>NC_138550.1:168690375-168787875 GCF_964273705.1 Natrix helvetica | reverse complement strand
TCCCGGAGTCTGGGGAAGGCTCTGAGGAGGGCTCAGTGTCGGAGGCAGAGAGGGGGCCAGGGCTGTCCGACAGTTATCAGCTGCCTTCAGAGTCAGACATCAGTGGGGCAGGAGAACAGCTGGAGCCTGTTTCCAATGTGCGCATGTGCAGAGGAACAAGGGAGTAAGGCCAGGGGTGAATGGTGAATAGTATAGAGAATAAAAGAGGAACGACAGGGGAGTGGAGTTTGCAGGAGACCATTAGTCCATTCCGGCATTCTTGCCAAGTATTGCAGCATCTGAAAGATATCGGCCTGGCCACTCTCCAAGCCTGATAAAGGTCGGTAATTGTGGACTATCTTGAAAGACTGTGGGAGAGGAAAGACTTTGCTGGAGGGGAATGCACTGTCAATTAAATAAAAGGGCCTTATTGGGACGAGGACTGGGCTTCAGGCTGCTGGGGAAGCCTCGGTCAGAAAAATCACTTCACCCCGGGACATGACGACTGTCACAAATAGGGGACAGTTGCCAAGCATCTGAATTTGGATCACATGACCCAGGGGCAACGGCCCTAAGTGTGAAAAAGAGTTATAAGTCACTTTTTTTCATTGCTGATGTAACTTTAAGCGAAGTGTTATAATTTGACTTACAAGAGTTCAATGGGTGACCCTTCAAAGTCACAACATCACTGAAAAAAGTGACTTATAGCCCTTTTTCACACTTACGACCCTTGTAGCATCATGTGAGCAAACTTCAGACGCTGGGCAACTGACTCCTATTTATGACGGTTGCTGTGTCCCTGGGTCACGCTTTGGCAACCTTCTGACAAGCCAAGTCAGTGGGGGGGGGGCAGTCAAATTTGCTTAACGGCAATTTGGTTCACTTTACAACTTGCAGCGATTCACTTAATGACCGTAGCAAGAAAGGTCTTAAAAAGGGACAAACTCACTTGACAAACGTTTCCCTTGGCAATGGTAATTGGGACTCGATTGTGGTCGTACATCCTGTTTAGTTTGGTGCCATGGACCCTGTTTTCCCAAAAATAAGACCTCCCCGGATAATAAGCCCAATTGGGCTTTTGACCGCATGCGCTCAAATAAGCCCTTCCCTGAAAATATTGCAATGCAGCAGCAGCCATGAGGTGACCACGCTCCCCGCCTCCTGCACCTCAAAAATAATAAGACTTCCCTGAAAATAAGGCCAAGCGCTTATTTCAGGGGTCAAAAGAAAATAAGACCCTGTCTTGTTTTCGGGGAAACACAGTATAGTTACACAATTTGTAATCTGCTTGCAAAATTTACTCCCTTCTTACTTTCCAGCCCGGTTTGTGGGGAGGGGAACCCTCTGGCCTGAAGTTCACCAGTTCAGTGACCAGGGATGACACAGCTCTTAACCCCTTCAGACACTGCCATATTCTGCACAGGTAATGCACCCACAAGTTCATTTGCACATTGAAAAGCACAAATTTAAAGCAGGTTCACAAGCGAGCAAAGAAATTAACATAACGGGAAGCCATATCTATCTATCTATCTATCTATCTATCTATCTATCTATCTATCTATCTATCTATCTATCTATCTATCTATCTTCTCCCTCCCCTTTCCTAAACGTCTTTTGATTACCTATTCGTCACAGTCGATAACCAGCTGAATCAGGATTTAATTTAAGTCGCTAACCAGCTGAATCAGGATTTAATTTAAAGATTTTGGTGATGTTTTTAATACGACAGCATTGCCCATAAAGCAATTTTAGAAACGATGCGCCTTTGAAAACATCGGCTTGGTTCTGGGATGAGCTTGGGATAACCCAGGTTGAATCTGCACGCAAAATTCTGCCTTCGTTCCCAAGTTCCTTCGGTCTCCCCATTTAATATGAAGGGATCTGCAAATTCCTATGAAGATTGTGGCATGGGTGCGTTGGTTGCAGAAGAATTCAATGGAACATGGAATCGACCTGACCTAAATAGCGCTAATGATTCAGGAATCGTGTTCAGAAGAAACTTTCCAGATTTTGAGTTCTGGGTTCCAGGAAAGAAACCTCAGGTGGCTTGGTTCAACCCGGGAAGTCCTTAAGATGCATTTGTCAAGCCTGAATTTGATTGGGGTGCAGGATTGTTTGGGCATTCTGACATGATTTCAGGTTGACCCAGGTCAAGGCGGAAGGGGGATGGAGCCTTCACTCACAACATCATTCCTAACTGATGAATCAGCCCAGAGGTGGGTTCCGGCAGGCGCTACTACTGGTTTGCTTGTGCGTTTGCTTTGCGCGCGCTTGATGCATGCTGTTCATTCATGCGCATAGCGATTAAAATTGCTCTGCGCATGTAAGAACAAGATGGTGCCACTGCTGATGCCGCCCAGGGAACTGCTTCAGGGACGTGGCAGGCCTGGGTCGCTGCCGGTTCCAGAGACCCATGCCGTTAAACTACTACCAGTTCGGCCAAACTGGTCCAAACTGGTAGGAATCAGCCACATTCCAACATCTGGCTGACCAGAGAAGGAGGAAGAGGAGGATAGATGTCTCTGAGCAACCAGCTCCCATCTTGGTTGGACAATGTGACGGTTGTTTTGGAAACTTGAGAAAACTGAAACTTATATTGGGGTGAAAATCCCAGGAACTTTAGTATCGGCTTTCCACCAGTTTGTGCCAATATGGTGTATCTAAATACGTTTGTATTTTTAGAACAGGAATGTGCCAGAGTCAGTCATAGTATTCTATTTTCTTCACGACCAGTTCAGTAGCAGGAGTGTGTGCGCCTGGGCATGCACAGAACCTGCTGTGCATGCACAGAAGTTCATTGATGACATCTAGGTGGGTGGGTAGGTGCAGTCTCACGCCACCACCACTACCGATTCGCCTGAGAGCCAGTACGAACTGGCAGCCTACCACCTCTGCTCAGAGTTCAATTTGTGATGGATTTGGAAGCTGATCGCATTTTTGTGCTTAAAAGGACTAGTGATGTGAAATGGTGTGTGTGTGTGTGTCTCTGTGTGTGTGTGATATCTCAAACATCTTTGCTGCAATACAAGGAAGCCTAGCTCCATACATCCTCTCTCCATGTTATAGAACGCTACATTTCATTCAGTGTTACTCAGGCTTGGCCATTCTAAAATGGGTGGACTTCAACTCCCAGAATTCCACAGTCTGGCTGTGGAATTCTGGGAGTTGAAGTCCATGCAAAACAGCCAAAATGGGGAAACACTGATCTACTGCCGGCCATTCCAACCATGTAAGCAGAACTTACCCAACTACAGTTCCACCAAAACACAAGATCCAAAGAAGAGAATATTTGTAGCTCAGATTTGAATTGTGGAGTCCTTGGAGATCTCTGAACATGGTGTTTTTTTTTCTTGCAGGCATTTCATGACCAAACTAGGGAACATCATCAGTGCCTTAGTTTGATAATGAAACGTCTGCAAGAAAACCATCAAGCTCAGTGGGCATCAAGAACTTCAAAGGTGATCATTCTTCTGCCCTAAATGTTACCCTCTATGAAACCAGAAACACTTTTCTGGTCAACTTTGATGGTCGGTTGGGCATCTTTTGGAAGGAGAATCACAGTTATGTTAGAAGATCGCCAAGTTGGATGGACTGCAGATCTCTCTTTGAGGTCTAAGAGCACAAGCCAAGGCTTCTTCGGAAACAAAGGTGAAAGTAGACTTCTTCATCTAGTTCTTCTAAATGGTGAAATGGAAAGATACCCTTATCTTTCACTGTAGATGTGGGCAACTCATCATCATATCTTCATCCAGAGACCCATCATTGTCCCTGTCACATATATTCTTGATGCTCAGTACATTTTAAGAGCCCAAAGGTGCTTTTTTCAAGAGGACACCAGACTTTCTGTTTTTTCTTTGAAGATATTCCACTTCTCATCTAAGAAGCTTCTTCATCTCTGACTGGATGGTGGGGAATGGAAGGATTGATACTCCTTGCAGACAGCTGGTCATTTGCATCCTTTATAGAGAGCTGTTGAGGCCACTTGGAAGTTTATCTGTGTCCTCAGGGACACCTGGGTGCGGAGCCTTCTTAGACTGTGTTGTAGATAGGAGACAGGTGATGTTGTATCCCTCCCCCTCTGTTGAGAGATGGCTGTTCAGTTTGGACACAGATGTCCTCTTTCAAACCAGCAATCCTCTCTGTCCAAAAGGTGGACTTTGCTGTCTTCAAAAGAGCAGCCTGTGTCTTTTAAATGCAAATAGACTGAACCTAATTCTGATGGGTTGGTTCTCCTATGCTGTGCCACATGCTTGTCAAGGGGTTGTTTTGTTTCCCCAATGTACAGATCGCACAGGGCTGACTGCATTGTGCTGCATATACTGTGTTGCTCAGTTTGTGTCTGGGGGCTTTATCTTTGGAGTGAACAAACAAGTCTTTCCATTCCCCACCATCTAGTCAGAGCTGAAGAAGCTTCTTGGATGAGAAGCAAGACGTCTTCAAAGAACAAACCAGAAAGTCCACTTGCCTCTATAAAAAAAGCACCTTTGGGACAACCGTGACCTGGATGACTGAGAATCTCCATAGGTTTCTGTTGCATTTATGCCTTTCTAACAAATCACACCGGTTGAATCCCTCAATGCTCCTTCCATGCCACAAGTCAAAAGAAGAAGGTCAGAGGGCTGGTTACAGCTTTCCTTTTTCCCCAAACCATCATTACCCTCTTGCCGTAAACATGCCTGGTTATCGAAAATGACTTTGCAATATATCTACATCAAATATAGAAACTTTTTGCTTGTTTTCTTAAGAGGAAGGATTGATAGAAAAAGCCTACCCTGCCCGCTCCTTCAGTTTCTTATCTGTTATTCCATCTTTGGATACAAGTTTGTTAAACACCAGAATGCCAATAACCATGTTTACCTGTGGAAAGAGAAACAACAGAAAAGTTGACTTGGAAACCTAGTCAGGTGTGATGCATAAAGTCCTCCAAGATCTTCCACAGCTGCTTAGCCTAGGAACTGCTGGAGAAGAAGACACCTGAGTCCCAGCTGGGTTTCTAGCAAGCTCCATGGACCTTGGACCATTTTTGAATCTCAGCATCATTTCGTACCATGAATGTTTGGTGTCCAAGACAACAAACATAAGAGCCCAACCAATATTTTTTTTTCCCCCAGGAGAATTCCAAAGAATACCAATTGGCAGATAAACCCTGTGTGCTTGTATTTGTCTGTGTGTGTTTGTAGGAGTTGTGTCCCTCTTTTGGGTAAACGGAGACTTTTTTGCATCTGGCTAACTTCACTCATGTCCTAGAACAGGGATGCCCATGCTTGGCAACTTTAAGACTGGTGGACTTCAACTCCCAGAATCCCCTAGCCGGCCAATATGTAGATTATAACCAAGTGTAGAAAGGAGGTGCGGTGGCTAAGATGCTGAGCTTGTCGATCAGAAAGGTTGGCAGTTCGGCAGTTCGAATCCCTAGCACCCCGTAACAGAGTGAGCTCCTGTTACTTGTCCCAGCTTCTGCCAACCTAGAAGTTCGAAAGCATGTAAAAATGCAAGTAGAAAAATAGGAACCACCTTTGGTGGGAAGGGAACAGCGTTCTGTGCACTTTCAGCGTTTAGTCATGCCAGCCACATGACCACGAAGACATCTCAGGAAAGTGCTGGCTCTTCGGCTTTGAAACGGAGATGAGCACCGTCCCCTAGAGCCAGGAAAGACTCGCACATATGTGCGAGGGGAACCTTTACCTTTATAGCAACTCTGTAACTTGCTCATATTACCAAATAAACAAGCAAAATGATCTCATATCAAAATGGAGGTGGCCTCTTCACTGAAAGGCTTAGATGCTGAACCTGGCCAGCTGATGTCTTAGCAGATGCCTTCACCCAAGATGTAAAGTTAGAACTTAGAACTAAGGAGAAATTTCCTAACAGTCAGAACAATTAATCAGTGAAACAACTTGCCTCCAGAAGTTGTGAATGCCCCAACACTGGAAGTCTTTAAGAAGATGTTGGATAGCCATTTGTCTGAAATGGTGTAGAGTTTCCTGGCTAAGCTGGGGGTTGGACTAGAAGACCTCCAAGGTCCCTTCCAACTCTGTGATTCTATTCTAAAGTTGGTTTAATTTTGAACTTGGTTAATTTAGGGTGCAGTTGCAGTTCGTTTGAGTATTTTAGGGATTGGAGCTCATGCTGAAATCCAGAAAACAGGTTGGTAATATGAACAAGCTAGTTGCCTCCTTGCTATACTTGGTTATAATCTTCATATTGACTGGCTGGGCAATTTTGGGAGGTGAAATAAGCCACAGTGACAGAATGGTTAGATTGCAGTACTGCAGGCTCCTCCTGTTGACAGCCGGCTGACTGCAATTTGGCAGTTCGAATCTCACCAGGCTCAAAGTTGACTCGGTCTTCCGTCCTTCCCAGGTTGGTAAAATGAGGGCCCAGATTGTTGAGGGCAAGAGGCTGACTCTGTAAACCTCTTAGAGAGGGATGGAAAGCACTGGGAAGTGGTATATAAGTCTAAGTGCTATTGCTAAGTGGGAAAGTAGGTTTGTCGGAAGGAAGGAAGGAAGGAAGGAAGGAAGGAAGGAAGGAAGGAAGGAAGGAAGGAAGGAAGGAAGGAAGGAAGGGCCAGTCGCCTGGATGGCGGGCCGGCTGTGGTGGCACAGTGGTTAGAATGCAGTACTGCAGGCTACTTCTGCTGACTGTCAGCTGATTGCAATTTGGCAGTTCAAATCTCACCAGACTCAAGGATGACTCGGCCTTCCATCCTTGTGAGGTGGGTAAAATGAGGACCCAGATTGTTGGGGGCAAATATGCGGACTCTGTGAACTGCTTAGAGAGGGCTGGAAAGCAGTATGTAAGTCAAAGTGCTATTGCTAAGTCTTAAAATTGCCACAGTTTGGAGCCCTCTTTCATAGAAAGAGTCACTCCAGGCATATTGTTCAGAAGAAGTCCTCAGAGTCTTCTAGATACCTGTTATGTTATTTACATTCATATATTTTACTAGCTGTACAATCGGTGGAACCCTTCCAGCTTGGCCTCTTTGTAGCTTCACATATGAGACACGTTAGACCCATGACCAAGGTCTAGCAAGGGAAATAAAACTACAGCTCATTTCTTTTCTTGCATTCCAGGGAAATCATTTCCCACCAATATAGGCCTTCCATTTATACCCCCTGCTTAATTTTCTCAGCTGATGTTTCCTCTGCCTTGAGCAGTTAAAAGTATATTGCTACTGACCCCGGAGGCTCTATTTAATTAACATAAGCAATAGCATTCAGGACCGCTATCTTCTGCGATTCCTTGAAAGGGATCAATTAAACTTTGTCCTAGTTTTTTTTTTTTTAATGTAAAATGATGGATGGCTGAACAAACATGGATGGTGAGGTCTGTAGCTCCTTTTAACCATATTTATTTAGCACCCACCCCTCTCCTAGAAAAAAAAAAGAAATATTTTAGGAAATATTAAAAGGGCAAAATATTTCCCCTAAAAGGGATGAAGAAACTCAGCTCCCCCCCCCTTTGTCAATGGGCCATTAAGGCCTGAGCCAGGCTATTCTACATAACAAAGATTCACCTCCTTCAGGCAGAGCCATAATAAGAATCCCAAAGCCCTTTCATTACATCATCACCCAGCAAGAGTCAACCAAGCATGGGACTCAAAGCACAGCCTACAGAGTTGCCTTGCATGGCCTCATGGGAATCTTGACAACCGGAATATACGCTCAAATTCAAAAGCCCAGAGAGGGCAAAAAACCAGGGCCCTCTCAGCATCCCTTCCCTTTACCCCCCACCCCCAGGGCTTCAAGCCATGTGATCCTGTCCACCATTAAAACCATCTTTGCAAGCAGCCTCCAAGTTTCCAGTGTCTTTCTCCCCACTTGGAACTGAACCCAGATGGACCTTTCTTCAAACACTACAGCATGGGCTTCATAACTTCTTCAGGAATGTGCAAGACATACAGTAGATAAGAGAGAGGAGAAATATTCAGAAGGGGGGGGGATATCATATACCAAAACCACAGCGGCCGCCGGTCCGACGAAGGCGTAGAGCAGTCCTCCCTCCAGAGATAGCCAACAGCTAGGCAAGGAAGAAGAAAAGGAGAATTTAGCACAAGCAAAGAAAAATGATGGAACTCATGAGTTTTTCTCCCGAGATGCAACGTGGAGAAGACTGGCTAGAGAATAAGTGATTATTCCTCAGTGGCAATGCTACCTGGTATCAAATCTGAATTACTTCTATTGCTGGACAGTGTTATGGCCTGGCAGCAGATTCGGACAGTGGGGAGGTTGGGGAGGAACATGGGCCAGTCCTGGAGTCTGGGGAAGGCTCTGATGAGGGCTCTGTGTCAGAGGCAGAGAGGGGGGCAGAGCCGTCTGACAGTTATCAGCTGCCTTCAGAGTCAGACATCAGTGGGTCAGAAGAACAGCTGGAGCCTGTTCCCAGTGTGCACATGTGCAGAGCTGCCAGACGAAGGGAACAGCTAAGGAACAAAGGTCGACTTGGGAGTAAGGCCTCAGGTGGATGGTGAATGGACCCTCCCATAGGGAATAAAAGAAGAGCAACAGGGGAGTGGAGTTTGCAGGAGACAATTGGTCCATTCCTGCATTCTTGCCAAGTATTGTGGCGTCTGAAAGATATCGGCCTGGCCACTCACCAAGCCTAATAAAGGTCGGTAATTGTGAACTATCTGGAAAGACGGTGGGAGAGGAAAGACTTTGCTGGAGAGGAATTCACTGTACATTAAATAAAAGGGGTTTATCAGGACGAGGACTCGGCTTCATGCTGCTGGGAAAGCCTTGGTCAGACCAGACAGAAAGGGAAAGAAGGAATTGCTTACTCACTAGTTCCTGGTGCCGTAGCCCTTGGCTTTAGTAAATCCCACAGAGATTGCAACCACCAAGGCAGGGAGACCTAAAGAGAATCAGTGAAAACATCAAGAGACACGATAATAATAATAATAATAATAATAATAATAATAATAATAATAATAATAATAATAATAATAATAATAATAATAAATAGTTGCACCAAGATTTATTAAGGCAGAAAAGAATTATCTTTGAGAACAAGAGTCTCCGCTTCCTCTTTCACCTCCTCTAAATCCATTTTCCAGGGACGTGGTGTTTCAGGGGCTAAGATGCTGAGCTTGTCGATCAGAAAGGTTGGCAGTTCGGTGGTTCGAATCCCTAGTGCCGCATAACAGAGTGAGCTCCTGTTACTTGTCCCAGCTTCTGCCAACCTAGCAGTTCGAAAACATGCAAAAATGCAAGTAGAAAAATAGGAACCACCTTTGGTGGGAAGGTAACAGCGTTCCATGGCACCTTCAGTGTTTAGTCATGCCAGCCACATGACCATGGAGACATCTTCAGGTAGCGCTGGCTCTTCAGCCTTGAAACGGAGATGGGCACTGCCCCCTAGAGTTGGGAATGACTAGCATTTATGTGCAAGGGGAACCTTTAAATCCATTTTGCCCCTTTTTGGTATGTTTTGTATGTATGTATGTATGTTACGACCAATATTGAGCCTAAAATCTACATTGCTAAGCGAGACATTTGTTAAGTGAGTTTTGTGCCATTTTACAACCTTTCCTGCCACCTTTGTTAAGTGAATCACTGCCATTGTTAAGACACAAACCCGGGTCGCTAAGTGATTCTGGTTTCCCCATTGACTTTCCTCATGAGAAGGTTGCAAAAGGGGATCACAGGACCCCCTCAGGACAGTGTAACCGTCATAAATATGAGTCAGTTGCCAATCATGCAATTTTCACCAGGTGACCACAGGGATGCTTCAAGAGTCATAAGTGTGAAAAAGGGTCACTTTTTCCAGGGCTGTCGTAACTTTGAAAAGTCACTAAATGAACTGTTGTAAGTCGAGGTTTATTTTATTTTATTTCATTTCATTTCCTTTCAGTTATTTTATTTAATTATTTTTAGTTCATTTTATTTCACTTCACTTCATTATTTTATTTATTTATTTATTTTATTTCATTTTACTTATTTTATTTTATTATTTTAGTTATTTTATTTTTTTCATTTTATTTCACTTCATTATTTTATTTATTTTATATTATTATTTTTTATTTCATTTTATTTCATTTCACTTTATTTTATTGTTTTAGCTATTTTATTTTATTATTTTTATTTCATTTTATTTCACTTCACTTCATTTTTATTTCTATTTTATTTTATTATTTTTATTTTATTATTTTATTTTATTATGTTATTATGTTATGTTATTTTATTATTATTTTATTATTATTTTATTTTATTATTTTATTTTATTATTTTATTTTATTTTATTTATTATTTATTTTATTTTATTTATTTTATTTATTTTATTATTTTATTATTTTATTATTTTATTATTTTATTATTTTATTATTTTATTATTTTATTATTTTATTATTTTATTATTTTATTATTTTATTATTTTATTATTTTATTATTTTATTATTTTATTATTTTATTATTTTATTATTTTATTATTTTATTATTTTATTTTATTATTTTATTATTTTAATTAAAATGTATTTGTCATATCCAATGACTCTGGGCGGCTTACAACATGAAAAAAAAAACCATAAACATTAAAGTCCTCCATTGTAGAAAACAAAACAAAACACAGCAGTTGCAAAACAGAAACAGATGTTAGGATTATGAACTGTGGGATTTTCAGTCAACAAGCACTGATTCTCCATGTCTGGTAACTGCAGGAATTATAATTATCTTGAGAATAGATTTGTGCCGAATTGGGAAAGCAGCCTTCAATGACAAAAGCATAAGGCTTCCCACTACAATTAGTTAATTCTTAGAGCAACCAGCTCTGGGATAATTCAAAGAATTCACAGAGGAAAGGGAGTGAAAAAGGGCTTGAAATAACTTTAGTTATTTGTCACTCGTATCTTGACTCTTTTGAACCATCCTGTGATACTGTGGGACATGTTCATGGGGGCTGCCATAAAGAAGAGGGAATCAAACTATTCTCCAAGGCACCTGAGGGTAGAACAAATAGCAATGGGTGGAAACTAATCAAGGAGAGAAGCAACTTAGAACTAAGGAGTAATTTCCCAACAGTTAGAACAATTAATCAATGGAACAACTTGCCTCCAGAAGTTATGAATGCTCCAATACTGCAAGTTTTTAAGACGATGTTGGATAACCATTTGTCTGAAGTGGTGTAGGATTTCCTGCCCAGGCAGGGGGTTGGACTAGAAGACCTCCAAGGACCCTTCCAATTATGTTATTCTATTTAAGAAGGGTTTTTTTTAGTTATTGTCCTTGGTGCTCTCTGAGCTTGGTTGTTTGCTTGCAGACATTTGAATACCCAACTATGTAACAGCATCAGTGCTGGTGAGTATGGTGTTTGCTCTCTGTTTATATACATTAGCTTGTCCTGCCAGTAGGAGGATTTGTAGGAGTAACTTTTTTCTCCTTGATAGGCTCTTAATTAGGGTATTATTTTTCTGTTTGATTGTTTGTCTGGGGCTAATCCTATACTATCTATCTCTAATTTACATCTTATCTATATCTATATCTATATCTATATCTATATCTATATCTATATCTATATCTATATCTTATCTATATCTATATCTATATCTATATCTATATCTATATCTATATCTATATCTATATCTATATCTATATCTATATCTATATCTATATCTATATCTATATCTATATCTATATCTATATCTATATCTATATCTTATCTATATCTATATCCGTCTGTCTATCAATTTGCTATGCTATGCTATGCTAATGTCAGGCCTGCAGCCATCTTTTCTTGTGCATCTTTGGCCTGCCACACTTTCTATTATTCTACTATACATTTTATATAGTGGGAAAATGGCAGGAGGGATTGTACAGAGTTAGATAATATGTAGCCATAAGAAAATTCTTTCTAGAAAGCCAAGGTCATCCTTTGTGTCTGCACCTGACCGGAACTGGATGGGTGGAACTGCCAGCATGGCAATGGGAGATGGGACCATGGGATGGACTGGTGGGTGTGGGGGGGCAAGATCTTGAACTTTCAACTGGGTGGGGAAAACCGGGAAGCTTTCAGATTCATGTTTTCCCAGCTGTGCCAACATGGCTCTCTTAATCAATTGGAACTTTGAGCAATCCTTTGCCTTGGACTCTGATTTACTTTTGGATGCTATTTGGAAGCCTGACAACTATACTATTTTATTATATTTACAACACACACACGAACACACACACGTATATTAGCCCAATCTTGTTTAGAACCAGGTTCTCCGAGAGATATTTCAGTAATAAAATGGGCATTTTTCTTCTCTGATGCCTTTAATTTCTTCCTATCCACAATCCAGCCCTTTATCAACATGTCATTCAGTGAGACTTCAAATAAAAGGATTGTGGCCAGAGGCATATTAACTACCCCGGTTGAATCTGGCAGCTGTCTTCCGGGCCGAGCTTTGAAGGATATTAAATGACAATTAAGGCAGGATTACATGAGGTAAGACCAAGAGTAAATAAATTAAAATCCTTTCATTCAATAAAACCAGGCAACGGTAAACAATGAGAGTCTGTAGAGGGAGGAAAACATTGACTCGGCCGTGTTGTGCGTTAGACCAAGCAGAATGTGGAAATCAATTGTGATTGTCAACTAGCGATTGCAGTTGGATAGGAATTTCCTGGGGTTTTTTCCCATGGTAACCAACAACACCACAATTTGTGATATCCTTTCATACATTCAGGAGAGCCTAGAAGAATAACAGAGTTGGAAGGGACCTTGGAAGTCCTCTAGTCCAAACCTCTGCTTAAGCAAAAGAGCCTATACCATTTCAGACAAGTGGTTGTCCAGTCTCTTCTTAAAAACCTCCAGGGATGAAGCAGCCACAACTTCTGGTGGCAAGCTGTTCCACTGGTTAATTGTCCTCACTGTTATGAAGTTTCTCCTTTAACTCCAGGTTGCTTCTCTCTTTGATGAGTTTCTAACCATTGTTTCTTGCCCTGCTTTCTGGTGGTTTGGGAAATAGGTTGACCCCCTCTTCTTTGTGGCAGCCTCTCATATATTGGAATACTCAGAGAAGGCTCGCAATCTGGGAGTCCTCCTGGATACGCGGCTTAGTTTAGAAGAACACCTGACTGCCGTGACCAGGGGGGCCTTTTACCAGGTTCGCCTGGTACGTCAGTTGCGCCCCTTCCTGGATCGGGATGCTCTGTGCACAGTCACTCATGCCCTCGTCCTTTCTCGCTGGACTACTGCAATGCTCTCTACATGGGGCTGCCCTTGAAGAGCACCCAGAGGCTTCAGCTGGTCCAGAATGTGGCCGCGCGGGTTGTCATGGGGATACCTAGGTGCTCCCATGTTACACCCGTTTTAGGCGGCCTGCACTGGTTACCAGTTGTCTTCCGGGTGCGATTCAAGGTGTTAATTATGACCTTCAAAGCGCTCCATGGCTTAGGCCCAGGATACCTGCGAGACCACCTACTGCCACCAGTAGCCTCCCACCGTCCAGTATGATCCCACAGAGTTGGCCTCCTCAGAGTGCCATCGGCCAGACAGTGTCGGCTGGTGACCCCCATGGGGAGAGCCTTCTCTGTGGGAGCGCCTTCCCTCTGGAATGAGCTGCCCCCGGAGCTTTGCATAATCCCTGACCTCCGGTCCTTCCGACGCGCCCTAAAAAGTTGGCTTTTCCAGCAAGCCGGCCTGGCCTGTTAATTTTATCTAATTTTTAAAATGTGAGTGTTATATAAATTGGATTTGTTTTTTGGACTGTTTCTAATTTCCTTTTAACTTTTGTACTATGTGTTTTTTAATGCTGTACGCAGCCCTGAGTCCTTGGGAGAAGGGCGGCATATAAATCTAATAAATCCAATCCAATCCAATATTCATTCCTTCCTTCCTTCCTTCCTTCCTTCCTTCCTTCCTTCCTTCCTTCCTTCCTTACTTACTTACTTACTTACTTACTTACTTACTTACCTACTTACTTACTTAGTCTCCAGGCCTTTGATCATCTTAGTTGCTCTTCTCTGATTTTTTTCCAAAGTCTTAACATCTTGTTTGTAGTATGGTGACCAGAATTGGTTGCAGTATTCCAGGTGTAGTCTTACTAGAGCTTTATAAAGCAGTACTAATACTTTACATGATCATGACCAGTTGACCCCTTCTTCTTTATAGTAACACCTCCTTAAAAAAAACCTTGGTCCAGCTGGTCCAGCTGGTAGCCCCTCGTAAGGGCCCCTTTCCAGGGTTACAGGAGAAGACGGTCAAGGGTTTTGAAGGCGGAAGAGGGCTCTACGCCCCAACGGAAGATAAAGCAGCAGAACCATCTTCTAGGAGAAGGGAAACTCCGATTACAAACCTCCTCTGCCTTGTGGATCTATCCACTCCTGGAAAAGGCTTCAGGAGGCAACCTCCAGGCAACATCCGGAGCCGGAGTCCCGGAAGCAGTTTGTGACTGTGTGCAACCACGTTCTGGTCACTCCTGTGATGCAGCTGGAACCAATCGTATCGGCTCTGCCGTTCCATTGGACTATTTCAGCAACATGGAGAGAGGGGATCTGCTGCTTGGGTAACAATCTATCCTCCGTATTAATCGACCCAGGCTTCATGCTCTGGAGAGGACACTCCAGCTTTGATCTCTTCCCAGAGCATGATACCATCGTCTTTTGAGACTGAAGGATACCTGTTAGGGATGTAACCCTAGGCTTGGCTTGGCAATGTATATAAGCTATGATTACTTTACTGTTACTTTAAATGCTTAAAAGGTGTAATTGGTTTGTTACCTGAAGCAGCTATAAGAGGGAGCCAGAATGGCTGTTAGCTCTCTGTTTTGTTAGGAGCTGATTGTGGATACCTTTTGATACTGCTCGTGAGTTACTGAGTCTTGCTACTGTTTAGCTGTTTTGTGTGTTAAACTGAGAATATTGATAACTGAATTACTGAACCATGTATGACTTGGACTGTAAACTGAACTCTGAATACCTCTATATTTCTACATAGTAAACTACTATATTTTTATACTATTCAGTATCTCTGTGTGCTGGTTTGTGCGTGTTATTCCATATCACTCTCATTACGCTTCTCTGCATACCCGCTCTCCTAACGGGGAGCTTAATTACTTAACACTACCAATGCCAATGATTGTCCCAAGTATCTGAGCTTGTTTTAATGGACCAGGCTTTGGCCTTGAAACATCTACATTTTCCTCTTGCCTAGCAAATCTCAGGCAAAGGTAGCTCTCAACTTGCAACAATTCGTTTCATGACTGTTTGAAGCTACGACGGCACTGAAAAAAGCGACTGATGGCCTTTTTCACACTTACAACCATTGTTTCATCCCAATGGTCACATTATCATGTTATTCTTGGCAACTGGTTCATATTTATCAGGGTTATGAGTGCAGAGAAGAGCAACCAAGACAATTAGGGGGCTGGAGGCTAAAACATTTGATAAATGGTTGCAGGATCTGAGCATGGCTAGTCTAGTGAAGAGAAGGACCAGGGGAGACAGGATAGCAGTCTTCCAATATTTGAGGGGCTGCCACAGAGAGGAAGGGGTGAAGCTATTTTCCAAAGCACCCGAAGGCCAGACAAGGAATAATGGATGGAAACTGACCAAGGAGAGATTCAACCTGGAAATAAGGAGGAATTTTCTTATAGTGGCAACAATTAAGCAGTGGAACAGAAGTTGCCTCCAGAAGTTATAAATGTTCCAACACTGGAAGCTTTTAAGAAGAGACTGGACAGGCATTTGTGTGAAATAGAACCAGAAGAGAAGGACCAGGGGAGACAGGATTTCAGTTTTCCAATATTTGAGGGGCTGCCACAGAGAGGAAACCTATTTTCCAAGGCACCCGAAGGCCAGACAAGGAATAATGGATGGAAACCAATCAAGGAGAGAAGCAACCTGGAATTTAGCAGAGGACTCTATGTGCCACCTCCAGCACACATTTCATAGGTTCACCATCAAGGTCCTAGATCCTCCTCAAGTTCATCCTTCTCCCACATCATCCTTCCCACCTTAACCATCTGCTCTAAGATATCCCAAATCTGTATTTCTCCATATCAGCTTTATTTGAAGGAAAGCATGGGGAGCCAGATGGCGAAAACGTACATTGGTCCACCATAAAAAATATGGGGGAGGGTGGGGGTGGGGGGCTACAGCCAAGAGGAAATTCAGCTCTTCTTTTCAAAGAAGGTAGACCTCAAAATAGAATGCAGGGCTTCACTTGACGTCCATCTGGGGAGAAGTTCAGCTGTGCCACGGTGATCTCTGCACAGGAGCTGCCAATTATTAATTCTGTGATTCCCGTTCTTATAATTAGTTTTTACCCATGTTTATCCTTTGTTAAAGAGAGCCTGTGACATCCATTTAAGTGTTGACATTGTATCCCAATTAACAATTTCTTCTCAAGGCTAAACGCATCTGTATCCAATACCTTCCCAACGTCTACGAGAAGCATCAATTTTCTTCCTAGTTAAATGATCGATTCACTTATGCGCGGCCTATTTGTTTTCACTCTCTCTGGCTTCCTTGCCTTCCCAAGAATAAGAGAGTTTGAAGGGACTTTGGAGGTCTTCTAGTCCAACCCCCTGCCTAGGCAGGAAACCCTATACCGTTCCAGACAAATGGCTATCCAACATCTTCTTAAAGACTTCCAGTGTTGGGGCATTCACAACTTCTGGAGGCAAGATGTTCCACTGATTAATTGTTCTAAGTGTCAGGAAATTTCTCCTCAGTTCTAAGTTGCTTCTCTCCTTGATTAGTTTCCACCCATTGCTTCTTGTTCTATCCACAGGTGCCTTGGAGAATAGTTTGACTCCCTCTTCTTTGTGGCAACCCCTGAGATATTGGAAGACTGCTATCATGTCTCCCCTAGTCCTTCTTTCTCTTAAGCTAGACATACCCAGTTCCTGCAACCGTTCTTCATATGTTTTAGCCTCCAGTCCCCTAATCCTCTTTGTTGCTCTTCTCTGCACTCTTTCCAGAGTCTCCACATCTTTTTTACATTGTGGTGACCAAAACTAGATGCAGCATTCCAATCATCTTGGTTGCTCTTCTCTGCACTCTTTCTAGAGTCTCCACATTTTTTCTACATCATGGAAACCAAAACTGAATGCAAATATTCCAAGTGTGGCCTTACCAAGGCATTATAAAGTGGTATTAACACTTCACGTGATCTGATTCTGTCCCTCTGTTGATGCAGCCTAGAGATAGACACTATTTCATGTCCAAACATCCCAAATGGGTATTTGATACAAGATGCTAGGAAAGATTTCCACCCAGGAATCTAAAGCACCATTGACACAGTATTTGGGATTAGCCTCTTTAAAACTTCAATATAAAGTTGCTAATTCTTGAGATTTTTGACTGCAGAGACAGTAGGAGAAGAGCAGGCAGAGGGGGGAGAGGGGCAGAGTTAAGCAAGTCATCATCCTAGAGTCATTACATTCCCATTAAAGGTCTAAGTCCAATCCCTCTTGAATTCTGTTGACTCTTAGGTAAAGGTAAAAGGTTATCCTGCAGATGTGTGCTAGCCATTCCCATCTCTGGGGGGCGGTGCTCATCTCCGTTTCAAAGCCGAAGAGCCAGCGCTGTCCGAAGACGTCTCCATGGTCATGTGGACAGCAGGACTCAATGCTGATGACGCATGGAGTGCTGTTTCCTTCCCACCAAAGGTGGTTCCTATTTTTCTACTTGCATTTTTACATGCTTTCAAACTGCTAGGTTGGCAGAAGCTGGGACAAGGAACAGGAGCTCACTCCATTATGCAGCACTAGGGATTCGAACTGCTGAACTGTCGAACCTTTCTGATCGACAAGCTGAGCATCTTAGCCACTGAGCCACCACGTCCCATGTTCTCTGTCCCGTGTTGGCTCTTATCTAGCACCAACTTAGTACAAATAGTCCCCAACTTACAACTGTTCATTTAGGTCATATAGTCCAACCCCCCGCCCAAGCAGAAGATCCTACACCATTTCTGATGGATGGCTGCCCAGTCTCTTCTTGAAAGCCTCCAGTGATGAAGCTCCCATTCAAAATCACATGGCACTGAGAAAAAGGGACTTCCGACCATTTTTCACACTTATGGCCATTGCACCAACCCCATGGTCACGGGATCAACATTTGGATGCCTGGCAACTGGCTCATATTGATGACAGTTGCCGTGCCCTGTGGTCATGCAAAACCCTTTTGCCACCTCCTGGCAAGCGAAGTCAACCGCCAAGCCGGATTCACTTAACAACTGCGTGATCAACTTAAGGACTGCAGTGATTTGGACCACATGTAGATTCACATTCAGTTCATAGCCGTGATGGCAAACCTATGACACACATGCCAGAGGTGGCACACAGAGCCCTCTGGGTGGGCATGTGCACTGCCACCAGCTGCTCTTCAGGACAACTGGGCTTCGCAGGTGCCAGAGCGTTGGAAAATGGCACAAAAAACAGCCAAAAACAGCCTGAAAAACTGCCTGAAAACAGGCCGTTTTTCAGGCCGAAAATGCCCCCCCCCCCCAAATGGCCAAAAAACAGGCTGTTCAGCTGGTCTTTAAGTTTTCAGCATGCACATATGCACATGTGTTCCACTTTGGGCACTCGGTGCTGGAAAGGTTCGCCATCCTTGGTGTATAGGCTGCGTCACAAACTATAGATTGTCACTTTCACAAGTGTTTTAAGCAAGGGAGGCTCACCCCATCCGAGGCACAGGAAACGTTTACGGATGATCCGGTTCCGTAGTCTGCCCGTCACGGCCATGTAGGATTGCCAAGCTTCGGTGAGCACCCAGCAGAAGGAGGAGAGGAAGAAAAAGTGGAGGAAAGCGGCCACCAAGGTACAGATCACCTGGAGAAGGAGAGCAAAAGGGAGGGGGTGGGTCAGCCTTAAAACAAAAAGCATTAGCAAAGTGAGTGTGGTTGGTCATGGCAAGAGCGGAATATGGAAAGGGGAGGTACATGGATTGGAACTCTACTCCAGACTTCAAAGCCCAGAAGAAGAAAAGAGAGAAAAACTGACGGAGAGAAGGAGAGAAATCTTGACAGAAGCACTAGCGATAACCAAAGATAAGCTGATGGAAAGAGCAGATGTTGGGTTTCAAGCTTTTGTGAGATACGAAAGGAACAGCATGTTGCCAAGGGAGGTTTATATAAGATTTATTAAGAAAGTAACTAGAACATTAATGCTACAAATGGCAAGAGATATAAGATCGTACTATTGCTGGAGGGATACAGGCTTATGCAATGAAAATGTATAAAAAATATTAAGCTAAATTTAGTTTACTAGTAGTATGTATAAAATGAAGCAACAATAGCTATAGGTAAATAATGATTAATAATGATAACAATACATATAGATATATCAGTTTGATAATATGGAATTTTATATGAACAACACATGGAGATTATGAGAGGAGGTTTAAAAGTTTTATCTAGAATATGTTATAAAGATGTATTGTGATTGGATGATCTTAGGATGGTTTAAAGGAATGTTATCATATAATCCTATTCTAGATTTTGAATATTATATATGAAAGGACGTAAAAACAATTATAGTCAAATTAAGGTTGAGATACAATAATCGTGATATACATGAATATAGGTGAATTTAAAATATGCGATTTGATATGAAAAGCAGGTGGTGACTATGGAAGAGATGCATGGAAATACTGTAACCAACTGACACACTTTCTACAATTTGTAATGGAAGATGGAGTATTTTTATTTTTATGTTTGTTTGTCCTTGTTCAAAAACAAATAAAAATTGTTCAATAAAAACAAGCATTACAGAAAAAAGATGTTGAGGCTTTGGAAAAGGTGCGAAGAAGAACTTCTCCTCGGGTTCAGATGATGTGGAACGGGGGGTGGGGACCTATGGCATGTGTGCCAGAGATGGCATTCACAGCCCTCCCTGTGGGAACGCATGCTGCCAACCCAGCCCAGCCCCATCATGTTTCTCCCACGGCGGCGGGGAGGGAGGGAGAGAGAAAGAGAAAGAGAGGGAGGGAAAGGGAGAAAGAGAGAGAAAGACAGGGGGAGGGAGGGAGGGGGAGAGAAAGAGGGAGAGAAAGAGAGAGAAGGAAAGAGAGGGGAAGAGAGAGAAAGAGGGAGAGAGGAAAAGAGAGAGAGATAAAGAGAAAAAGAGAGGCAGAGGGAGGGAGGGAGGGAGAAAGAGAGAGGAAAAGAGAGAAAGAGAGAGTGGGGAGATAAAGAGAGAGAAAGAAAGAGAAAGAGGGAAAGAGAGAGAGAAAGGGAGGCAGAGGGAGGGAGGGAGAAAGAGAGAGGGGGAAAGAGAGGAGGAGAGAGTGGGGAAAGAGAGAGAGAAAGAGATATGGGAGGGAGGGAGAGTGAGAAAGAGGCAGAGAAAGAGAAAGAGAGAGGGATGGAGAGAGAGAGAAAAAGAGGGAGGGAAAGGAAGGGAGGGAAAGAGAGGGAGAGAAAGAGAGAGGGAGGGAAAGAGTGGGAGAAAAAGAAAGAGGGAAGGAGAGGGAGAGAGGGAAAGAGAGAGAAAGGGAGGGAGAGGGAGGGAAGGAAAGAGAGAAATGATATTACAAACATTTCTCTTTTTATTGTTGCTAAACGTAATATTTCAAAAGCAGGAAAAAAGTGAAGGGCATAAAAGTGCATTTATCACGTTTTTCTTAGAATTCCCTGTCAAATATTGTCAATGGGTTTTGGGTAGGAAAGCTTTTCCCTAAAATGCAAATGACTAGCTCCTCTGCAAGGAACATCCATCCTTCCGTTCCCCGCCATCCAGTCAGAGCTGAAGAAGCTTCTTGGATGAGAAGGGGAATGTCTTCAAAGAAAAAAAAAACCAGAAAGTCCAGTTGCCACTTTAAAAAAAAACAATGCAATTTTGGGACAACTATGACCTGGATGACTGAGAATCTCCATAGACAATTAGACTTCTTCTTAAAGTAACATTGGAAGAAGAAGTAGTTAAAGGTTGCATGATAGAGTGGGCTAAAATTTTTGGACATAATATAGATGTAGTGGATTTGGAAAGAATTTCGAACACAAATTATAAATTAACAAGATACAATACAATACAATAGCAGAGTTGGAAGGGGCCTTGGAGGTCTTCTAGTCCAACCCCCTGCCTAGGCAGGAAACCCTATACCGTTTCAGACAGATGGCTATCCAACATCTTCTTAAAGACTTCCAGTGTTGGATCATTCACAACTTCTGGAGGCAACTTTTGTTCCACTGATGAATTATTCTAACTGTCAGGAAGTTTCTCCTCAGTTCTAAGTTGCTTCTCTCCTTGATTAGTTTCCACCCATTGCTTCTTGTTCTGCCCTCAGGTGCCTTGGAAAATAGTTTGACTCCCTCTTCTTTGCAGATCAGTAGCATACAAAGAAAACATGTACAAAATGTTCTATCATTGGCATTTACCACCAATTAGATTAGCCAAAATGTATCCGAACATAAATCTAACTTGCTGGAAGTGCAAAAAAAAAAAAAGAAAAAGAAACACAAGAAAGTTTCCATCATATATGGTGGAGCTTCCTGGAAACTCAAAAGTATTGGATGAAAATTTGGAAATGGATACAACAAATTACAGAGGAACAAAAAGAATATAAACCGGAACTCTTTCTGCTGGGAGTAACCAAGGGGAAATATAGAAAGAAAATTAAATATATATTAATACACCTGTTGACTACAACCAGAATACCGTTTGCCCAATGTTGCAAACAGAGTAACATTCCCCCAGATGAATTAGTGATTCAGAAAATTCTAGATTGTGCAGAAATGGACAAGTTAAACATTAAGATTATAGGATAAAGAAGAGTCCGAATACTATGAAATTTGGGATAATTGGTATAAATTGTTGCATAACAGGAATAAAGTTAATTCAGCTGAGAAGCAACAGAGAAATGTATAGAACTGTAGATGAATGTATATAAATGTAGCAGCGATATAAGATTGATACATACAGGTATAATGACACAGCTATGTTAATGTGATGATTGTAAGATGTTATAGAGGGGAAAAACAATTTTTAAAAATGTGCTCGTAGACTTCTTAAAATTATAACTGGGATCTTTCCCAACAGATGTTGGATGTTGCAATTTTTATGTCGTTTAAATTTGGTAAGGATCAAGAATAAACAGATGGGAGAAGAAACCTCTGCCTACGATTCTATAGCATTTCATGAGATTTCCTAACCCATCTCACTGCTTTTTCTTCTGCTGCTAGAAGTGAAGCCTTTTTCCCTGTCCTCTGAAGCAGGCAATTAATGCTTGACCAAGCATGATTTAGCAGCTGAGAGTATGTAAGGGGGAAACTTCCCCCCTACACACACTTTCTTGTGATTGACATCAACAATATATCTCTTTTTCTATGCTCCTTTCATCATCAAAGGGATTTGAAAATGGAAGGATGGGGAGGGGGGTGTCATTCGGAAGGTACACTTTCCATGCCACATGGAAAGTGTACCTTTGTTAGTGGAGTGTGGAAAAAGCAGAGAAGATGTCCAGGTACAGATAAACAGAAATTAGATAGATAGATAGATAGATAGATAGATAGATAGATAGATAGATAGATAGATAGATAGATAGATAGATAGATAGATAGATAGATAGACAGACAGACAGACAGACGACAGATACAGACATGCATTATATATAAATGTTGAATAATGAAGAGGCATGAAGAGGCATGCAAAAGTAGGACAAGCTAGGAAAGACTGCTTTTAAGATTCAGTTTATGGAGGGGAAGGAGTTGGCAGAACCTGGGGGGGGCGGAGTCAAATGAGGAATCAGTCTAGAATCCCTACATAGTGACAAACAAACCCCAATTTCCCTTGAATTCTGTTGACTCTTATCACAAACATACTCTTTTTTTAAAGGCAACTGGAGAAGAGGAAGAGGAAAAGGAGGAGGAGGAAGAAGGAGGAGGAGGAAGAAGGAGGAGGAGGAGGAAGAAGGAGGAGGAGGAGGAGGATGAAGAAGAGGAGTCAGGGGAAGAAGAAGTAGAAGAAGAGGAGGAGAAAGAAGAAGAAAAGAAGGAGGAGGAGGAGGAAGAGGAGGAGGAACAAGAAAAAGAGGAAGAGGAAGAAGGAGGAGGAGAAATTCAATGGTGAAAAGAGTAAGGTTCTACATTTAGGCAACAAAAACGGAATGCACAGGTACAGTATAGGTAGCACCTTCCTCAATAGTAGTAACTGTGAGAGGGATCTTGGAGTCCTAGTGGACAACCATTTAAATAGGAGCCAGCCGTGTGCAGCAGCTGCCAAAAAAGCCAACACAGTTCTAGGCTGCATCAACAGAGGGAGAGAATCAAGATGATGTGAAGGGTTAATACCACTTTATAAGGCCTTGGTAAGGCCACACTTGGAATACTGCATTCAGTTCTGGTCGCCACGATGTAAAAAAGATGTGGAGACTCTAGAAAGAGTGCAGAGAAGAGCAACTAAGAGGATTAGGGGACTGGAGACTAAAACATATGAAGAACGGTTGCAGGAACTGGGTATGTCTAGCTTAAGAGAAAGAAGGACTAGGGCAGACATGATAGCAGTGTTCCAATATCTCAGGGGTTGCCACAAAGAAGAGGGAGTCAAACTATTCTCCAAGGCACCTGAGGGTAGAACAAGAAGCAATGGGTGGAAACTAATCAAGGAGAGAAGCAACTTAGAACTGAGGAGAAATTTCCTGACAGTGAGAACAATTAATCACTGGAACAGAAGTTGCCTCCAGAGGTTGTGAATGCCCCAACACTGGAAGTCTTTAAGAAGATGTTGGATAGCCATCTGTCTGAAACGGTATAGGGTTTCCTGCCTAGGCAGGGGGTTGGACTAGAAGGCCTCCAAGGTCCCTTCCAACTCTGCTATTGTATTGTATTGTAAGTTGTTTTGCTTCTCATCCAAGAAGCTTCATCGATTGAGACTGGATGATGGGGGGGATAGAAAGATAGGTCCTGACAGGATGGTGTATGTGGTGGGGAATGGAAGGACTGTATTTCTTTGCAGTCATCTGGTCAATAGCCCTCTTTCTGTGAGCCCTTGAGGCCACCTGGGGCCTTCAAAGTCACTTGAACCAGAGTACAAATTGTTATGGAATCGTCTTGGATCTGCTAAAGGACTGTGTTACAGACATGGGTCATTGCTTATCTCCTGCTTTCTAATCCTTTTAACAGTTTGTCCAGCTTCCCCCCCCCCCCCTATAAAGTGCTTTATTATAAACAGAGGTGATAATTACCACATTGTAGGAACACTCTAAAAATCTAGGACAACTGAAAAACAGTCTGGATGCCTTGTAGGTGTGTGGGCTTCTCTTCCTACAATTTTCAGCAAGGACAATGGAGTTGAGTCATTTTGGGAGTTGAAGTTTCCACACCTGGATGGCTGTCATGTTGAGGAACATAGACCAGATCGCTAGATTCCCACCCTGGCTCTTGCTAAATGCAGAAGACAGTGGCATCTACTGCTGATGCTGGCTTAGATGCCACCAAACGCATGGGGAGAAGGGACTTATTGGCCCAAACAAAATATGTAGCCTGCCCTTGATCTCTCCATACTAAGGAATAAAATCAAGGGAAATGATGTAATTGTAGCAATATAAGACAGTAAGGTCATAATACAATACAATACAATAGCAAAGTTGGAAGGGACCTTGGAGGTCTTCTAGTCCAACCCCCTGCCTAGGCAGGAAACCCTATACCGTTTCAGACAAATGGCTATCCAACATCTTCTTCAAGACTTCCAGTGTTGGGGCATTCACAACTTCTGGAGGCAACATTGCAATCCTAGACCCATCCTAACCCAACATTGCAGTGGTCAACCAGATATTCTAGGATGGAGATGGTGAACCCATGACATGCATGTCACAGGTGATGCGGCATGTCATTTTTGGTGGCACACCAGTCCTCCGGACCCTCTGGAAGAGGCACAAGAGAGACCTATGTCAGGCCTGCAGCCATCTTTTCTTTTGGATTTTTGGCCTGCCACACTTTCTATTTTTCTTCTATACATTTTCTATTGTGGGAAAATGGGAGTGGGGATTGTAGATGATATGTAGCCATAACAAAAATCTTTCTAGAAAGCCAAGGTCATCCTTTGTCTCTGCACCTCTGCACCTGACCGGAACTGGATGGGTGGAACTGCCAGAAGGGCAGTGGGAGATTGGACCAGGGGATGGACTTGTGAGTGTGGGGGCAAGATCATGAACTTTCAACTGGGTGGGGGAAACTGGGAAGCTTTCAGATTTGGGTTTTCTCAGATGTGCCAACATGGCTCTCTTAATCAATTGGAACTTTGAGCAATACTTTGCCTTGGACTCTGATTTATTTTGGGATGCTATTTGGAACCCTGACAGCCTGCTCATCTGTAGCTTCTAAAGATGATGTGATCCTCTGAAGTCTACAAAAATCAATCTTGCATGAGTTTTGGGAGTTCTGGAGCCCCACAAGAGCAGGGCCTTCTCACATGACTTCCAGAGAGGTTCAGAGAGGAGAGAAGAACTGGAGAGATTGCCAGCAGTGTTCAAAAGAGGCAATTTCTGGTTTTTTGACATGCTCACATGGCTTGCCCTCACTGGCCTAGGGTGACTGCAAGCAGGGCATCCTTCCCTCTCCTTGCAAAGTCAGGAGGTGCCCTGGAGTTAGGTCCATGCTGTGGTGTCAGCTTCTTTTAGTGAGAGGGCCACTTGGGACTGCCTTTGGAGACCGTCTGCAATCTCTAGCTCATCCGGGATATGAGGACATGGGGAAAGATTGCTAGTTAGCTTCTGGGTGAACCTTAAGATGCTGGTTATCAAGGTAGATTAACAGAGTTGGAGCAGACCTTGTAGGTCATCTAGTCCAATCCCCCCCCTCCCGCCCAAGCAGGAGACCCTACACCATTTCTGACAAATGGCAATCCAGTCTCTTCTTGAAAGCTTCCATGCGCAAAAGTATTGCATGAGTGAACTGGTAGTAAAATAAATTGAAACCCACCATTGTTTTGAAGCATATATCCTTATCTATTCTGATTCCATTTTTTAAGGCATCCCAAATTCACGTACCGGTATTAGGGAAATTATGAGTATCAGTAAAAAAAAAAGTTTTTAAAAAGTACGACAGATTTTTTTTAAAAAAGACCAGCATTTTAAAGAAATGCAGTGCCGTTGATCGACACGTCTATATTGCCTCCAATGCAGAGGCAACACAGACTGATTTAAGGATTCAATATTTAAAAGAGGAGAAACACAGCGCCGGGAAATTGAACGTATCCTTATCTTTGACTAACAGATGCTGATAAAAAGACGTGTTTTAGATGTTCTCTTAATGAGAAAATCCTTTCATAAAGTATCTATTTTGGTGGAAGGGATGCTAAGATGGCTAGACCTACGGTTCAAATTGAACACCACGGGGGGGGGGGGAATCTGGTTGGGTGGCAGACGTGTGAATGGTAATTAGCTCTCTTCCTAATGAACCAAGCAGGGTGATTTGCTGCTGTTCAAAATGAAATGCCAACTCTTGTTTTGGGAAAGGGAAGGGAAGGTCCAACTCAGATGGCATAGATGGAATACTGTGTC
The DNA here is from genome assembly GCF_964273705.1 of Natrix helvetica. Classification (NCBI taxonomy): domain Eukaryota; kingdom Metazoa; phylum Chordata; class Lepidosauria; order Squamata; family Natricidae; genus Natrix; species Natrix helvetica. The sequence continues at coordinate 168,761,473 of NC_138550.1, read as the reverse complement.
CCAAAGCTCAAGAAAGAGAAGAGAGAGCTGGGGGATTAAATGGGAAGCCTAAATGATATGAAGACCAGCATTTGTGGATGAGAAACATCACTGCATTGATGATATTACCTAGTTTGGTAATGAAATATCTGCAAGAAAGCCTCCAGGATCAGAGAGCATCAAATATCCTACAGTTGTCTCCTCCTCCCACTCCTTCTCCTCCTCCTCCTCTCAACAAAATCACTCTCTTCTAGCAGTGATGATGTTACAAAGTTTGGTTATGAAATGTAGGCAAGAAAACCACCAAGCTCAGAGAGCACCAAAGATCCTACAGTCTCCTCCTCCTCCTCCTCCTCCTCCTCCTCCTCCTCCTCCTCCTCCTCCTCCTCCTCCTCCTCCTCCTCCTCCTCCTCCTCCTCCTCCTCCTCTCTGCAAATCCTACTCCATTCCAGCCCTGATGATGTGACCTAGTTGTGTTATGAAACATCTGCAAGAAAACAACCAATCTCAGAGAGCATCAAGGACCCTCATCTCCTTCTCCTCCTTCTCCATCTCTTTCTCCTCCTCCTCTCTGCAAATCCTACTCCATTCCAGCCCTGATGATGTGATCTAGTTGGGTTATGAAACATCTGCAAGAAAACAACCAATCTCAGAGAGCATCAAGGACCCTCATCTCCTTCTCCTCCTTCTCCATCTCTTTCTCCTCCTCCTCTCTGCAAATCCTACTCCATTCTAGCCCTGATGATGTGACCTAGTTGGCTTATGAAACATCTGCAAGAAAACAACACAGCTTAGAGACCACCAAGGATCCCCAAATCCTTCTCCTTCTCCTTCCTTCCTCCTCCTCCTCTTCCTCCTCCCTCTCCTTCTCCTCTATATCTAAATTGCTTGAAAGGACCACTTGAATCAATAGAGTCTGCCAACTCCATCATTTTGCCCTACTTAGTTTATATGAACCAAAGTTTATTCAAGGCCATCAGTTGGCTTCAGGATTAACAGAGGATGAAAACAAAAGGCTCTAGGGAAGAGCAGATGACTTATTCATAGAATCATGGGGCTGGGAGGGATCTTGGAGGTCATCTAGCCCAACCCCCTGTCCAAGGCAGCAGTCCATAAACCATCCCAGAAAAAAAGTTGCATGGCAGGGGAAGGATACTGCAAAATCCCCATTCCCTCCCAATCAGCTGGGACTTGGGAGGCAGAGAATAGATGGGGGCAGGGCCAGCCAGAAGTGGTATTTACCGTTTCTCCAGATTACTCAAATTTTCCACTAACGATTCTCCAGAACTGGTCAGAACCTGCTGGAAAACCACCTCTGCTTATTATATATCTAATTAATGCCAGATTTGGCATTATTTTGTCCACCTCTGAAGTCTTTCTCAAGAACCTGAAACAGACATCTCTTCATATAGTGTCTGTTATATCTCTTGAGATCTCTTCTATATCTCACATGCTAAGTGGGATATTCTCTCCATTTAGGTCATTTTCTCCTTTGCAACTGGAGGGACCGGATTCATTCAACCTGATGAACCAGTCCTGTCCTTGCCTCGTGCTTCAGGGCAGGAGACAAACAAAGAGCGCTTAGAAAGCATCTTCTCAAGTGCCTTTGTATGGAGGCACGTAGGCATGTCAATCCCCTAAGTGTGCTTCCTACATTCTCTGACAAAGAGATGGATAATGGACGTCTCCCCGCTTGTCCTAGTTTTGGAGCCCCAAATCATTAGCAGAACGAAAGGAAAGAATCAGCCGTGAAGGTTTCAATTCCGGATACAGGGTTAGAATTACCTTGTTCCGGGTTTGAGTCTGTCCAATGAGGATGAGAGCATTAGAAGATACGATGGAAAGGCAGAAGTTGATCAGGATGACCGACCGTTCGGAGCGAATATACCTGCAGGAAGGGAAGAAGGAAGCAGGAGGAGAGGAAAGCGCATCAATCTTCGACTTTCAATAGGACAGGCAGTGTAGTGTAGTGGTTAGGACAGTGTTGGCAAACCTTTGCAGCACCGAGTGCCAAAATGGGAGCATGTGCACAGGTGGGGAGGAATGCTGGGAACCAGAAGAGCAGATCACCTGGACTTTCAGTTTCTTGGGTGCATACGCATATGAAGACCAGCTGGCTGGCACGCATGTGCATGTCGGAAACTGGAAGCTCAGCTTTCCTGGCATGTGCATATGCACCGGGGAACTGCTCTTCCAGTTTCCAGTGCTCCCATGCATGTGTGCCGGGGAGCTGCTCTTCTGCTCTCTGGCATTCCCCTGTGAGTCACCTGGCCTTCCAGTTTCTGGAAGACCAGCTGGCCAGTGCGCATGTGCGCATGGGAAACTGGAAGCTCAGCTTCCTGGCATGTGCATGCATGCCAGGGAGCTGCTCTTCCAGTTTCTGGCACTCCCACACGTGTGAAGACGAGCTGGCCGGCAAGCATGTGCACACCGGAACTTGGAAGAGCAACGGCATGGCCAGAGAGATGGCTCTGCTTGCCACTTCCGGCACATGTGCCCTAGGTTTGCCATCACAGGGTTAGGGCACGAAACTAGGATCCGGAATCCAACCTTAGTTGGAGAACTTCACTGGGAGGCTTTTGAGACCCTCTCCTCTCTCAGTTTGACTCAATTCACAGGATTGTCGGGAGGATGAAATTTGGAGGAAGGAGATGCTATGAACATCCCAAAGGTGATTTTTGCAAAAGACAACTGGAAATTCTTGCGCTGGTTTCACCCTTGAAAAAGTTTCACTTCTCATCCAAGAAGCTTCCCCATTTCTGGTTGAATGGTGGGGAATGGAAGGATTTATATTCCTTAGCATTCATCTGGTCATTTGATGACCCTTTCCATGAAACTGATTTTTCATTGCTAAGGTCTAACAACTGGTAGCCCCAAGGCCCAACCCTAGTAGGCTGAAGGACTTCCAAGCTCACGATCTGTTGCTTTAAATCTTGGTTTACTCTCTACCACCATCACCACCAAGACAATCTTGTTCTGACGCAGCTCTCCAAACCCAACCAACCTTCTGAAGTGAACTCAAGGATTCCTTTAACAGGAGTGCCAGAAGCCCTGGCAAAAAGTGTCTCTCTCAATGCCAGCTAACAAGTCTGCCCAGCTGGAAGATGAATAGCTGTCTGCCACATATATTCATCTCTGCCCCTGTTTTTTATCCCCAGAGCTAGATTAGGGCTTCACTAGCAGTGGTGGCTCTTCTGTCCCAAGGACCTGCCCATAGATTCCCACTGCTCTCCTCTTCTCTGCATCTGTGCGTCAGGCACTGGATCCAGCTGTTCCTCCTCTTCCTAATTAGCCACCTCCAGACTTGGGGGCTGTTGACTCTCCATGGTAGGAAGTGAGCACCCACCCCTCTCCTAGGAAAATGAGATATTTTAGGAAATGTTAAAAGGGCAGAATATTTCCCCTAAAAGTGAGGAAGAAACTCATCCCCCCCCACCTTTGTCAATGGGCCATTAAGGCCTGAGCCAGTATATTCTTCATAACAAAGATCTACCTCCTTCAGGCAGAGCCATAATAGGAAGCCCTTTCATTACATCATCACCCTGCAAGAGTCAACCAAGCCTAGGACTCAGGACAGCCTACAGAGCTGCCCCTGCATGGCCCCATGGGAGTCTGACAACCCATCAGAATATAAGCTCAAATTCAAAAGCCCAGAGAGGGCATAAAACCCAGGCAACTCTCAGCATCTCCATCCTTTTTCTTTTCTTTTTCACCCAAGATCTTCAAACTATGTGATTCTGTCCACCATTAAACCATCTTTCCAAACAGCCTCTGTGTTTCCAGTGTCTTTTTCCCCACTTGGAACTGAAGCCAGAAGGACATTTTTCCCAGCACCATCTGAGGGCTGACGGATGGCCCAGGCCCTGTCTCTGTCTCTCTTTCTCTCTCTGTCTCTCTCTGTCAGCTCCATTCCCTCTCCCCCCCAGAGCTCTCAGGCTGCCTTGATGCTGATCCTGCCTTCCCTACCTCCTCCTCCTCCTCCTCCTCCTCCTCCTCCTCCTCCTCCTCCTCCTCCTCCTCCTCCTCCTCCTCTTCCTCCTCCTCTAATTCGGCTGCTGGACGGGCTGACGGCCGACAGGCCACTACACCTCTGTCTAATTTTTCAGGAGCCCCTGCAAGCTTTCTTTTTTTCCAGAGAGAAAAGGAAGTTGAAATACTTGATGCTGAGTAGCCCAAGCCTTACCTCCAGACCGAGATATAAATGATGATCAGGAGAAGGAGGGTTAAGGAAGACACCCCACAGCCAACGATCAACGTGACCGAAGGGACGAGCACTTTTTCCGTATTCTGAAAGAGAGAAGATGGAAAATACCAAGACGCTCGTGAGGGATCCTCCCTTGAGCAACGTTTTATACGAACGACAGATAGTTCTCAACTTGCGACCACCTGGAATTGCGGTCATAAGTCATGGCAGCCGCTTAGCAGGTCACTGCGTGATTTTAGAACCTTTTTGTTAAGCAAAGGCCACAGCCATTAAGTGAACTCTGGGGTCATTAAGTAAATCCATGAGATCCAGGGGGCATTTTTTTTGTTGCCAGAAACCAGAAGTGCAGGGAGTTCTCAACATACAGCCATTCCAGGAGATTATAATAAAGGTAAACACATATTTAATTTTACATATTCTAAGAGCAGGCAGGAGAGAGGTGGGTCCCTACTGGTTTGGACTGGTTCGGATGAACCGGTAGTAATTTGATGTCCTGTATCGCTAGAACTGGATGCCACCCAAACCTGCTACGCCCTGAAACCGGTTCTTCTACGGGGCCACTATCTTGATTTTCAGTTCTGTGCATGCGCAGAGCAATTGTAATTGCACACATTTATTTATTTATTTTCTTTTTTTAAACATTTTGCACCTATTTCTGTGCAAATGCACACCTGTGTGGAAGGCGCAACTGGCGTGAATATTTGATTCGGAATATTTTGTGACATGGGAACTGTTCTACAAAGAGTTAGTTGACGGATACAGAGGTTAGATGAGTGGATTTATGTGAAATACGGATTACACAAGAAAGAAAGAAATGAGTAGTAAATATTTTGATGGTTACATAATGCACATTATAATGGAAGATAGTACACTTTTCAATAAGAATCGATATTATCTCATATATGTCTGTGTGTACATGATTAGAATGAGGTTTATATTTTAACACGTTGGACACAGAAAACACACTGTCAGGCCCACAGCCAGGTTGCTTTGGGATCTTTAGCCTGCCACACTTCAATCTACTATGCTGTTGCTATAGTGGGGAAAATGGGAGGGGGAAATGTATGGAGTTAGATGATAGGCAGCCATAACAACATTCTTTCTAGAAAGCCAAGGTCATCCTTTGTCTCTGCATCTCTGCACCTGATCGGAACTGGATGGATGGAAGCTGCCAGCATGGCAGTGGGAGATTGGACCATGGGATGGACTGGTGGGTGTGGGGGCAAGATCTTGAACTTTCAACTGGGTGGGGAAAACCGGGAAGCTTTCAGATTCAGGTTTTCCCAGATGTGCCAACATGGCTCTCTTCATCAATTGGAACTTTGAGGAACCTTTTGCCTCGGACTCTTGATTTACTTTTGAATGCTCTTTGGAACCTTGACACACCCTGTGTTTATATGTACATGATTATAATGATGTTTATATTTTAACACATTGGACACCTAGAAAGCACGGTGTTCAATATAGAAATGGAATCTGTGATATAAAACAATAAAATTGCATCAAGAAGAAAACATACAGCCCTTCGTTTAGTGATTGTCTGAAATTACAACGGATATGAAAAAAAAAGTAGCTTATGGTTGTTTCTCACACTTACGACCTTTGCAGCATGCCCATGTGATAACTTTGAACACTTGGCAACTGACCCAGGTTTATGACGGTTGCAGTGTCCCGGGGTCACACTTTTGTGTCCATCTGAGAAGCAAAAGCCAGGGGGAATCCAGATTCACTTAACCACCATGTGACTAGTTTAACAACTGCAGCAACTCACTTAATGACTCTGATAAGAAAGGCGATGAAATGGCAGGGTTGGGGACTCACTCGAGTTACAACTGTAATTGAGGCCAACATTTCTGTTGTTGAGACGGTTGTGGTTGTCAGGTTTCCAAATAGCATCCAAAATTAAATCAGAGTCTGAGGCAAAGGATTGCTCAGAGTTCCAATTTATTTAAGAGAGCCGTGTTGGCACATCTGGGAAAAGCCGAATCTGAAAGCTTCCCGGTTTTCCCCACCCAGATGAAAGTTCAAGATCTTGCCCCCACACCCACAAGTCCATCACACAGTCCAATATCCCACTGCCATGCTGGCAGTTCCTCCCATCCAGTTCTGTTCAGGTGCAGAGGTGCAGAGACAAAGGATGACCTTGGCTTTCTAGAAAGAATGTTGTTATGGCTACATATCGTCTAACTCTGTACAATCCCCACTCCCATTTTCCCACAATAGAAAATGCATAGTAGAATAATAGAAAGTGTGGCAGGCCAAAGACCCAAAAGAAAAGATGACTGCAGGCCTGACAGTTGTCTCACTTAACAACAGAAATGTTGGGCTCCATTAAGGTCATAAGTCGAGGACTATCTTTAAATGCAAAAATATCTCACAAATCATCGTCGCGTGACTACCCTGGGTGTTGCAAACAGCATAAACTCAATCCCGTGACGGAAAGGAAGCCATGGGAATTTTGAAACTGGCTTAGAAATAGCTTTGAGGAGATCTGCAGCAACTTCAAAACCAGCCACTAAGCAACCAGTCATAAATCAAGGATTAGCATTATTTTAATGGCTTGATTTCCCCCCTCCTCCTCTCCTAATTTGAATTCCGTGCTTTTGCTGCCATAGATGCTTATCCTAAATCTTCCTAGGGGTTGATTTATTTTTCTTTTAAGTATGGGAGAATCTTGTTCAGCCGGAGGATATTTGTAGCTAGAGAAATGCAAGTAAAACTTCTTCAGCTGAACGTGTTCCTGTACTCAGGGAATGTTATATATAAATTTTTAAAAATCCCTCCATTGCCAAGATTAATATCAAATCCCTGGCAACAAAGCACAACCAAGGATGCGTGCATCACACAGACTTCAATGGGCATTTCAATGCAAACATTTTTGAATAATGTACAGAATCTTAAAAACCACAATAGAAACCATGATTCATCAGTGAGTTCCTGCAGGTGGAATCACCTCCCTCCCTCCCTCCCTCTCTCTCTCTCTCTCACACACACACACACACACAAACACACACACACACTGATAACCTGGCGTTACCTAGGTATTTATAGACGTCGAAGCGTTTGTCTGATAGTTTTGCTTCTTCACCCTACTCCACACCCATCATCGCTGCCCTCTCCCTTCCCTTTTCCATGTGCTCCTCTTTCCCATCCTGTCTACGACCATGGGACATTGCACCAAATCCATTAGGCGCTTCCCCATTGGTCCACTGGAGGGGGAACGTCACAGCTGGCTTTCCAGAAGGAATTGACATCACAACCGCTCTAGGATGCTGGAACATATATACATACAAAATGACTCTCCTTAACGGCCCAGGCTCTCCCTTCTCCCTCCCATGACATCACAAACAATTGCTGCTCTAGGATGCTGCACTCACTCTCCTTAATGGGCCAAGCGTTCCAGAGTTATGCTGGAATACACACACACACACACACACACCAGGGGTTTCTCCCCCGCCCCACAGTATTTGTTTCCAGAGGGTAAGTCATCTGTGTATCAAGTTTGGTTGAAATTGCTTGAGGCGCTCAAGAGTTATGCTGGAACATATATACATACAAAAAGGGAAGCAGTATGCTCCCTCCCATATTTGGGCATACCAGGTGCTTTAACAAAAGAAAAACATGTGTGTGTGTGTGTGTGTGTGTGTGTGTGTGTGTCTGTGTGTGTGTGTGTGTGTGTGTATGTATGTATTTTCCCATGTAAGATTGAGATTGTCTTGGCAACATTTCAGCGAGGTCTCACTCGCCATCTACAGGCTGGGTTTTGGGCTTAAAGTGTGATCGGAGCTGCGGTCTTTCTGTAACTCTTGGTGGGGGTATGTGGAGTGATGGCTTTGTTTCAGTAAGTGGAATGATTGGTTGTGTGGCTGTATCATGATTGGTAGATTGGTGCTGATTGGTGCTGGCTGTGTGTCTGTTGTTGTTTCGTGTTGTAACAACCTGGGTGGTGGGTGGGGGCTCGTTTGTTGACTAGGGCTGGTTTCCAGATGTCTGGTAGGCAGGCGGTATTGTCACATTTATTTATGTTGTGGGGGTGTTTCTCTATTTTGATAGCTTCCGTATTTATTCTCTTGTTGAAGTGTTTAGTTTTGGAGATTAACCTGGTTGCTTCAAAATTAATTTCATGTCCTGTAGCTTTAAGGTGCTGGAAAAGGGAGGGAGTTTTTTCTTTTTTTTTACTGCATTCTTGTGTTCTGTATGCGTGCATTTATTCTCCTGTTCGTTTGTCCTATGTATGTTGCAGGGCAGATTTTGCATGGTATTTCGTAGACTCCTTGGTTTTCTAGCTGGATTTTGTCTTTGGGGTTTCTTAAGATGTCGGCTATTTTTTTATCTGTGGTACCTTTGATGTAAGGGAGGAGGGCAATGCCGTTGTCCTGTTCTGTGTCTTGGTTTTTGGCGGGAGTCCCCCTTTGGATAAGGTTGGTAATTGTGGTTTTTTTTGGAATCTGTTGGAAATTAATACGTTTGTGAGGGTGTGCAATTCAGTTTTCAGGTGGTCTTTGTCGGCTAAACGTTTGGTTCTGGAGATGAGGGTCTTGGCCACAGAGTTGATCTGTGCACGGTGGTGATGGGATTGTGCATTTAAGTAGCTGTTGGTGTGTTTTTTTTTCTGGTAGATGGTGTGTCCTAGGGAGCCATTGGGTTTTTTGTAGATTAGGACATCCAGAAAGGGAAGTTGGTTGTTTGCTTCTATTTCCATGGTGAATTGTATTTTGGGGTGTAGGCTGTTGAGATGTGTGAGGAAGTTGTCCAGTTTTTCTTTCCCCTGTGACCAAATCACGAAAGTGAAAGAACAGGACGACGGCATCGCCCTCCTCCCTTACATCAAAGGCGCCACAGATAAAATCAGCAAAATTCTCCACTAACACAATATCAAGACAGCCTTCAACACTGACCAAAAAATGGCCAACATCTTAAGAAACCCCAAAGACAAAATCCAGCTAGAAAACCAAGGAGTCTACGAAATAGTCATTGACTTACAGCCACAATTGAAATTTCCACTGCTAAGCAAAACATCTGTTAAATACATTTCAGAATGGGAGTCAACTCGCCATGGCCAACTTCCATTTAATTCCATTTAATTCTTTCAAATAATTAAAAAAAATATTTCATTTTGTCCATCCTTAGGCATTCTTTCTTTAAGGATTCTATTCAACTACTTCTTCGACATTAGTGCAACTCTTCTCCTACAGTGAGTTGTCTGGGGTGAGTTGTCCTATTTTGAAATTCATAGATCGAGTGAATTTCGCCCCATTTTACAACCTGTCTTGCCACAGTCATTGTGAATCACTACACTTGTTAAATTAGTAACTCATCCTTGTTAAGTGAATCTTGTTTTCCCTACTGACTTGGCTTGTCAGAAGGTCGCTAAACAGGATCACCTGACGCCGGGACACTGTGACTGTCATAACTATGAGTCAGTTGCCAAGCCTCTGGATTTCAGTCATGTGATCATGGGGATGCTTCAATGGTCTGTAGGAAGTTAGCACCCACCCCTCTCCTAGAAAAAATGAAATATTCTCGGAAATATTAAAACGGCAGAATATTATATATCCTTGTATATCTAGATGATATACTGATATACACTAAAACAATGGAAGAGCAAGATAATTTGGTGCACCAAGTACTTAGAAAATTATTGGATGCCAAGCTGTTTGTGAAATTATCAAAATGTGAATTTCACAAAACCAAATTGGACTACTTGGGTTTCAGAATATCATCTAAGGCATGGTGAAATTCAATTTTTTTTTACTACTGGTTCTGTGGGTGTGGCTTAGTGGGCATGGCAACGGAAGGATACTGCAAAATCTCCATTCCCATCCAACTCTTGGGCCAGCCAGAGGTGGCATTTGCCGGTTCTCCAAACTACTCAAAATTTCTCCGAACTACTCACAATTTCCACTACTGGTTCTCCAGAACCTGTCAATTGAAGAGTTTTTAGGGCCATGCCCTTTGGGTTAAGCAGGAGCATGATGTGTTCATGCAGCTGAATAACAAAGTTCTGCATGAACCCCTTTATAACGGTGTTATCAGGATCCAACAAAGGTAGGGTTAGTCCTCTACCCATCTAGCAACAGAACTAAGCATATGGCACCTGGGGAGATTACATCACCCAGCAAGATTCAACCAAGATTGGAACTCAAGACACTGCAAAGTTACCCCTGCATGGCCCCATGGGAATCAGGCAACCAATCAGAATACATTCTTGCACAGGAACAGGAAGCTCCAAGAGAGGGTATAAATCTATCTCCGTCTTTTTTTGCCCAGGAGCTCAAGCCATGTGATCCTGTCCACCATTAAACCGTCTTTCCAAACAGCCACCATGTTTCCACTATCCTTCTCCCCTCTTGAAACTGAACCCAGATTTCTTCCAACAGGTCGCAAATGTGGGGAGAAAAAGGTCATAAGTAACTTTTTACAGTGCTATTGCAATTTCAGTCACTAAATGAATGGTTGTAAGTGAAGAATTACCTGTACAAATATCTATGAAGGTTTTCATTCTTTAACCTGAGTAATGGTTGTCCCAAAGTGCTATTATTTTAGAGACAACTGGGCTTTCGGATTTTGCTTTAAGAAGCTTCAGTCGCTGTACCTCTCAAACAGAATCTGTCCATCGCATTGAAGACTCAATTCAAACCTACACATGATGTCCTGCTGATATTTCCAAACAGGAAATAGGAAAAACAACAAGAACATTCCTTTCTCTCCATCCCTGACCAGAAAAATATCAAATATAACCAAGAAAAGTCATCCTGAATGCCACAATCAGCTTTTAAAAATAATCACTGTAAATCAGGATTATGATGTGAGATTCAAGGAGCTTCAATCTATGTGGTTTAGATTGAGGTTGAGGGGAAATCTGGTTGATGTCTCCAGATTTTCAGGCTGGAAATGCTGCTAGAGTGAAAGAATTCCGCAATTCTTGAATGAAATTGATGAAACAATTTCCAAAGTGATGAGAGGGACAAAGAGAGAGGTGGGGAGGGGGAGAGGGAGGGAGATTCTCCTCCTCCCTCCCCCTCTTTTCCACAGACTCCACTCCTTTCTAGCACCGATAATGTCACCTAGTTTAGTAATGAAATGTCTGCAAGAAAACCACCAAGCTCAGAGAACACTAAGGACCTCACAGTCCTCCTCCTCGTCCTCCTCCTCCTTTTCCTCTTCTCCTCCTCCTCTTCTCTACAGACCCCACCCCCTTCTGGCACTGATAATGTTACCTACTTTGCTAATGAAATGTCTGCTAGCAAACAAGGAGCCCGCAGCTCAACAGTGAGCTACGAATATTCTATTGGAAGAGATAAGGTAGAGATGGTAGAGGTATACCTTCAATCTCCATCCCTCCTCTAACTGTGCATAAACTATGCCAGGAGAGATTTAAAACTGAGTATCTGAGATGGACAATGCTAAGCAGGGATTTTACGTCTGGTTCACCAAACTGATAGTTGCAAGGACTGGCTGGCCCCGCCCACCCCACCCTGTCCCTCCCAGGACTCTTCAGGTGGCCCGTTTTGGATGCCAGGTAGGTGCAAGGCCTAAGTGGGGGCTCTGGAAGGGCAAAAAAATGGGCCTCCCTGAAGTTCCTGAAGTCCAGAATTGGTCCCATTTCCGGCTTCCGGAGGGCTTCCAGAGTTCGGGGGAAGAGGTTTTCGCCCTCCCAGAGGCTGGAGGAAAGCCTCCAGAGCCTGGAGAAGGAAAAATATGCACCCTGCTGTTGTGCAGGAGGCTGAGTAGGCCACGTCCACCATGGCCATGCCCACCCAGCAACCAGGCAGAGAACCCTTTGCTAATTTTTTTGAATCTCATCCCTGCTGCTAAGTCAGTCTTTTTTCTCATCTCTGTCTTCCTTTGCATTGACGTGGTCCCTCTTTCTATTTTGCTGGTCCTCTTTTCTTCCCTCCATCCCTAACTAATAGGCTATCTCCTTCAGAGCCAAGGCTCTGGTTTTCCCAGTTGCAATGGATGGCTGTGAAGGTTGGGCCATAAGGAAGGCCGAGCGCCAAAGAATGGAGACCTTTGAACTCTGGTGCTGGAGAAGACTCCTGCGAGTCCCTTGGACTGCAAGGCCATCAAACCGGTCAGTCCTAGAGGAGATCAACCCTGACTGCTCTTTAGAAGGCCCAGATCCTGAAGAGGAAACTCAAAGACTTTGGCCACCTAATGAGAAGGAAGGACCCACTGGAGAAGAGCCTAATTCTGGGAAAGATGGAGGGCAAAAGAAGAAGGGGACGGCAGAGAAGGAGGTGGCTGGATGGAGTCACCAAAGCAGTCGGCGTGAGCTTAAATGGACTCCAGAGGATGGTAGAGGAGAGGAAGGCCTGGAGGAACATGGTCCATGGGGTCACGATGGGTCAGACACAACTTCGCAACTAACAACAACATCTCCTTCTGAATTCAACTCCACTCCCTTCGGGACGTTCTTCCAAATATCTTCTTCCACCTGGACCTTGCAGGAAGAAAAGTGCAAGGCAAAGGAGCAACAGTCTTCTCACTGAGCTCTGCTCCCAACCGATCTCTGTGCCTCTCATGCTCGACTCGCTTCGTGTACAACGTCCGGAATTGGCATGTCACATCCTTTCCCCTCCTTTTGCAATGCTAACAGGGAAATTAGATGTGACATTTCCAGAGCAGCCATAGTGATCTTCCTCATTTTATAAACTAGACTTTATAAACTAAATCAAAGAAGAAGAGAAGTTGAACGGTGGCAGGAATTGGGTATGTCTAGTCCAGTGTTTTCGGCACTGATTGGCGAAATGGGAGCGCATGCGTGCATGCCGGAAACCAGAGGAGCAGCCACCAGGTGTGCATGCGTGCACTGGGAAGATGATCTTCCAGTTTCTGGTGTGCACATGTGCACTGGCCAGCTGGTCTTTGCGGAGCATGCATGCCAGAAACCAGAATACGAAGTGGCCGGTGTGCATGCATGTGCTGGAAACTGGAAGAGCAGCTGCCCAGCACATGCATTTGCACCAGGTACTTGCTATTCTGCTTTCTGGCACTCCCACCCATGTGAAGATCAGCTGGGTGTTTTCATGCAGATGTTTGATAACCCAACTAGGTAACATCATCAGTGCTGAAGGGAGTGGGGTTTGTGGAGAGGAGGAGGAAGAGGAGGACAACTGTGAGGTTACCATGTTACCTAGTTGGGTAATGAAACATCTGCAAGCAAACCACCAAACTCAGAGAGCACCAAGGATCCCATAGTCCTCCATCTCCCCCCCTTTCCCCTTTCTCTTTCTCCTCCCTTCCAAACACCCACTCCCTTCTAACCCTGATGATGGTACCTAGTTGGGTGATGAAACATCTGCAAGCAAACCACCAAGCTCAGAGAGCACCAAGGACCCCACAGTCCTCCTCCTCCTCCTCGCCCTCCACCTCCTCTTTTCTCCTTGACTCCACAAACCCCACTCCCTACTAGTATGGATGACGTTGCCTAGTTTGGTAATGAAAGGCCTGCAAGAAAACCACCAAGCTCAGGGAGCATCAAGGACCCCACAGTCCCTCTCCTTCACTCCATAAAACCCACTCCCTTCTAACACTGACCTGACATAGTTTCTTAATGAAACCTTCAAAAGAAAACCACCAAGCTCAGAGAAGACTAAGGGCGGCCCCAGAGCTCAATCCTGAGTGAGAAATATTCGCTTCCAACCCACCAACAGCCTGATTCAATTTGCATTTTAACACCATGCAAATCAGGTATCAACAGCAACTCTCTGTGTTCCTAGCAATCTAGCCAACTTCATGCTGTAGCTGTCAGGTGGGAGGTGCGACTTTCTTCACCCTTTAAAAAAAAGTTTGGGGGGTGGGGGAGGAGCTGTAGAAAGTTTCAATCATTTTAATTTAAAGGTCGTTCGTTTGTTTTAACGGGTGATTTGGTCCAGTATATCCGTTTATCTGTAAGTTCTTTGGAGCAAGGACCCTGTCACTTTCTGCAAGATGAAAACAAGGGACCCCCAAGAAAACCCAAGGTAAGCAGCATATGAGCTTGTAAATATGCGTTTGATGAATGTTTCCCAGTTGGGTCTGTAGGAAGTTAGCACCCACCCCTCCCTAGGAAAATGAGATGTTTTAGGAAATATTAAAAGGACAGAATGCTTCCCCTAAAAGTGAGGCACCTTTGTCAATGGGCCTTTAAGGCCTGAACCTGTCTATTCTGCATAACAAAGATCTATCTCATTTAAGGTAAAGGTTCCCCTCACACATATGTGCTAGTCATTCCCAATTCTAGGGGGTGGTGCTCATCTTTGTTTCAAAGCCAAAGAGCCAGTGCTGTCTGAAGATGTCTCTGTGGTCATGTGGCCGGCATGACTAAATGACAAAGGCACACGGAACGCTGTTCCCTTCCCACCAAAGGTGGTTCCTATTTTTCTACCTGCATTTTTATGTGCTTTCGAACTGCTAGGTTGGCAGAAGCTGGGACAAGTAAAGGGGGCTCACTCCATTACGCGGCACTAGGGACCGCTGAACCTCCAACCTTTCTGATTGACAAACTCAGTGTCTTAGCCACTGAGCCACCAAGTCCCTTCTACCTCCTATAGGTAGATCCATAATAGGAATTGCCCAAAGCCCTTTCGTTGCATCATCACCCAGCAAGACTCAACCAAGCTTGGGACTCAGGACAACCTATAGAGTTGCCCCTGCATGGCCCCATGTGAGTCTGACAACCAATCAGGATACAAGCTCAAATTCAAAAGCCCAGAGAGGGCATAAAACCCAAGCAACTCTCAGCATCTCTTCCCTTTTTTTGCCCAAAGTCTCAAGCCATGTGATCCTGTCCATCATCAATAAACCATCTTTCCAAGCAACTTCCATGGATCCAGTGTCTTTTTCCCCACTTGGAACCAACAGGTCGTGAAATGTCTGTGAGAAAACAACCAAGTTAAGAGAAGCACCAAGGACCCTACACTATATAAATCATACTACAGTAAAACAACAACAACACTCTATTACTTCAAATTTAAAAAAAAGACCTGGAATGCATGCGAGTCTTTTGTTTAATCATAATTCTTCCCAACCTTCTCTGCTTGCTATTTGCCTGGGGAAAAGAAAAGAAAAGAAAAAGGAAAGTGCATAACATGTAAACAGTGATTGCCACTCATTAAAGGACGGGAGAATTGAAATGTGCCTTTTCTGCACAATTTTGCGCGCCCACAGAGCATTCACTTAGCTATTGTAAATAAAATGGACCCTAAGAGCCATCTTAATGCAGCCCGATTCATTAACAATTAAACACTCTCCGCTCGCTCTTTATTAGAAAGTCTCCTTAGGAAGTGGAGATCAACTGTGACTGTAGGAGGGAGGGGAAGGAAAACCACACCGCACATCGTGATAGGCTTTAAAGAGTCACAACATCACACCGTTTTAAGAGAAAGAAAAAAAAAACATCTTAGCTTCTTAATTAAATAGGCAGGCAGGCAAGTGAGGAGGGTCTTCCAGAGGGAAATTTGCAGAATAAGAGATTTGAAGGATGAGAAGTGGGGGGGGGGGCACTTATCCTCTGAAGCACCAGAGGGCAGGACCAAGAAACAATGAGTGGAAGTTCATGAAAGAAAAAGCCAGCCTGGAAACAAGGAGGAATTTCCTGACGGGGAGAAGAAGTAATCAATGGAGCAGCTTGTGTTCAGGAGTTATGGGTGCGCCATTGCTGGAAGCTTCAGAAAAGATTGGGCAGGCTTTTTGTCCAGGATGGTACCATATGAGGACTCCTTCCTTGGGCAGAAGGTTGGATTAGAAGACCTCCAAGATCCCTTCCATTCTATGGTTCTAGGATTCTACGATTCCATATTTCTATGGTTCTATGGTTCTATGATTCCATGCATTTATGGTTCTATTGTTCTATGATTCCATGAATTTATGTTTCTATGGTTCTATGATTCCATGGTTCTATAATTCTATCCTTTTATGCTCCTATGCTTCTATGCTTCTATGATTCCATGATTCTATGATTCAATGAATCTATGTTTCTATTGTTCTACGATTCTATTGTTCTATGGTTCTATTGTTCTATGCTTCTATGATTCCATGGTTCTATGGTTCTAGAATTCCAAGATTCTCTGATTCTATTGTTCTATGACTCTCTGATTCTATTGTTCTATGATTCCATGAATCTATGTTTCTATTGTTCTATGATTCTATTGTTCTATGGTTCTATTGTTCTATGCTTCTATGATTCCATGGTTCTATGGTTCTAGAATTCCAAGATTCTCTGATTCTATTGTTCTATGACTCTCTGATTCTATTGTTCTATGATTCCATGAATCTATGTTTCTATTGTTCTATGATTCTATTGTTCTATGGTTCTATTGTTCTATGCTTCTATGATTCCATGGTTCTATGGTTCTAGAATTCCAAGATTCTCTGATTCTATTGTTCTATGACTCTCTGATTCTATGCTTCTATGATTCCATGAATCTATGTTTCTATTGTTCTATGATTCTATTGTTCTATGGTTCTATGATTCTATGCTTCTATGATTCCATGGTTCTATGGTTCTAGAATTCCAAGATTCTCTGATTCTATTGTTCTATGACTCTCTGATTCTATGCTTCTATGATTCCATGAATCTATGTTTCTATTGTTCTATGATTCTATTGTTCTATGGTTCTATTGTTCTATGCTTCTATGATTCCATGGTTCTATGGTTCTAGAATTCCAAGATTCTCTGATTCTATTGTTCTATGACTCTCTGATTCTATGCTTCTATGACTTCATGATTCTAGGATTCTACAATTCTGCAATTCTATGAATGGTAGGTTGCCAAGAATCTGACTCTTGATCATGTGATCATGGGGTTGTTGCAATGGTCATAAGTATGAAAAATTGGTTCCAAGTCACTTTTTTGTCACAACTTTAAATGGTCACTAAACAAGTGGTTGTAAGTCGAGGACTACCAGAATCCAAGGACCAAAAATTGTTTGCTTGAAAAGCATTGAAAGGATCACTGTTGCTTAGACAGGAATTGGGTCTTTCTCTCTGTCTGTACAATTCTTGTCTTTTTCCCATCCTTCGACCTGTCCCTTTCTGTTTTGTGCTCTTAAGATGAGTGACAGGTGATGGCTCACTTTATTTATCTAAAAATAAGCACATGGTCTCATTCACAGTTTTCTTCCTATACAGGGTGCACATTTCTTTTTTAGTGGGACCTGTGCCTAAAAAATAAAAATAAAATTAGACGTAGCTCTTGTGTTGAGAGGAAATGAATATGCAGGGGGGGAGCTTGACCTAAAAAGAGTACAGACAGTCCTCGACTTACGACCATAATACAGCCCAACATTTCTTCTGTTGTTACGTGAGATATTTGTTAAGTGAGTTTCGCCTTATTTTATGACCTTTCTTGACATGGTTGCTGTGTATCACTGCAGTTGTTAAATTAGTAACATGGCTGATAAGTGAATCCGGGTTCCCCATTGACTTTGGGGATCATGTCATGAGTTCAGTTGCCAAGTGTCCGAATTTTGATCATGGGACACCATAGCGATGATTCAATGGTCGCTAAGTGTGTCATAAGTCACCTTTTTTCAGTGCCGTTGTAACTTTGTACGGTTATTAAATGAACTGTTGTAAGTCGAGGACTACCTGTATTTAGAATGCAAAGTAAAAGCATTTTTTTAAAGAAAGAATTAAAAACAGAGACATCTACAAAGATATTGTAGATATTAGGGATGGACACAAACCGAATGAGCAAAGATGGAAATGTTATGACCCTGGCTTCTTGATACAGTAAAAAGTTCAGGATTAGGTTGAAAAAACCTTCTTTTCATTTCAGAGGCTGTGAATTATATTCATTCACAGCCCTTAATGAGTCCCAAATAGTTTGTAAAGAGTCCTACAGTAGGCTGCCAAAGTCTTTTGGGATAAGGCTGATAAGCACCCACCTTTATCTCCCTTGAAACGCTTCCAAAGACTTAATTGGCAATTAGCTTGGCAAGGCCACACAGAGCAAGGAGTCAGAACGGAGTTTCAGAAGGTAAACTGACCAGCATGAACCAAGCTGCTTCCTGCAAAGGCTCACGTGCCTTTGATCCTCCTTAATGTCCTAAAAGAGGGGCCAATCACCTCCAAACCTAACTCCCGAGTCGTCCCCCTACCTAATTTCCCCTCCCTCACATTTCTTATCATTTTGGGCAGGGAAACAAAGTTTGTGGGACCCTCCCAAAAAAACTTTCAATCAATCAGTTTCAACTTTGCAATATCTTTCCCCCCCTGGGAAATCTTTTTTCGCGCCTTTGAAGTTGGAATTGATTGATTGAAGGTTTTTTTTTTTTTTTAGTCCCACAAACTTTGTTTCTCTGCATGATGGCAAGAAACGCGATGGAGCTGGGAATCAGGTAGGCCAAGAAATGACTAAAACATATGAAGAACGGTTGCAGGAACTAGGTATGTTTAGCTTAAGAGAAAGAAGGACTAGGGGAGACATGATAGCAGTGTTCCAATATCTCAGGGGTTGCCACAAAGAAGAGGGAGTCAAACTATTCTCCAAAGCACCTGAGGGTAGAACAAGAAGCAATGGGTGGAAACTAATCAAGGAGAGAAGCAACTTAGAACGGAGGAGAAATTTCCTGACAGAACAATTAATCAGTGGAACATCTTGCCTCCAGAAGTTGTGAATGCTCCAACATTGGAAGTCTTTAAGAAGATGTTGGATAGCCATTTGTCTGAAACGGTATAGGGTTTCCTCCCTAGGCAGAGGGTTGGACTAGAAGACCTCCAAGGTCCCTTCCAACTCTGCTATTGTATTTGTAAATGCTTGGGGGAAGCGAGAGCCTGGGCGATGGTGGGTGGAGCAGGCTCCATGGCGTAGCACTGAAATGGAGAAGAGGGCAACAGAGCAGCCACCATGAGGGAAAAAAAGGCACTTTTCTTCTTTCCTTGCTGCTTGTCCGTCCCTCATGCTGGAAGCCCCCTTCCTCAATTCCGGGTTCCCTGTTGGGCCATTTTTCTCCCTTTGGAGGCTTCAGCAAACTTCCCTGAAGCCTCCGGAAGGCAAAAAACAGCCCAACGCGCAAACCAAAAGTCCGTTCCCAAACTTGCGGTTTGTGCATTAGGGAAGTCTCCTGAGGGCAAAAACGGCCAAAAATCAAGGCCGAAAATCAGCTGGCCAGTGTTTGCATGCACGCTGGAGCTGACAGAGCAACGCCTCGCGTGCCCTCAGGAGTGGCTCCGTGTGCCACCTGTGGCAAGCGTGCCATAGGTTCACCATCACGGGGTTAGGCGAATCAAAAGTTGGAATTAAGATTGCCGAGAGAAATATCAACAACCTCAGATATGCATATAATACAATTCTAATGGCAGAAAGCGAAGAGGAACTAAAGAGCCTCTTGATGCGGGTGAAGGAGGAGAGTGCAAAAGTTGGCTTGAAACTCAAGATTAAGAAAACTAAGATCATGGCATCTGGCCCTCTCAATTCCTGACAAATAGATGGGGAAGAAATGGAGGGAGGGAGGGATTTTATTTTCCTGGGCTCCAAGATCACTGCAGATGGGGGGACTTGCAGCCAAGAAATTAAAAGATGCTTGCTCCTGGGGAGGAAAGTGGTGGCAAATCTAAGCATACTAAAAATCAGAGACATCACCCTGCCAACAAAAGTGCGTAGAGTCAAGGCTCTGGTTTTCCCAGTTGCAATGGATGGCTGTGAAAGTTGCACCATAAGGAAGGCTGAGAGCCAAAGAATGGAAGCCTTTGAATGATGGTGCTGGAGAAGACTCCTGCATTGAGTCCCTTGGACTACAAGGTGGTCCAACAGGTGAGGCTTAGAAGAGATCAACCCTGACTGCTCTTTAGAAGGCCAGATCCTGAAGAGGAAACTCAAAGTCTTTGGCCACCTCATGAGAAGGAAGAAGGACTCCCTGGAGAAGAGCCTTATGCTGGGAACAATGGAGGGCAAAAGACAAAAAGGGATGACAGAGAAGGAGGTGGCTGGATGGAGTCACTCAAGCAGCAGGCTTGAGCTTAGATGGACTCCAGAGGATGGTAGAGGACAGAAAGGCTGGTGGAACATTTTCCATGGGGTCACGATGGGTCAGACACAACTTTGCAATTAACAACAACAACAACAAAATTCAAACCTCAACAAACAACTATTCAACTCCTATATTGGCTGAATCTTCTATAACATGAGAGTATCTATTCCAAGAGACCATTGTGAAGATCAACAGAAAGGAAAAACATTGCAAGACCAAACTGATAGAAACATGGTAGTAGGGAATACTTCTTTACTTTGAATAGATTTAAATTCCAGAATCTTACTTTTTTAAAAAGATACTTAATAGATTGTGGGAATGCTGACATATCTTGATTTCAGTAAAACATTGTATTCATTCATTCAATTTATATAGCTGCCCATCGCATGTACATGACTCTGTACAGCTCACAATGAAACCAGATTAAAAACATCACACACACAAACAATAAATCTACAGTATGTATGTATGTATGTGTGTGTGTGTGTATTTGCCAAATACTACTGACTCATCACGAAATCTTCAGAACTGTAAAGCTTACAAACTTGAAATTTGTGCTCGTTAGAAAGGATTTTTCAAAATGACCATCAGATCATCAGCATTTCTTATACAGAATTATATTAACACACATCGATACTAAGGACATTCTACTCACCCTCCCCATCTGAAAGGAACCCCATTGCAACTGCCAGTTGCCTTATATGGGCCAGGGCATGACTCATGGCACCTGCAGCTGGCCTGGGGGTTTAGACATTCTACTCCAGAGGTGGGTTGCAAATCCTGGCACTGCCGGTTTGCTTGTGCTCTTGCATGCTCATGCACAGCAGTGTCCAGGTGGGTGGGCGGAGCTTCCCACCACCACCACTCCTGGTTCATCCAATCTGGGCCAAATTGGGAGCAACCCACCTCTATTCTACTTCCCCTCCCCACCTGAAAATAACTCTGTTCCAACTGCCAGTTGTCTTATATTAAGACTCTCTGATACTAAGGAGTCACACATTCTACATTAATTTTCAAGCTTTACGTGTCAATGTATCAAGCCCGATCGTAACTACTCATTAATTATCAAGCCCAATCACTTAGTTTCATAGCGAAGCACAGGTATCCAGCTAGTAACATATACGGCAACTGAGATAAAATTAACCAGCAAAATTAACCACAATATGGGTTCAACCACGCACTCGGGACCCCTAGCTCTCAACCGGAATCAGCCTGGTTTTTAAGGTCTCACGGAATGACAGTAAGTTCTTCTTTGACAAACTCATCTGTGACATTCTCTAATTAGCAAGCTGGATTCTAATTAGTGACCACATACAGTAGCTGGCTTGGAAATTGAGTTCATCAATAGCTCCTCATTAGACCAGAAAGAGGTTCAGAGTGGAATGAAACAAGATACAGTCCTTAACCAACCTTCTTCATGAATTAATGACATGTATGGATGACTTAATGCTTGCATAAAATGCTAAAGAAATTGCTGGTGTCATTAGCAGTAGACTGGATGGGATGTTTAGCCTCAAGAGAAGATGGATGAGGATACGAAAACACTATTCAGACACCTGAGAGGATATCATGCAGAAGAAGATGAATGTACTAGAATGCAAGATGCAGAAGAACAGATTGAAGTCTACCCAAGAGAAGGTTGCAAGAAATTCTCACGTTGTTCCATAAACAAGACACAGATCCAGATACCTCTTTCATGTGAGAGGAAACATTTTAAGAAATTGCAAGCTTTAGCTCCATGGTAGTAAGATTGCTTTGTTTTCTGCTTTTTACCCTAATGATAAAGAGTCATGCCACCTAACTTTCCAAATAATCAGGCACTAGGATGGTTCTCCACCAAGATTATTTCACCAGCAGAAGAGAGAAGGTCTTCAGATGTACAACTGCATCTTTTCTGCAGACGTCTAGATGGAATTTGGGGATGGTTGAGAAATGTTTAACCTTGGCATTTAAGACTTGTCAACTTCAGCTTACAGAATTCTGGGAGTTGAAGTCCCCAAAACGTCAAGTGATCTAAGCCCCAGAACTCACTGTAACTGCATTGCCAAAAAGGCATTAAGAGTTGTTAACCTACTTTTGCAAAGCTTCTTCTCTGGTAACGTTGTACTGCTAACGAAGACAAAACCTTTGCCAGACCAATTCTCGAATACAACTCGGGTGCCTGGAATCTGCACTGTATATTGGACACGATTGAGCGGGTCCAGAAGTATTTCACGAGAAGAGTCCTCCACTCCTCTGCTCACAACAGAATCCCTTACGCCACCAGGCTTGAAATTTTGGCCTTAGATAACTTAGAACTACGCCGCCTACAGTCTGACCTAAGTGTAGTACACAAAATTGTCTGCTACAACATCCCACCTGTCAACAACTTCTTCAGCTTCAACCACAATAATACACGGGCAAACAATCGATACAAACTCAAGATTAACCGCTCCAAACTCAATTGCAGAAAATACGACTTCAGCCACAGAGGGGTCAACGCCTGGAATGCTCTACCTGACTCCGTTGTTACGTCCTCAAACCCCTACAGTTTCAACCTCAAACTGTCTCCCGTGGACCTCACCCCATTCCTAAGAGGGGGCGTGCATAAGCACACCACTGTGTCCACCGTCCCTGTCCCACTGTCCCCATTTATTTGTACTCATTTCCTTTGCTCATGTCCATGTTTATACTTATACCTGTTATCTAGTACATGTTCAACAAATTAAATAAATAAAACTTAAAATTGCTAAGTTGCAAACCCTAAGCCAGCGATGGCAAACCTTTTTTGGCTCGCGTGCCATAAGTGGGGGGAGCGCAGGGGGGCTGTGTGCAGGCGTGCTGCAGCCATAATGCAATGCGTGACCCCCCAGTGCACATGCGCGCACTACAGGCACGACCCCCCCCATTTTTGCATGCTTTTTTCACCCTCCCCAGGCTCCAGAGGCTTTATAGGAGCATGGGAAGGCGAAAACAGCCTCCCCCGCCCCCCGGAAGCCCTCCGGAGGCTTCAGGGACCTTCAGGAGGCTTCCCTGAAGCCTCCGAAGCAGTCAAAATGACCCTCCGAGCAAACCGGAAGTCACTCCGGTTTGTTCGGAGGGTCGTTTTAAGTGCTCCGAAGGCTTCAGGGACCATCAAGAGGCTTCCCTGAAGCCTCCGAAGCAGTCAAAACGACCCTCCGAGCAAACCCGAAGTCCATTCCCAAACTTCTGGTTTGCGCATAGGGCCGTTTTTTTGCACTCTGGAGGCTTCAGGGAATCTCATGAAGCCTCCGGAGGGCCTCCAGGGCGGCGGGGGAGGCTCTTTTCGCCCTCCCCAGGCTCCTATAAAGTCTCTGGAGCCAGGGGAGGGCAAAAAATGGCTTTAAAAAAGGGTGAACTCAGCTGGCCAGCGCACATGCACGCTGGCCAGCTGACAGGGCAGCTCCTCGCATGCCCTGACAAATGGCTCCGCGTACCACCTGTGGCATGCGTGCCATAGGTTTGCCATCACTACCCCAGGGTATACCATGGAGCTGGATGATGGACTTAAATAATGTCTCTGGAGATTCTCTGTCATGCAGCTCATGGTTGTTCCAAAGATGCTTTTTTTCAAGGGGCAACTGGACTTTTGGGTTTTTTTTTCTGAAGACGTTTTGCTTCTCATCCAAGAAGCTTCTTCAGCTCTGACAGGATGGTGGGGGATGGAAGGATTTATATTCTTTGCAAACAGTTGGTCATTAGCATGCTTTTACAGAGTCGCTGAGGCTACTTGGCTACCTTCCCCACCATCCAGCCAGAGTTGAAGAAGCTTGTCGGATGAGAAGTGAAACTCCTTCCAAGGAAAACCAGAAAGTCCAGTTGCCTCTTGAAAAAAAGGACCTCTGGGATTTAAATAATGTCCTTCAGGTTCTGGTAGGCGAGCATTGCTTGAAGGAAGAAGGAAGAATGTGTGCAAAGAGAGATCCCAGCTTGTGTTTATCCTGAGAAATATCATGAACACCAAGTGCCAGCGCTCGATAAAATGTGGCATGTTACCCAAACAACACACGGTGTATTTGCCTGTTATTAAAAAAAAAAAAAGAGCATGAAAATGCACAAAGTAGGGTTATAACATGTCACAGACAAATGGCAGCTTGAGGAAACCTTTCACGGAAAGACGGAGCTGAGCTATTGCCAGGATAAACTCGGAATTTCAACTTTCATCTCAAACCAGCAACTGTTAGAAAAAAAGAAGACTGACATAAATAAACAGGCCGAGCAGATGTCATTTTGATCTCCAACATTGGTGACTTCATGAGATTCTCTCTCCTGCAGGATGCAGGAGGAGAAGCCACAGATGGTGGAAGCATCTGACTAATGTTGTTTGGCCTCAACCACTGAGTAAGATCAGAATAATTGAACAACAAGAGTCGGAAGGGACCTTGGAGGTCTTCTAGTCCAACCCCCTGCTCAAGCAGGAGACCCTAGGCCAGGGGTGTCCAAACTTGGGAACTTTAAGACTTGTGGACTTCAACTCCCAGAATTCCCCAGCCAGCCATGCTGGCTGGGGAATTCTGGGAATTGAAGTCCACAAGTCTTAAAGTTTCCAAGTTTGGACACCCCTGCCCTAGGCCATTCCAAACAAATGGCAGTCCAATCTCTTCTTCAAAACTATCAGGAAATTCCTCCTTAGTTCTAGGATTTTAAGAAGAGACTGGACAACCATTTGCCTGAAATGTATAAGGCAATGATGGTGAAACTTTTTGGCACCGAGTCCCAAAAAGTACCGAGGAAATATTGCGTGTGCACTTGTCTGGGCCGCGCTCCAGAAAAAACAAACTTCCGGGTTGACCCAACAATCAACTGTCCGGTATGCATGCACACACCGGTTTTCAGCACCACCACACACACAAAGGACAGCTGATCCTCACACACACACACCTGTGCCAGAAACCTGAAAGATAAACAGGTAAGGTCACGTGTGCCGGGCGACATGGCTTCACGTGCCATTTTGGGCATGCGTGCCATAGGTTCGCCATCACAGGTATAAGGTCTCCTGCTTGAGCAGGGGGTTGGACTAGAAGACCTCCAAGATCCCTTCCAATATGTATCCTGTTACACCTCTCTCTCGAATTTCCTTAATAATTATTTCCCCTGCCCCAAAACTACCCCGATAAATGCTATTTTTGATTAGAGAATTACCGGGCAAGATTCAGAAACTCAGAAATAAAGTGGGTTTTTCTTCTTCTTCTTTGCAGTTTATTCACTGTGGGAGGAGAAGGGTGTGAACAGCCCAAAATCAGGAGGAGTTTGCTAGCAGCTTTTCTGACTAACAAATGATATTCAGAGGCATCAGCTGTAGCTCACCAACACTTATGCCTTTTCATAAAAGTTGCCAGTTTGGGGGAGGGGGGGGGGAATGTGCCACACCATTTGTTCAAGAATTTCTAATTCAAGGGGGAAGCTAGATTGGCTTTTGAGCCTGGACTTATAATATTCAATTAATTAGCAATTAATGAAAGATAGTTTAAAGGAAAAAAAAAACTTGGATATTTGATTCAGGACTAATATTTGGGATGAAAAGGGTGTGAAGCCGTCATAAAGTTTTTATGAGTTCATTACAATAACCGTTCCTTCAACAGAGGGTTTTGCAATTTTAACTTTGTCTTTCTCGTATCACTCTTCACATATTTTTATTACCTTTATATTTTTTACATCATCAGCAAATGACACGAAAGCCTACCCAGTGGGGTCCCAGTATGCTGGGTGCTGTGGAGTAGGGCTGGGTGCAGCCAAATTTCTAGCATATTCTCTTCAAAATGTGCTGGAGAAGCACAATTACAGAACTGGGAGTGAGCTACAGGCGGACCTCGTTTAGCGAACTTGCGAGGGAATTGCACAGCTAGTATCCTAATGAAGTCAGAGACTCTGACATGAACTTGTACCATGGATAGATGGATAGATAGATGGATGGATGGATGGATGGATGGATAGATGGATGATGGATGGATGGATGGATGGATGGATAGATGGATAGATGGATGATGGAATGGATAGATAGATGGATAGATGGATAGATGGGTGATGGATGATGGATGATGGATGATGGATGGATGGATAGATGGATAGATGGATGATGGATGGATGGATAGATGGAAAGATAGATGGATGAATAGATAGATAGATAGATAGATAGATAGATAGATAGATAGATAGATAGATAGATGCTACAGTTGTTAAATGAATCACTGCAGTTGCTAAGTTAGTAACACAGATGTTAAGTGAACCTGGCTTCCTGATGGACTTCCCTTGTCAGAAGGTCACCAAAGGAAATCATGTGAACATGGGACAATACAACCGTCATACATGTATGTATCGTTCTGACCGAGGCTTCCTAAGAGCCTGAAGCAAACTCCTTGTCCCAACAAAAAAAATCCTTTTATTAATTTACTGTGAATTCTGCTCATTCCCATCCAGCAAAGTCTTTCAAGGGAGGATTTACAGTCACAGCTTCTCTGGCTTGGAGACCTGACAGGCCAAGATCTGCAAAACCTGGCAAGGAGTCTCAGAGAGTCACAAACCAATGAAGCGAATTAATTGCCTCCTGCAAACTCCACTCCCCTGTCGCTCCTCTTTTATTTCCTCTAGGAGAGGCCATTCATCGTCCACCTGTGGTCTTACTCCCAAGTCGACCCCTGTTCTTTAGCTGTTCCCTTTGTCTGGCAACTCTGCACAGGCACACACTGGGTGTGAAGTTTCCAAAAGCTGACCTAATTAATTTACAAGCCTCGAGACAAAGTTAAAAAAAAAACCCATTCATTTATTAGGACTAACATTCATTTATTAGGACTTGGCAAGGACTTCTGTGGAGCTGAAACTAAATCCCACTTAATGGCGTCTGAACTTTACCCGTGTCCCCTCCCTTCTGCCTGAAGTCATCAATCACGTTCTCCAACAGGACCTTATGGCAGGGTTCTGGCCATGCCCATTCACATCCCAGTTACAGAAATATGAGACTTTTTACTCTGGCCAAAAGTATGCATGGCATTTCCCCCCTTTTTCAAGTTGATAGTAGTCATGGAAACGCATTAGATGTTGACACTGGGAACAGGCTCCAGCTGTTCCTCACTGATTTCTGACTCTGAAGGCAGCTGCTAACTGTCAGACGGCCCTGGCCCCCTCTCTGCCTCCGACACAGAGCCCTCATCAGAGCCTTCCCCAGACTCTAGGACTGGCCCATCTTCCTCCCCAACCTCCTCACTGTCTGAATCAGCTGCCAGATCTGCTGGCCACTGGCAGACCACAACATGTATGTATGTATGAATGTATGTATGTATGAATGTATGTATGTATGAATGTATGTATGACGGTTGTAGAGTTATAAGTGTGAAAAATGAGTCATGAGTCACTTTTTTTCAGTGCTGTTATAACTTTGAGCTTCATCCCTGGAGACTTTCAAGAAGAGACTCTGTCAGAAATGGTATAGGCTCTCCTGCTTGAGCAGGGGTTGGACTAGATGACCTACAAGGTCCCTTCCAACTCTTTCAATCTGAAAGGTCACTAAACAAACTCCTGTAAGTCAAAAGGCTGCCTGTACAGAGGTTCTATCCGTAAGCTGGACAATATGTTAAGGTTTACGTGGAAGGCAGGTGCAGTTATTCATTAGTTCAACTTCAGCGTCACCCAACTCCTGACTGCCTCTGCGTGGCTCACAAAACAACACAGCATAAAAATAACCATCTCCGTAAAACAAGGCCCAGATGGCAACGATTTAAACAAATGCCACACGCCCAGCAGGACCTCCCACCCTCCTTACTCAGAGCCTGGGAGAAGGTCCAGATGTTGAGAGTGCTTCAGAGCATCATCGGCTCTGGAATCACTCCAACAAAAAAACAGTCAAAACCTGGTCTATGGAGATGTCCCGTTTTCCAAGTCATGGTTGTCCCCAAGGGTGCTTTTTCAAGAAGATGCTGGACCTTGTGGTTTTTCTTTGAAGACATTCCACTTCTCCTCCAAGAAGCTTCTTCAACTCTGGCTGGATGGTGGGGAATGGAAAGATTGATATTCTTTGCAGACAGCTGGTCATTTGCATCCTTTTAGAGAGTTGTTGAGGCTACTTGGAGGTTTATCTGTGTCCTCGGGGTCACCTGAGTGGTGCAAATGGGTGTGGAGCCTTCTTGGAACTGTTCCACACCCATTTGTAGCTACTCAGGTGACCCTGAGAACACAGATAAACCTCCAAGTGGCCTCAACGGCCCTCTAAAAAGAACACAAATGACCAGATATCTGCAAGGAGTATCAATCCTTCCATTCCTCACCATCCAGCCAGAGCTGAAGAAGCTTCTCGGAGGAGAAGCAAAATGTCTTCAAGGAAAACCTGAGACGGCACATGACCTAAGGACATGGATAAACCTACAAGTGGCCTCAACAACCCTCTAAAAGGATGCAAATGACCAGCTGCCTGCAAGGAGTATCAATCCTTCCATTCCCCACCATTCAAATAGAGCCGAAGAAGCTTCTTGGGTGAGAAGTAAAATGTCTTCAAAGAAAAAACAGAAAGTCCAACTGCCTCTTGAAAAAAAACACCTCTGGGACAGTAAAATCTTGATTTAAAGTACAGGTAGTCCTTAACTTATAGCAGTTCATATACTGACTGCTTGAAGTTACATCATCATTGAAAAACGTGGCCATTTTTCACACCTACCATTGCTGTATCCCCATGGTCACATGACCAAACTTCAGATGCTTAGCAAATGACTCACATGTATGTCCGTTGTTCTGTCCTTGGGTCTCGTGAGCCCCTTTTGCGACCTTCTGACCAGCTAAGTCAATGGGGAAGCCAGAATCACTTAACAACGGTGCTAGTAACTCAACCACTGTAGTGATTCACTTAGCAAGAAACATTGCAAAATGGGGTGAACCTCACTTAACAACTGCCTTGCTTAAGAACATACATTTTGGGCTCCGTTGTGGTCGTACGTCAAGGACTACCTGAAGACGTCTCCGTGGTCCTGTGGCCGGCATGACTCAATGCCGAAGGAGCACGGAGCTGTTCCCTTCCCACCAAGGTGATTCCTGTTTTTCTACTTGCATTTTTACATCCTTTTGAACTGCTAGGTTGGCAGAAGCTGGGACGGGTCACGGGAGCTCACTCCGTTATGCGGCGTTAGGGATTTGAACCCCTGAACTGCCGACCTTTCTGATCTCAGTGTCTTAGCCACTGAGCCACTCACTTAACAAGCACCGTGATCGATTTAATAACTGTTGCAGAAAGTTTGCAAAATGGGACAAAACTCCAAAGAGCCATAGCGGCACGGTGGTTAGAATGCAGTATTGCAGGCTAACTCTGCCCACTGTCAGGAATTCAATTCTGACTGGTTCAAGGTTGATTCAGTCCTTCCGAAGGGGTAAAAGGAGGACTGTTGGGGGTAAGATGCTGACTCTGTAAACCACTTAGAGTGGGACGTAAAAGCAGTGTGAAGGGGTATATAAGTCTAAGTGCTAGTGATATTAACAACTGTTCCACTTAGCAACAGAAATTGTGGGCACAATTGTGGCCATAGGTTGAGGACACCTGGTAACCCCTTTTAGTAAATTTTACACTCAACAGACCAATAGCTGTCCAGATCTTGTACAAAAATATCGGACGAGTCTACTCTACCGAAAGTCATCTACCTGAAGAGGATAAATTTTCATCAACTCAGCAAATAATTTCACATCATTTGCAGCAATTCAGCTTATACAGGTAGTCCTCGACTTATAACAGTTCACTTAGTGGCGGTCCAAACTTACAACAACACTGAAAAAAGGGATTTATGATCAGTCCCTGGACACGTAACCATTGCAGCATCCCCTTATATTGATGGGATCAAAATTCAAGTGCTCACCAACTTTGAATGGCGACTAAACAAACGGTCATAAGTCAAGGACTCCTTCCACGTTACTTCTTGGGAAGTAACACAGCTGAGGTACGGCAATCCGCTCTGCTGCGCTAATCAGCTGAGAGGATATAGGTAAGTAAAGCGCAAGGACAGGCAGGCAGGCCCACCTGATCATCAGAGTGAACCGCTTCGCTCTCAGCTGATAGTTGGGCAAACTGGTTCACTCCCCAACTGATCGTCAGAGCTACCGGTTCGACCTCAGATAATACAATAATACAATAGTAGAGTTGGAAGGGACCTTGGAGGTCTTCTAGTCCAACCCCCTGCCTAGGCAGGAAACCCTATACCGTTTCAGACAAATGGCTATCCAACATCTTCTTAAAGACTTCCAGTGTTGGAGCATTCACAACTTCTGGAGGCAACTTCTGTTCCACTGATGAATTGTTCTAACTGTCAGGAAGTTTCTCCTCAGTTCTAGGTTGCTTCTCTCCTTGATTAATTTCCACCCATTGCTTCTTGTTCTACCCTCAGGTGCCTTGGAGAATAGTTTGACTCCCTCTTCTTTGTGGCAACCCCTGAGATGATCATAGGAACTACTGGTTCGCTCTCATGTAATCGTCAGAGTGAACCGGTTCACTCTCAGCTGATCGCTGGGCAAACTGGTTCACTCCCCAACTGATCGTCAGAGCTACCGGTTATATCTCAGCTGATCATAGGAGCTACCGGTTTGCTCTCATGTGATCGTCGAAGCGAACTGGTTCGCTCTCAGCTGATCATTGGGCGAACCGGTTCACTCCCTAACTGATTGTCAGAGCTACTGGTTCGCTCTCAGCTGATCGTCAGAGCTACCAGTTCACTCTTATGTGATCATCGGAGCAAACCAGTTTGCTCTCAACCAATCATTGGGCGAACTGGTTCCCTCCCTGAACCTGCTGAATCCCACCACTGCACAAAGCACCCCTTCCAAGAAGCCAAGGGAATCCGGCTGGAGGTGAGCAAACGGCAAATTAAGTTTCTCTTCATGCTTGTTTCCTTTGAGCCTACGAGAGATGAAAATTCACTCTCAGCTGATCATCGGAGTGAACTGGTTTGCCCAAACTGGTCCGATCCGCCTGAATCCGACCCCTCTCCCAACTGCTCCATGCAACTGAGAAAATTCATAATTATGCTTGAAATATGAGTCCCAGCAAATGAAAAGAGATGGATAAAATAACCAGAATGTAAGTGTAATAATGTATAATTCGACAGTACAATGTGATAATGTACAACAGTCCATTTAGTGTCCAAAGTTACAAAGGCACTGAAACAAGCGGCTTATGACAAGATTTCCCACTTATGACCCTTGCCGCAGCCCCACGACCACGTGATCAAAATTCAGACGCTTGGCAATGGACTCATATTTATGACCATTGCAATGTTCCCGGGGGTCACACGATCCCCTTTTGTGACCTTCTGATCAGCAAAGTCAACGGGGAAGCCTGAATCACTTAACGACTTGCTAACTTATCAACTGCAGTGATTCATTTAACAACAGTGGCAAGAAATATCATAAAATGGGATAAAACTCACTTAACCAATGCCTCACTTAACAACAAATATTTTGGGCTCAATTGTGGTCGTAAGTCGAGGACTACCTGTAGATTCTCAAGTGAAGTTTTTTTTAAAGAAAAGGACTTACTAAAAATGTAAGTGGGGATTGTGTACAATCTTCTTCATTTGATTTCCACTTCCTTTCCTTTTTCTGTATTCCGACTTTGCCATGCGCCATAAAGCCCTCATCCTCACAAGCACCACCAAAACCAACGAAAACACAAATCCCAACAGGGAATAAAACAAAAGAAAATTAGCATGTCGTGGGGATGAAACCATCAGATCTTTAACTGACCTTCTTGGGGATGTTGTGGTACAATGTAAAGTCATTTTCTAAGGGTATTAAAGTACAAATGAGGTTGTTAATAATAACAGAATAATAAGAACAGAATAGAAGTTGGAAGGGACCTTGGAGGTCTTATAGTCCAATTCCCTACTCAAGCAGGAAACCCTACAGCACTTCAGTCAAATGGCTATCCAACATCTTCTTAAAGACTTCCAGTGTTTGGGCATTCACAACTTCTGGAGGCAACTTCTGTTCCACTGATTAATTGTTCTAACTGTCAGGAAGTTTCTCCTCAGTTCTAAGTTGTTTCTCTCCTTGATTAGTTTCCACCCATTGTTTCTTGTTCTACCCTCAAGTGCCTTGGAGAATAATTTGACTCCCTCTTCTTTATGGCAGTCCCTGAGATATTGGAACAATGCTATCATGTCTCCCCTAGTCCTTCTTTCTCTTAAGCTAAACATACCCAGTTCCTGCAACCGTTCTTCATATATTTCAGTCTCCAGTCCCCTAATCCTCTTGGTTGCTCTTCTCTGCACTCTTTCTAGAGTCTCCACATCCTTTTTCCATCGTGGCGACCAAAACGGAATGCCGTATTCCAAGTGTGGCCTTACCAAGGCATTATAAAGTGGTATTAACACTTCACGTGATCTTGATTCTATCCCTCTGTTGATGCAGCCTAGAACTGTGTTGGCTTTTGGGGCAGCTGCTGCACACGGCTGGCTCCTATTTAAATGGTTGTCCACTAGGACTCCAAGATCCCTTTCACAGTTACTACTATTGAGCAAGGTACCACCCATACTGTACCTGTGCATTTTGCTCTAAGGAAAAGCTTTCTTATTAAAACCCCATTGACGAAATTTGACAGGGAATAGTACACTTTTACTAAGGTGCGATTGTGAGAGGGCACCTGCTGGAGACAATTTGAACATTTCCGTTTCACCATCTTCTTTAGAGTTTAGGTCAAATGTTCAAAAAATGTGGCCTCTATAAATGTACTGAATTAGTTGCAAAAATTATAAAGGTAGGATACAAGCAAGCAAATAAATAGGGATATTTTGCTTCCCACAAAGGACTCTGTCCTAACCATCAGGAAATTTCTCTTCAGTTCTAAGTTGCTTCTCTCCTTGATTAGTTTCCACCTGTTGCTTCTTGTTCTACCCTCAGGTACTTTGGAGAATAGTTTGACTCCCTCTTCTTTGTGGCAACCCCTGAGATATTGGAAGGCTGCTATCATGTCTCCCCTAGTCCTTCTTTCTCTTAAGCTAAACATACCCAGTTCCTGCAACCGTTCTTCATATGTTTTAGCCTCCAGTCCCCTAATCATCTTTGTTGCTCTTCTCTGCACTCTTTCTAGAGTCTCCACATCTTTTTTACAGAACTGGATGCAGGATTCCAAGTGAGATCATAATAAGGATTTATAAAGTGGTACCAACCCTTAACGATAAAGGTAGTCCTCAACTTAAGACTTAGTTCTGAAGTTCCGATAGCCGCTTCCTGAAGATCCTTTTTGTACAATATTCTAAACATTTGGAATCTGTTCAAGTTGGAGTCCTTGCAAGTTATGGTGGAAAAAAAACTCAAGATAGCCCTCATGGTGGTAAGGTCAATTCTCACTGGAGGTTTTTAAGAAGAGACTGGACAGCCATTTGTTTAGAATGTGAGACGGTCCCCTGCTTGAGCAGGGGGCTGGGCTAGAAGACCCCCAAGGTCCCTTCTAATTGTGTTATTCTGCCCGTTTCTGGCCATCCATTTTTTTACCAAACCTTCAGAAGTCAAGCCTGATTTGAAGGAGACCAAACTTAGGTAAACCTTAAATGACCTGTAACAAACTAGCTTCAAATTGTTAAGAGAAGCCACACTTTGTCTCACTTCAGGCAATACAACCAGCTGTGATGTGTGTGTGTGTACACACATACACACACACAAAACAAAACAGACAGAGAAACAAACTTTTCAACTTTGGGAAGCAGAGAAAGAACAGAGGAACAATCTAAGCTATAGGCTGATTGTGGCTTATTCCTACAATGATAAGCCAGGGTTTAGATGAACCAAAACAAAAAAGAGAGGAAGAAATAAGATTGAGGAGGGGGGAGTTGCAACTTAAATTGTCCTCCCGTCAGCTTCGGTGCCCTGTAGAAGTGAGGAGGCCTAAATAAAGTTGTGATTTTTTGGACGACATCAACATGGGGAAGACATGAAGAACGAAGGGTGGAAGAACATTGATTTATGGTTATTGCTGAGTTGGTTCAGCTTTGAGGTCACTTCAGTCATGACCAACTGATGACCAAGTTGGCAAAACCTTGCTTCCTTGGGTAAGGGTCACTTCCCTCCCTCTTTCCCCTCCAGAAGGATTCAATCAAGATCAAGGGAGTTACTACTACCACTCTATAAAGCCTTAGTAAGGTCACACCTAGAATACTGCAGTTCCAAGAAGGCTCCACACCCATTTGCACTATTCAGGTGACCCCAAGGGAGGGCACAGATAGTGGCCTCAAGGACCCTCTAAAAATAATGCAAATGACCAGCTGTTTTCAAGGAATATAAATCCTTCCATTCCCCACCATCTGGATCTTGAGCTTCCTCAACTCTGACTGAATGGTGGGGAATGGAAGGATTTATATTTATAGACTTAAACCCTGGGCCGTATCTTAAAAAATGAAATTCAATGTAGAGAAAAGTAAAGTCTTACACTTAGGTAAGAGAAACCAAAAGTATATATATATAGATTGGGAGAAATCAGGCTTAATAGCAGGAACTGTGAGAGGGATCTTGGAGTCCTAAATGGACAACCAATTAAATATGAGCCAGCTGTGTGTGGCAGCAGCCAAAAAAGCCAACACAGTTCTAGGCTGCATCAACAGAGGGATAGAATCAAGATCAAGGGAGGTACTAATACCACTCTATAAAGCCCTAGTAAGACCACACTTAGAATACTGCATTCAGTTTTGGTCACCATGCTATAAAAAAGATGTTGAGACTCTAGAAAGAGTGTAGAGAAGAGCAACCAAGATGATGAGGGGAATGGAGGCTCAGACATTCGATGAACAGTTGCAGGAACTGGGCATGGCTGGTCTAGTGAAGAGAAGGACCAGGGGAGACATGAGAGCATCTTCCAATATTTGAGGGGCTGCCACAGAGAGGAAGGGGGTCAACCTACTTTCCAAAGCACCGGAAGGACAGACATGGAATAATGGATGGAAACTGAACAAGGAAAGATTCAACCTTACAATACAATACAATAGTAGAGTTGGAAGGGACCTTGGAGGTCTTCTAGTCCAACCCCCTGCCTAGGCAGGAAACCCTATACCGTTTCAGACAAATGGCTATCCAACATCTTCTTAAAGACTTCCAGTGTTGGGGCATTCACAACTTCTGGAGGCAACTTCTGTTCCACTAATTAATTGTTCTAACTGTCAGGAAGTTTCTCCTCAGTTCTAAGTTGCTTCTGTCCTTGATTAGTTTCCACCCATTGCTTCTTGTTCTACCCTCAGGTGCTTTGGAGAATAGTTTGACTCCCTCTTCTTTGTGGCAACCCCTGAGATATTGGAACAATGCTATCATGTCTCCCTTAGTCCTTCTTTCTCTTAAGCTAAACATACCCAGTTCCTGCAACCGTTCTTCATATGTTTTAGTCTCCAGTCCCCTAATCATCGTTGTTGCTCTTCTCTGCACTCTTTCTAGAGTCTCCACATCTTTTCTACATTGTGGCGACCAGAACTGAATGCAGTATTCCAAGTGTGGCCTTACCAAGGCATTATAAAGTGGTATTAACACTTCACGTGATCTTAGAACCTAGAAATAAGGAGGAATTTTCTGACAGAGAGAACCTTCAGAAGTTTTGGGAGTTTCATTCACTGGAGGCTTTCAAGAAGAGACTGGATTGCCATTGGTCAGAAATGATGTACGGTCTCCTTCTTTGGCGATGGGTTGGACTGGATGACCTACAAGGTCCTTTCCAACTTGGTTCATCTGTAAATCTATACATCTCCAAGAAATGGGACAAGGGCGCAACTTGGTGGTTTGGCTGTTTTGACCGATCCCACTTTGGGCATCCTAAGAAGGACCTCCATCTTACCCACCACTCTCTTCCGCATCTTCTCCTGCCCCAATTCCAGAGGCTTCGGGCCTCCCTCCAGCATAGACAACCTTGCACTTTAAAAGCCACTTTCAGTGCAGATGTTTCCATGGCAACTAGTGGACCAAATACATTAGTGTTTCTAATAATAAACCTATCTTGGAAAAACCTGCCTTTTACCAGGAAACCTCCTCTCTCCTGGCCCATCCCCACGATCTTCTCTTCACCCTTCCTGGCCGGGGAGGAGAAAAGAGAGAGAGAGAGAAGAAGAAGAAGCTCCTGAGAACTTCCAGGAGCTACAACCCAGGAGGATGGAAAGCTGAGAGCCGCCCGAGGGATGGGATGGAGAAGGGCGAATTTTAAGTTGACCTAGAAGGGCAGCCGAGTTTGCTAAATCCGAAGCGAAGTCGAGAAACAAACACAAACACACATAAAAACAAAACAAAACAAAATAAAATCCACATCTACATTCCTTCCATCCAAACTTCTGATCTTGACGGAGCCAAATGTCAACCCTTCAGTTTCTTCTGTCCCCCCAAACTTTCTCGCCAGCTTCCCACCGTCCCTGGAAAGACACATCTGGCCCAAAGCCACATGCTACCCCTTCATGCAAACATCTGCAGGGGGGCATTTCGGGGAGGCCAGACCCAAAGATTGCATCCTTCCTTTGACCACCCGCTAGCCCTAACCTCAAAAAAAAGGGGGAAGGAGAAGGATGAAGAAGGCATGCAGAACTCCGAGACCAAGCCATTACCAAAAGACCCCAAAAAGTCTCTTTAAGAGTTGGAAGTTGAAACTGGACACCGGCCAGCTGGTGGAGAAAGGAGTTACGCTGCCAGCCCGCCCTCCGAAGGATGAAGGAGGCCAACACCTCCATTCCTTCAGTGCTGCAAAGCTTAAAAAAGAGGCCTGGATACATACCCAGCACCCCTCCAAGCATTTCGGCACGGCTGACCCATTTGCAACCCTCCCCAAGCAAATCCAGCCCTCCCACCCCCTGCCCCATCCCGGAGGAGCTCCGCATTGACTGAGAATAGGGGTCAAAAGGCGCAAGAGAGGGGAAAAAAGAGGGTGACATTTGAATGCCGTTGTGATCCCCGGCGGTGATTCAGGTCACCGATTCTCAAAGCGAGCAAAGGGGAAAAGAAATGTGGCCTCGGCTAGAGAAGGCGATGTGCAAGATTGTGCAGCACCAATGCACGCATAGCTCGGAGATGTGCAAATGCTAGAGAGATGCTTTTGCACATCTCTAGCTGGGCAGGCATGCAGTCACGGTCGCCCCGACATGCTAAATCTTTGTGATGCCCCCAACAGAGAGAGAGAGAGAGAAACACGTACAGAGATACACACACCCCACCTCTGCCACACGCAGGCGTGCACCGAGCAAGCTGGAAATGTCACACAGGCTGGACTGTGGATTTTTTTCCCCCTTTCCGTCCCTCCCTCCCTCCCTTCCTCCCTTTCTTTCTTTCTTCCTCCACCTTTTGGGCAGGAGCCAATGGTTTGTCCCCCCGCTCTGGCTGGCTGGCTGGCTGGCTGGCAGCGGGAGAGATGCTCCCTTGGCAGGGGCTTACCATGTCAGCAGCGATGTGGGCTAAGATGGCGAAGGTAGAGATCCGGTCACAGAAGCATTTGGTTCGGAAAGGATCGACCAGCACCGTTCGGCAGCCTTTCCAGGACCAGGCGCCCAGCTGAGATGGAGAGAAGGAGGAAGAAGAAGAGGAGGAGGAGGAGGAGGTGGTGGCGATGGAGGAGGAGGAGGAGGGTCTGTGAAAGGAGGGAGGAGGGGGAAGCGAGTGCAAAGGGGGGAGAGAGAGGCAGAGAGAGAGAGAGAGAGAGAGAGAGAAAGGAAGAAAGAGACGCGCACACGGGGGGGGGGGGAGAGAGAGAGAGAGAAAGGAGAGAACAAGAGGGGAAGAGAAACAAGCATTACCAACACATTGCTGAAAAAAACATCACAACCACAGTTAGCCTCACGCCCCCCTCCCTTCGGAGCTCACGGCGTGCATGGCCCTCCCTTCCCTCCCCCTCCTCAAGGCAGCAAGGAATGCAGAAACAGAGACAAGCCCACCCACCCACCCACCCACCCACCCACCGCAAAAGTAACTTTGAACCTACCTGGATGTCACACCGATTCCTGCCCTCCTGCTGCCCCAGCCAGGAGTTTGCACCCCAAAGGCCCTCACTGAGGTCTCTAGCCACCCCCATTCCCCTTTTCAACCTAAGTGGTTGGGCTTTTTTTTTCTTTTTGGAGAGGACACCACCAGGAGATCTCGGGAAGTCAAGAAGGCAATAGAAGCCAATTTAGGATGCAAGCTGGATGCGGATGGGATTTCGGAGGCTTCGGATTCACGTCAGAGGTCCCGCATGTCTCCTAGCCATCATGGGGGCGCAACTAATGCCCTTACGCACAGCCCGGGTCAGCACTTCCTACCTGGCTGCTTTTGGGCTCAGTGGCCCTGAGTGCGAGAAAGGCAATTTCTCCAGCTGCAAGTCCTCAGCGACACCTGTTTCCTTCTCCTCCGTGTCTCCGGGAAGGCTGCTCACTTTGAGCCACCAGCTTGCACACTCTTTTCATGGTGGCACTTATCACATCCAGCCCCCACCACTCACACACACACACACACACACACACACACACACACACACACACACACCCTGCCCCTCTCAGCATGACGCATCACCCTCTGTCACCAACCACGACTCTCCGGCGCCCAGCAATCCACCCCAATGTCCATGTGGTGTGCAAACACCCAGCATGTGGCTTGCTTCCCACGCTCACGCACACCCCCGGCAGCAGCTGTTTCCACACCTACCGTCCGTATTGGGGAGGGGGGGATTTCACACTCGACAGTGGAGTGGGGGGGAAACAAAACTGAAATGGATTTGGGGCTGCATGGAGACCCACCTCAGCAGCCTGCCAAAGGTTGGGAAAAGTGGATCCCAAACAGGTGTGTCTCCCATTCACACTTCCAAGCCTCAAACGCCCACCGCTTTCCAGCAGGAAACGTCGTTCGGCACGTTTGATGGGATGGGGTGTATGGGCAGTCCTCAACTTACATCCGTTGACTTACTGACCATTTAGAAAGTGGCAATGGCATTGAAGAAAGGGGCTTGCGACCGTTTTTCACACTTACGACCGTCGAAGCGTGCCCTTAGCCACAGGATGAAAATTCAGACGCTGGGGCCGCCAACTCAAGGCTCCGGGGAGGCGGCAACTGTCGTAAGTGTGAAAAAGAGTCCTACATCGCTTTTTTCCCCCAATGTCATCGTAACTTCAAACGGTCGCTAAGCAAAGTGTTGTAAGTCGAGGACTACCTCCGCTTACAACAGTCCATTTGGGGACCGCTGAAAGTTACAACAGCACTGAAACAAAGAGCTGTTTTCACACTTACGACCGTCGTAGCGTTTCCCCAGCATTGCGGGATCAAACGTCAGGCGCCTGGAAACCGACTCGGACCTACGACTTTCCCCTATCGTCCCGCGATGTGTGGGGGTGTCTTCATGTGGTCCCCTTTTGCGACCTTCTGACAAGCAAAGTCCAGGAGGGAAACCAAGATTCGCTTAACAAACCACGTTACTAACTTCGCAACTGCAGGGGTTCACTTAACGACGGTGTCAAGAAAGGTCGTAAAACGAGCCAGAGCCCCCGTAACGTTTAGCAACAGAAATTTGGGTTCGTAAGTCGAGGACTATTGACACAACCATCAGATGTCTAAGACAATGGAGAAACGCTTCAAACGGGATAGATGTTTCTCTCTGTTTCCTTGACAAAGAAATTCTCCTTAAATTGCATTTTATTTTAAATCAATGCGTACATTGTTCTTTTTTCTGCATCTTCTCAAACAATGCGATTGAACCCAAGCACTTCCATACAGCTCATCCTGGATTTATGATCGCAATTGAGCCCAACGCTTCCTTTCTTAAGTGAGACTCGTCCCATTTTACGACCTTTCTTGCCTCCATTGCTAAGCGAATCGCTGCAGTTGATAGGTTAGTCACCCCATGTTGTTAAGTGAATCTGGTTTCCCTCATAGACTTGGCTTGTCAGACGGTCGCA
This sequence comes from Natrix helvetica, assembly GCF_964273705.1. Lineage (NCBI taxonomy): Eukaryota > Metazoa > Chordata > Lepidosauria > Squamata > Natricidae > Natrix > Natrix helvetica. The sequence continues at coordinate 168,721,499 of NC_138550.1, read as the reverse complement.
AAAGGGGGATCATGTGACCCCGGGGACACTACGACAGTCATAAATATGAATCAGTTGCCAAGCGTCTCAATTTGGATCACGTGAATCACAGGGGACGCGGCAACGGTCATAACTGTGAACAACGGTCGTAAGTCACTTTTTCAGTGCTGTTTCAACTGAACGCAAACTGTTCTGTGTATTCAGGTAGTCCTCAACTTACAACAGTTTGTTTCGAAGTCACAACAGCACTGAAAAAACATCCCAGTGGTGCTATTTCAGGAGGCAACTGGACTTCCTTGTTTTTTTTTCTTTTGAAGATGTTTCGCTTCTCATCCAAGAAGCTTCTTCAGCTCTGATAGGATGGTGGGGATGGAAGGATTTATATTTTCTGTAAACAAAGTTGGTCATTTGCATCGTTTTAGAGGGTCGTTGAGGCCACTTGGAGGTTGATCGGTGTCCTCAGGGTCACCTGAGTGGTGTAAATGGGTGTGGAGACTTCTTGGAACTGTTCCACACCCATTTGCACCTGAATGATACAGACAAACCTCCAAGTGGCCTCAATGACCCTCTAAAAGGATGCAAATGACCAACTTTGTTTGCAGAAAATATAAATCCTTCCATCCCCACCATCCAGCCAGAGCTGAAGACGCTTCTTGGATGAGAAGTGAAACGTCTTCAAGGAAAGACCTGACACAGTCAATGATCTGAGGATACAGATAAACCTCCAAGTGGCCTTAATGACCCTCTAAAAGGATGCAAGTGACCAGGTGTCTGCAAAGGAGCATCAATCCTTCCATTCCCCACCATCCAGTCAGAGCTGAAGAAGATTCTTGGATGAGAAGTGAAATGTCTTCAAAGAAAAACCTAACACCGTCCATGACCTGAGGACACAGATAGATCTCTAAGTGACCTCAACAACCAATTAAAAGGATGCAAATGACCAGCTATCTGCAAGGATCATCAATCCTTCTGTTCCCCACCATTCAGACAGAGCAGAAGAAGCTTCTTGGATGAGAAGAGAAACGTCTTCAAGGAAAAACCTGACACAGCCCATGACCTGAGGACACAGTTAAACCTCCAAGTGGCCTCAAGGACCCTCTAAAAGGATGCAAATGACCAGCTGCCTGCAAGGAGTATCAATCCTTCCATTACCCACCATTCAGACAGAGCTGAAGACGCTTCTTGGATGAGAAGTGAAACATCTTCAAAAGAAAAAAAAAAAAGGAAGTCCAGTTGCCTCTTGAAAAAAAATCATCTTTGGGATAACCAGGATCTGGATGACTGTATCCCTACAGACTTTCAGCACTGGAAAAAAATGACTTATAACCATTTTTCACACTTATGACCATTGATCAGGTGATTAAACTTTGGCGTCTTGGCACGTCCTTACGTTGGTTGCAGTCTCCTGGAATCCTGCCATCCTTTTTTTTCAAAATCAATGGGAAAGCTGGATTTACTTAACAACCGTTTCCTCCACAACTGTGAAGTGATTCGCTTAACAACTGTGACAAGAGGTCGTAAAATGAGGCCTTTAACAAATGCCTCATTTCGTTACCGAAACGTTGGGATCAATTGTGGTTGTAATATGATTTGAACTGAAGAAGCTGGTGAAACGTTTTCAAAGGGGGGAAAAAACCCAAAATATTTTTTTGGGAGAAAAAGCAACTTTGGCCAAAACATGACTTGGGATGATTGAGAATCTCAGAAAAAGAGCAAAAGCACATTCGACTTTTCCTCCAGGAGCTCAAGGCTATTTATGGGTGGGACAGGAGGGTTTAAGGTACCCTCACATTTTATTTCCACAACAACAGCCCTGAGAGGTAGGCAGAAAGTGGGGGGGGGGAGAGAGACAGACAGACAGATCGATCGATCTATTTAGTTAGATCTATTTAGATAGTAGATAATATAGTCCGACAATAGATAGAGAGATAGATAGAGAGGTAGATAGAGAGAGATTGTAGGTAAGTAGATAGAAGATAAATGATCAATGATAGAAGATTGATTGATTGATAGATAGATAGATAGATAGATAGATAGATAGATAGATAGATGATAGATAGATAGATAGATAGATGATAGATAGATAGATAGATAGATAGATAGATAGATAGATAGATAGATAGATAGATCTGTTTTGCCAACTCTTTCTCCTGGTGGCTGCTTAGCTCCAACAACTGCCTCCTATTGGGTCCCTAAGTAGCCCAGGTGGGCAGGCAAGGAGGGGCTGGGAGGGGAGGGGTGAGTAGAGGCTGGCGAGGTGTCCCTCAATCTGAGTGATATCGAGCTGGCCATGCCCATCCAGTCACATGACCTCCTAGCCACGCCCACCCAGCCGGTCATTAGGCAGATCATATTAGTGGTCTGTGGGATTTAAGTCAAGGACCATCCATATTAGGTGGCCCATCACCAAATTTTTAAAAAGGCCATTTCCTGTTTATAAGCATTCAGGAAGTAGTGAGTGGCCATCTATCCAAGGCTCTACAGCAGTGGATTCTGCCTGGAGCAGGGGTTGGACTAGATGACCTCTAAGTACATTTCAACGTACTTGACTAATAGTCACTTCCACTTAGATTATACATAGAGGTTTTTCTTTGTGGGCCAACTGGCCACATGAAAACCAGTTTGAGTGACTCTGAACCAGTCAGCCCAACCTACCACACAGGGTTGTTGTTTCTGGGAAGAAAATAGAAGGCAGAGAAATATTGAACATATTCACTGTCTTTAAGTTATTTGTTAAAATAATAAAGGCAGGGTACAATCAATCAATCAATCAATCAAACAAACAAACAAGCAAACAAAGAAATAAAAATAAACTGAATCAGCACCACTTGAGTCTCAAAGGATGTAAAGAATGAAAGCTGTCCCCTTAAGACAGGGGTGTCCAAACTTGGGAACTTTAAGACTTGTGGACTTCAACTCCCAGAATTCCCCAGCCAGCCATGCTGGGGAATTTTGGGAGTTGCTGGCTGGGGAATTCTGGGAGTTGAAGTCCACAAGTCTTAAAGTTCCCAAGTTTGGACACCCCTGTCTTAAGACTACCTAAATTAATTGATTATTACTAAAACACAGAAATGAAGTCCAAATATGCTGTAAGCTTTCCTGCTTGGGAGGGGGTGTGGCTTTCAGACCTCAGGGACCACTAAATTCATAATTTTAAATCCCGCGGACCGCTAATAGGATCTGCCTAATGACCGGCTGGGTAGGTGTGGCTAAGAGGTCATGTGACCAGGTGGGTATGGCCAACTCAACGTGTCTCATGTCGAGAGCTGCCTTGCCGGCCTCTACTCGCCCCTCCCCTCCCAGCCCCTCCTCCCCTGCCCGCCAGGGCTCCTTAGGGCCCCAACAGGAAGCAGGTGCTGGAGCTAAGCAACCACCCAGAGAAAAGAGTTGGCAAAACAGCTCAGTTCAAATTCGACCTGACCGAGAAGGAAGCTCAACAGAAGCACCTCACTGAGGACTAGGACCATGGGCTTTCCAAGCAGAGGGAAGACCTGCGCGAGTGCAAGGGCAGGTACCGGTGCCTGGAGGCTCAGTGGGCTGAGATGGTCAGCCATTCCAGGCCATGATACAGTCCCATTGGAATGAGGCCCCCCCGGCTCTTTGCCACCAATGGCTTTTCCCTCCAGCCTTCGGCCAAAGACCCCCACCAGATGGCTAAAGCAGACCCCAAGTCGGAATTTCTGCCCCCCTCCGACCCACACAAAAGAGGGGGGACTCTGCAGCAACACAAGCGTTCATTGCACGTATCTGTCCCCAGGGCCGTATTGGAGGACCCCTGATTTAGGCCAATATCAAAAATGCAAATAATTTTTGTGTGGACCACCAGTTGGTGACCGCTGGACTAGAAGACCTCCAAGGTCCTTTCTAACTCTGTTAATCTGGTTTTTTTTTGTTGTTTTTTTTTTAAAAGAAGCTTCTGGAATGAGGAATGTCTTCAAGGAGAAAACAAAGAAAGTCCAGTTGTCTTTTTTTGGGTGGAAAAAAGGCCCTTTGGGGACAACCCTGAGCTGGGTGACTGAAAAGCTCCATGGACCACAAAATGAAAACAGCCCTTCAGTGCTGGGTCCTTTGGACTTCGGGTCTGAGGTCAGCCTGATATTCTGCCACGTTGAATCGTCAATCAAGAGCAGAGCAGAGGAGTCAAAATGACTTGTCTCTGCTACAAATTCCCCCGAGAGCCATCTTCATTTGCAGCTTCTTCCCCCCATCCTCCCCTCACCCTTATTTCAGCATCCTCTAGAAATCCTCATTTATGCATCCTTATTTTTTGCACTCTCTGGAAATCTTCATTTTTTGCACCCTTATTTTTTGCGCCCTCTGGAAATCCAAGCAGGATTGTCTGATCGAGTGACAGGGGAATGGATGATAGTTTATGGCCCTGACAACTTTCATTTGCAAACGTCACCGGAGGGGCGGGGGGCAGGGGCTTCTAAAAATCCAAAAAATATATAGTCAGCTGCTCAAAATCCTGAAACACCTCCAGCTCTCTTTCAATATGTCTTTATTTTTCTTACTCGCCTTAAACCTCTAGTCAAACATGCATTTATCTGAGTAAATATTTAGCCGATATATTTCCGTTAAATACTTCATATCCCAACCGCTCTGGGTAGCTTAAAGAAACATAAAAATAAGTGCTCATAAAATAATGTCTCTCTACGCTGAAATGGTGAAAGCCGGCAACGTTCAGTCGGAAGGGAGGCTAAAGGAATGGCTCTGATCAGCAGTTTTGAAGTGTTTTACGATCGTGCACCAAAGCAAATCTCTTCCTTTGATTGCAACGTTATCCTGTCAATTTTTTTCCCCACCTTTTCAAGTTCTGCAGTGTTGTATCTCCTTGGCTCAAACAAACAAACAAACAAAAATTGAAGACATCTTCAAACAGATACTTTTCCTTAGAGTTGTATATCTGTGGGTGGGTGTGTTTGTGTTTTTGTGGGTGGGTGGATGAATGGATACGGACAAATGGATGGATGGAGATGGATGGATGGTTGGATAGAGATGGATGGATGGAGAGAGAGAGAGAAATGGAAAGGTGATAGATGATAAATACATGATGGATAGATGATTAGATAGATAGATAGATAGATAGATAGATAGATAGATAGATAGATAGATAGATAGATAATGGGTGGATGGGTAGATGGATGATGATAGATGAATGGATGGATGGATAGTGGATGGATAGATAGATTGATAGATGGATGGATGATGGATGGATGGATGGATAATGGATGGATAGATAGATTGATAGATGGATGGATGATGGATGGATGGATGGATGAATGGATGGATGGATGGATAGTGGATGGATAGATAGATTGATAGATGGATGGATGATGGGTGGATGGATGGATGGATGGATGAATGGATGGATAGATGGATGGATGGATAGATAGTTGGATAGATAGATAGATGGATGGATAGATGGATGATGGATGATGGATGATGGACGGAGAGACAGACAGACAGACAATGGGTGGATGGATGCATAGAGGTAGAATAGTTAGATATAATTAAAAAAATATGTCTGCAAAATTGAACTGAATTGGCCTAATGGTGAAAGCTCCAGTCTATAAGCCAAGAGGTCGTGAGTTCTAGTCTTGCCTTAGGTTTTGTACTTTCAGAGTCCTGCCCCAAAGGAGCTACTGAAAGAAACTGGGATAGGAAAAGAGGCAACACACTGAAAAACAGGGGAAGGAAAGGAAGGCTTAAGAGAGGACCATTCTGGGCCACCCAAACTCAGACTTTCCACCACAGATAAGATATGGATGCCTTTGCTAGTAAGGAGCAGGAGCTAACAGGGTGGGGGGTTTTTCTTCTTCTTTGAAGCTTTAATTAATTCAGAAAACATTTTTTGGTGCCCAGAGAGACAGGATCACCCTCAGCTGAAGCACGGGGCTCTCGAATAACGCAAAATATTTTCCAGGAAGGCTACGAGGACTTTCCTTTCCTGTTGCATAAACATCACCTCAGTGATACGAGAAAATACCATTTTTATAAGCTGCTTTTTTTCTTATTATATCTGTCAGCTAATGTATGTTCCTTGGCTAAACCTTGACCTGGTTCTTTGATCTGGCAAAGTGAGGCCTCGTTCAATTCTTTCTTTCTTTCTTTCTTTCTTTCTTTCTTTCTTTTTCTGTTCTTTCTTTTTCTTTCTTTCCTCCCTCCCTGTCTCCCATCCATCCTCTTTCTTTCTTTCTTTCTTTCTTTCTTTCTTTCTTTCTTTCTTTCTTTCTTTCTCTTTCTTTTTTCCTCCCTCCCTGCCTTACATCTATCTATCTATCATCTATCTATCTATCTATCTATCTATCTATCTATCTATCTATCTATCTATCATCTATCTATCTATCTATCTATCTATCTATCTATCTATCTATCTATCTATCATCTATCCTCTACCATTTATCATTTATCTTCTATCTACTTACCTACAATATATCATCTATCTCTCTATCTCTCTATTGTCGGACAATATTTATTATCTACTATCTAAATAGATCTATCTATCTGCCTGCCTGCCTGCCTGCCTGCCTGTCTGTCTCCCTCTCTCTCTCATTTATCATCTATCTATCCACTTACCTACCGTCTTATTATCTATCACCTATCTATTCTCAGACTCTATTTATTATCTACTTGTATGATGAATGGAGTTAGGCATGGTTAGCCTCAGGAAGAGAAGGCTCAGGAGACATGACAGCTGTCACCTGTCACTTGAGGGGCTGCTACCGAGAAGAGGGAGTGGACTTATTCTCCAGAGCACCTGAAGGGAGAACAGGAAGCTACAGGCGGAAGCTCCTCAGAGGGAGATTCAACCTGGAAATAAGGACTCATTTCCTGACAGAACAATGATGGAGCAACATAATAGCTTCCCTCCTGGAATTGTGGATGCTCCATTGCTGAAAGTTTTCAAGACCAAATTGAGCAGCCATTTGTCTGAGATGGTATAATGACTCCTGCCTTGGGAAAGGGGCTGGACTAGAAGACCTCCAAGGGCCCTTCTATGATGTGGTCATGTGAGTGGGTCAATTTGATGTCACTCACATTGAAGGACTCCTTGATGGCCTCTCTTTGCCCCTCCCCTCCCCGTTACTCCTACCCTGGCCACCTGAGCTCCTTAGGGCCCCAACAGGAAGCCGTTGCTGGAGTTAAGCAGCCACCAGGAGAAAGAGTTGGCAAAACAGCTCAGTTCAAATTGGATCCGACCGAGAAAGTGGCTCAGCAGAAGCACCTCACTGAGGACTAGGAGCATAGTTTCCAAGCAGAGGGGAGACCTGTGGGAGTGCAAGGCCAGGTACCTGGAGGCTTTGCGGGCTGAGATGATCAGCCAGTTCCAGGCCATGATGCAGTCCCACTGGGCTCTTCACCACCAGCGATACTTCCCTCCAGCCTTCGCCCAAAGCCCACCCCCCAGGAGGCTGAAGGAGACCCCAAGTGGGAATTTCTCCCCCCCTCCGACCCACACGTATCCAGCCCAGGGGCCGTAGTTTGAGGACCCCTGATTTAGTGCAATGTAAAAAATGCAAATCATTTTTCTGCGGACAACCAAACTTTTATCGTGAACCACCAATACTCCATGGACCACCAGCTGGTGACCGCTGTTCCTGTCCAGCCGCCTGCTCAAGCAGGAGACCCTGTGCCATTTCAGAGGAATGGCTGCCCAATCTCTTCTTAAAAGCCTCCAGGGATGGAGCACCTTAAAACATGAAAAGTACTTTCAAAACATTATGAATACGTTGCGTCTAAATAAACCCGCAGGCGCATCCAGTCACCGCCAGCAGTTAAAAGAAAAGGGGGTGAACATGTTATTTTGAGAATCGTTTTTCCACACGGTGTTGGCTTGAGGCAAAATATCGACGTTGCTGCCAGAATCTTCAAAGATCACCTTTTTTTTCCTGCTTTCTTTGAAGATCTACAGCCTCATTCATGCAACGTAGATCCAGAGGGGGGAAAATCTTAGCTGAGGTTTTCCAAAATCCACTTTTTACACCTCTGGGACTCTCAGAAACTATCTTTTGTTCACCGCAAGGCACAAAAAGGTCAGCTTCCCCCTAGCCCTGAGATGGTGAACCTATGGCACGCATGCCAAAGGTGGCACGGAGTGCTCTCTGCTGGCACGCGTGCTATTCAGCCCAGGTCAGGTCTCCGTGGCGTTTCTTTCGCGAGCTTCTGTTTCCCTGCAAACAATAAAACAGAAGCTCACGGAAGAAAAAGATCTGACCTGTTGCTGGGCTTCCAGTGTTGGGATGCTTGCCTCCCTCCAGCCAGCAGGTTTTCAGGTCTATGCTGCGCATGTGCGCATGCTCGCACATAGGTATGTTCGTGCATGTTTGCACATGTCTGTGCATATTTGAAGCTTTCCATTTGGGCACGCACGCACAGTTTGAGCGCTGTTGCCTAAAAGGTTTGCTATCGCTGCCCTAGTCTGGAAGCCTAAGGCCCATCATCCCCAGCCAGCAAGAAGGCATTAACCTCACCTTCACATAATTTACATGCACTATTCAAGGTCAATTGTTATTTACACATGCGCATTGAGGAGAAACTTCCTGACAGTGAGAACAATTAATGAGTGGAACAGAAGTTGCCTCCAGAAGTTGTGAATGTCCCAACACTGGAAGTCTTTAAGAAGATGTTGGATAGCCATCTGTCTGAAACGGTATAGGGTTTCCTGCCTAGGCAGGGGGTTGGACTAGAAGACCTCCAAGGTCCCTTCCAACTCTACTATTGTAGTGCATTGTATTCACTAAAATCCAAAATGGCGGTGGTCCAGGAGTGGCAAGGAAACTGGTTCGGGGGCTTGGCAGGCCTGGATTGCTGCTGGTTCTGCGACCGAGGCCTGAATTCCACTACCGGACCGGGCCGGACTGGAAGCAACCCACCTCTGCCCAAGGCCTATCATCCCCAGCCAGCAAGGAGGCATTAATCTAATCAGAGGTGGGCTTCAGATAATTTAACAACCAGTTTGCCTAGTGCAGAACTGAAAGTGTGAGCCTTCCACGCTCGCGCGCGGCTTCGAACACATGGTGGCTTCCTCTGCACGGCTTCCAGCACAACTTCTTGGGAAGCCGCGGTGAATAGAGTGGGCAAAGCACGGAAATGAGCTGGGCTGCGTGGGCAGGATGAACGAGCCAGAGAGTGAGATATACAAGACGGGAACACGCCAGGGCAGGTGGGAGGGCCCAGCCAGTGGTTGGCACTACCAGTTCTCCCAAACCGGTCTGAACCAGCTGCAGCCCACCTATCTATGCACCTGGAATGCAGACGGCCAAAGGATGCAGCTTTTGAGAAACAGAATGAAGGGGATACAAGTAATCCTTGAGTTACGACCACAACGGAGCCCACATTTGCTGTTGCGAAGCGAAACATTTGTGAAGTGAGCTTTAAGGGAATCCCTGCAGTTGTTAAGTTAGTAACACAGTTGTTAAGTGAATCTGGTTTCCCCGTGGATTTTGACGGTCAGAAGATCGCAAAAGAGGATCACGTGACACCCCCCCGGGATGCTGCGACCGTCATAAATACGAGTCAGCATCTGAATTTGGATCATCTGAACCATGGGGATGTTGCGACCATCCTAAGTGTGGAAAATGTTCATAAGACACCGTGTAAAGCTCAAGACCCACCTCTTTCAATTATCCGGCCTGGCTCAACCGTAGTTTATCCTATTCCTCCTGACAGTCCTTTCTAAATCTGTAATCTTACTATGGGGTATTTTAAATGGCTAATATTATTATTATCGTGATGTATTTAATTGTTACCTCCTCCGTGTATGTATATGTATGTGTATGTGTGTATGTATATGTTTATATGTATTTATGTATATTTTTATTGTACGCCACCCCGAATCCCTTGTAGAGAGGGAGCGGCTAACAAATTTAATAATAATAATAATAATAATAATAATAATAATAATAATAATAATAATAATAATAATAATAATAATAATAATAATAATAATTATTATTATTATTATTATTATTATTATTATTATTATTATTATTATTATTATTATTATTATTATTATTATTATTATTATTATTATTGAGTTGTTGCAACTTCAAAGGTTCACTAAAGGGACTGTTGTAAGTTGAGGACTATCTATAGAAGGGAAGTTGATAAAGATGGCACTGGGGCCCATTAAAAGCATTCGGAAATCTTTCATGGCGCCAATCATGTTTTTCTGGGCCGTGTTTTTTACTGGAAGGGTTTTTATGCTTCCATTGTTGGAGTGGTCCCATCTCCTTTACAAGATGGCTTATGGACAACTCCTTCCCCCCACAGTTCGCCCTGCACATCAAGAGCTCTGCAAGGTGAGTTGACTTTAAAAAGTGGCTCAGAATACTTCCAGACCAACGGGTGGATCTCCATCTGGATTTCTCAGGTCCGAGTCCGAGACTTCAACCACTAGACTGCACTGCCTGTATTTAGTGGACAGGCTGTGAGGCATGTGCCTTGTGGGAATGGTCACACAAGTCAAGAGGGAAGGTGCAAGAGTCAGCCAAGAGGAAGAGGAGATTTGGAAGAGGGAAGGAGGAGAGGAAGGAGAGGTGTGGAGACAAGAAGTGTAGAGAGGGGTGGATAGGAGGAAGGAAGGAAGGAAGGAAGGAAGGAAGGAAGGAAGGAAGGAAGGAAGGAAGGAAGGAAGGAAGGAAGGAAGGAAGGTGTCAGGCCTGCAGGGGTTCTTTTAAGAATCTTTGGCCTGCCACACTCTCTCTTCTAGCTTCCTCTCTAGTATGCATATTCATTAAGCGGTGGGGGATAGCAATGGGTAGAATGTGTTGTTTTCAGAATAAAAAATTCCTTTCTAGAAGATCAAGGTTATTCTTTGTCTCCGCACCTTGGCACCTGACCGAAACCAGGGAGGTGGAGAAGACAGCGTGGAAGAAGAAGATTGGACCATGTGATGGATTAGTGGATGTGGGGACAAGAGCATGAACTTTCAACTGGGTGGGGATCCTAGGTAACTTCCAGAATTGGGATAATGTCAGCGTTCCAAATATCATGCAAAATTAAATCAGAGTCCAAGACAGAGCTAACCTTAAAGTTCCAATTTAATAAGTCAGACATGTTGGCACATCTGTGGAATCCCAATTCTGGAAGTTTTTTATTCTGAAAATAACACATTCTACCCATTGCTATCCCCCCCCCAATGAATATGCATACTAAAGATGAAGCTAGAAGAGAGAGTGTGACAGGCCAAAGATTCTTAAAGGAACCGCTACAGGCCTGACAGAAGGAAGGAAAAGGAAGGAAGGAAGGATATTGAGTGAAGGAACAAGGGAAGGGGAAGGGGAAGGAAGGAAGGAAAGAAAGAAAGAAAGAAAGATATTAGGTGATGGAACAAGGGAGAGAGGGGTAAGGGAAAGGAAGGAAGGAAGGAGAGAAAGAAAGAAAGATATTGGATGATTGAACATGGCAGGGGTAAGGGGAGGAAGAAAAGAAGGGAGGGAGGGAGGAAATGGGTGATGGAAGAAGGGAGGGAGGGGTAAGTGAAAGAAAGGAAGGAAAGAAGAAAGGAAGGAAGGAAAGAAGAAAGAAAGGAATGATGGATATTGGATGAGGGAACAAGGGAGAGGGGGGGAATGGAAGGAAGGAGGGAAGGAAGGAAAGAAGAAAGAAAGGAATGATGGATATTGGATGAGGGAACAAGGGAGAGGGGGGAATGGAAGGAAGGAAGGAGGGAAGGAAGGAAGGAGGGAAGGAAGGAGATGGCTCGGTGAATGGAAAAATGGATGGATAGAAGATAGGGAGAGGGAAGAGGAAGGAAGGAAGGAAGATGTAGCTCCTTAAGCTTGGTTGTTTGCTTCCAGACATTTCATGACCCAACTAGGCAACTTTTTCAGCGCTAGTGACTGTGAGGTACTCTCTATTCATATACCTGTTTATATATATACAATGACAGTTCCTTAGTCTCACAACACATAGACGAATAAAACCATCGTTTCAACTTGGAAACTGAGCATCCTGTCCCAGGTTAAAGCCCAAAACACAAGAGAATTCCTGGAAGCTTGCCATTCAGACAAATCAGCCATCAATAGACACATAGAGAGATGCAACGTTTACCTACCATTCAAGTGAGACAATTTAAGAAGGAAGCACAAAGAGTGGAACACATTTTTTTTCAGCACCGAACCCAGAGATAAGCATGGATTAACCCTAGACAAACAATCAAGCAGAAAGTAATACCCTAATCAAAGAACACTAAGGAATTAATCACACCTCATCAACACTGGCAGGACAAGTCATTGTATATAAACAGAGAGCAAAACCAACACTCCTTGCCCTGATGATGTTACATAGTCAGCTAATGAAACATTCAACGAACAAGCAAGTTCAGAGAACACCAATTACCCCCACAACTTTATTTCACATTTACACATCCTCGCTCTTCCCTAAAAGCTTTCCTTCAATCAATCAGAATAGAGCTGGAAGGGACCTTGGAGGTCTTCTAGTCTAACTCCCTGCTCAGGCAGGAGACTTTATACCAGTGATGGCGAACCTTTTTACAAAGGGGCCAAAAATGTGTGCACACCTGCCCACACCCACAATCTGCAAATGTGCATGACCCTCCCCCCGCTGTGCATGTGTGTACAATGGCCCCTGTGGGGGGGGAGGTTTCACCCTCCCTAGGTGTCAGCGTTCCAAATATCATGCAGAATTAAATCATTGTCCAAGGCAAAGTAGTCCTTAAAACTCCAATTTAATAAGACAGGCATGTTGGCATTAAGCTGGTGAATTTCAACTCTAATGTACATCCGGTGAATTCACCCAGTTAAAAGTTCATCATTTTTCCCCACACCCCATAATTCATCACATGGTCCAATCTTCATCTTCCACGCTGGAGACAAAAGACGACCTTGAGCTTCTAAGAAATTCATAACAATACATTCCACAATCCTACTCCTTTCTATTCCCCCCCTCCCAACTACTATACCAATGAAACAGCATAATATATATATGTTTTAATTATGTGGCAGGCCAAAGATCCTAAAAGGAACAGAATTACAGGCCTGACACTAGGCTCCGGAGGCTTTCTTAAAGCCTGGGGAGGGCGAAAATCCACACACCCCGCCCGCCCTCTGGAAGGCCAAAAATCAGCTGGCCGGTGTGCGGATGCATGCTGGAGCTGACCGCTTGCGTGCCGGGAAATATCACTCTATGGGCCAACTGAGGCACGCATCCCATAGCTTCCCCATCACGGCTCTATACCATTTTAGATAAGTGGCTTTCCATTCTTTTCTTAAAAACCAGAAGCCCCCACAACTTCTGAAGTCATGCTGTTTCACCAATCAATTGTTGTGTCCAAAAATGTCTTCCTTAGTTCTAGGCCCATGATGGCGAACCTATGGCCATTTGTCAGGGCACGCGAGGCTTGCTCGTAGTGGCGTTTTTTGCCCTCCGGAGCCTTCAGAGAAGCCTGTCCTGTCATGGTCAGATCACTCACTTCTCCGACTTGACTTCCCTGGTGCTATCCCCCGCTGCGGGGAGGCGGAGCCGGAAGATATTTGATGGTTCCGCCCCAAGCGCCTGATGGAACCAGATAAGTTCCAGATGGAGCTTGGGCCACCTCCTGTAGACCTGACCCGCCACCGGGTAGAGGACCTGGTGATCGCATGGGATAATGCGACTACCGGGTCCTTAGACCGAGTGGTGCCTTTGCGGCCTCTCCTGCGGCAACGAACCACCCTGGCCTCTTGGTTCACCGAGGAGCTAAGGGTGATGAAACGCCGCAAGAGACGCCTAGAGAGTCGTTGGAGATCCTCCCATTCCGAATTTGACCGAGCACAGGCACGAACCTACTTAAGGACGTACCTTGTGGCATTAAGAGCGGCCAAACGTCAATATTGTGCCGCTCTCATTGCATCCGCAGAGAACCGCCCTGCCGCCCTGTTTCGGGTGACCCGCTCCCTTCTGTTTCAGAGGCCGCGGGAAGCCCCTTTACAGGGCAGGGCAGAGGAATTTGGGAAATATCTGCAGGATAAAATCGCTCAAATCCGGAAGGAATGGGTCCCTTTCAGTGGTCTAGTGGAGACGTCCGAGGCGAGTCTTGAGAGACCACTCTGGGAGGAGTTTGACTTGGTTGCCATCGAGGATGTGGACAGATTTCGTGGATGGCTGCGACCTACCACATGTTTGCTGGACCCGTGCCCCTCCTGGCTTGTACTGGCATCCTGGGAGGTTACACGTGACTGGCTCCTGGGCCTAGTGAACGCTTCGTTGGGCGAGGGGCCTCTTCCGGCCGCCTTGAAAGAGGCGGTGGTGAGACCCTTACTCAAGAAGCCTTCCCTGGACCCAACGGAGCTAGCCAATTATCGTCCTGTCTCCAACCTTCCCTTTTTAGCGAAGGTTGTAGAGAGTGTGGTAGCTTATCAGTTTCCACGACACCTGGAGGAAAATGATTATCTAGACCCGCACCAGTCCGGCTTCCGACCCGGGCACAGCACGGAGACGGCCTTGGTCGCGTTGGTTGATGATCTCTGGAGGGCCAGAGATAGGGGTTGTTCCTCTATCCTGGTCCTATTAGACCTCTCGGCGGCTTTTGATACCATCGACCATGGTATCCTGTTGCACCGACTGGAGGGGTTGGGGGTTCGGGTCACCGTTTTGGGGTGGTTCAGCTCCTACCTCTCTGGCCGGACGCAACGTGTATTGGCAGGGGAGCAGAGGTCGACCCTAAGCCCCCTCACTTGTGGGGTGCCACAGGGGTCGGTCCTCTCGCCACTCCTGTTCAACACATACATGAAGCCGCTGGGCGAGATCATTCGTGGTTTCGGGGTGGGATATCATCTGTACGCTGATGATACCCAGCTGTACATTTCCACCCCGAACCACCCCAACAAGGCCGTCGAAGTGATGTCCCGGTGCTTGGAAGCCGTACGGGTCTGGATGGATGGCAACCGACTCAAACTCAACCCCTCCAAGACGGAGTGGCTGTGGGTTCCGGCCCCCCGGTTCAACCAGTTGTTTCCATCTCTGGCCATTGGGGGCGTACAGCTGGCCCCCGTGGAGCGGGCGCACAATTTGGGCATCCTCCTGGATGCCCGGCTGTCCATGGATGACCATGTGACAGCCGTGGCAAGGGGGGCGTTCCACCAGGTTCGCCTGGTGCGCCAATTGCGCCCCCTATTGGACCGGGATGCCTTACGCACAGTCACTCATGCGCTGGTGACGTCTCGCCTGGACTACTGCAATGCTCTCTACATGGGGCTTCCCTTGAGATGCACTCGGAGACTGCAGTTGGTCCAGAATGCGGCCGCGCGGGTGATTATGGGGAGTACTAGGTACTTCCATGTAACACCTCTCCTGCGTGAGCTGCACTGGCTTCCTGTGGTCTATCGGGTGTGTTTCAAGGTTCTGATAACGATCTTTAAAGCGCTCCATGGCACAGGACCTAGTTATCTGCGGGATTGCATCCTGCCCCATACATCCCTACGACCAATTCGCTCGCACAGAGAGGGACTTCTCCAGGTGCCGTCCACCAAACAGTGTCGGGGGGCGACACCTAGGAGCAGAGCCTTCTCTGTGGAGGGCCCAGCCCTGTGGAATGTCCTCCCCCCTGATATCAGGATTACCTCTGATCTCCGCTCCTTCCGTGTAAAGCTCAAGACCCACCTCTTCCAATTAGCTGGCCTGGCTCAACCATAGTTTTATCCTATTGCTCCTGACGGGTTTTTTTTTTAAATTTTGTAATTTTAACTGAGGGTGTTTTAAATAGTTATTTTAATTCTATTTTATATATATTTTATGAGTGTTACCTCCTCCATGTACATGTACGTGTATGTGTTTATTTGTATTTGTATATGTATTGTATATATATGTATATTGTATGTGTTTTATTGTACGCCGCCCCGAGTCCTTTTGGAGAGGGTGCGGCTAACAAATTAAATTTCATTTCATTTCATTAAATTTCATTTCATTTCATTTCATTTCCTGAACGCTCCGGAGGGCTAAAACCGGCCCTATGAGCAACCAGGAAGTCCATTCCTGAACTTCCGGTTTGCTTGTAGGGCCGGGTTTTTGCGCTCCTGTGGGAAGCTCCTGAAGCCTCCGGGGGGGGGGGGGGGAGGCTGTTTTCACCCTCCCCAGGCTCCTATAAAGCCTCTAAAGCAGTGTTTCTCAACCTTGGGGACTTTAAGTCCTGTGGACTTCAACTCCCAGAATCCCCCAGCCAGCTGGGGAATTCTGGGAGTTGAAGTCCACAGGACTTAAAGTCCCCAAGGTTGAGAAACACTGCTCTAGAGCTTGAGGAGGGTGAAAAAAGCATGCCAAAAATGGGGGGGGGTATTCTGGTCATGCACGCATGTACACTGGGGTCGTGCGCAAAACATTATAGGTGTGGCATGCCCACGCATGAACCCCCTGCGCTCCCCCCCTGCTTTTGGCACGCGAGCCAAAAGAGATTTGCCATAACTGTTCTAGGCTGATTAGTTTCCATCCATTGCATCTTGTGTTGCCTTCCGGTGCTTTGGAAAATAAGTTGACTCCCTCTTCTCTGTGGCAGCCCCTCAAATACTGGAAGTCTGCTATCCTGTTCCCCTCCCCAGTCCTGTTTTTCTCTACACTGGCCAAGCCTAAATCCTGCAGGTCTTTAATCATCTTAGTTGCTCTTCTCTCTGCTTCCCCCCTCCCCCCCCCCCCAAAGTCTCACATCTACTTCGTAATGTGGTGACCAAACCTGGATGCAATGTTCCAGGCATGGTCCTCTTGCTCATCCCAATAACTCCCATGCATTCTGATAAACAATCTTGATTTATAACCCCCCCTCAGCCATTTCCTGCTGACGGGACTCTTGCTGGTTTTCCCTTCTCCAATTGCCTTCGCGACTTCTGATGCTTTCGAGCAGAAAGCAACCATCAATCAAACCTCCAACGGTGCCAGGTGCATTTCCACTCATTTGCTGTTGAGCCTCATCCTGGCTCAAAGCTGATGGCATCCAGCTGTTTCCAGGTGTTCTGCCCGCTCTGGGATTTAACCATCAAGAGGGGAAGGGATTGCTGGTTTTGGTGCATGCCACAACATCGGGTTGTGTTCTGATGCCAGAGCACAACGAGAGGATGGGGTGAAATATATTTATTTATTAAGAAACTAGCAGGATCCCCGTGCTTCACGGCGAAACTATGTGATCGGGCTATGCAGGAGAAATTTGGTTCACAAGCTATTGGCTCAGTAGTGGTGGGTGATTGAAATACATAAGGGAATATCGCTCCCGCTGCCTTGAGTCTGGAAGCAGTTCCATAGGTGGAAGGCATAGACATTTTGGTGAGGTACCGATGTTTAGTACTTTAAGGAGCCTCAGACCGCTCCTGAGTGAAGGAGTGGAACGTCAGCCATTTTGAACTGAGGTAACGGAATGTGAGGCAAATGGCAGTTGGAACAGAGTTCTTTTCAGGTGGGGAAGGGGAGTAGAACTCCTTAGCATCACAGCGTGCTAATAACTGTATAAGAAATGCTAATGATCTGATGGTCATTTTGAAAAATCCTTTCTTAGTGAGCACCTAGAAAAGGATCCTTTTTTAAATTCGATATCTCATTGTTTCTCTCTTTCATTCTCTCTCATTTTCTCTACCTCATTACTTCATTCTTTCTCACTCTCTTTCATTCTTATTCTCTCTCTTATTCTTTTTATCTCATTCTTTCTCTCTCACTCACTTTCTAATGCTCTCTCTCATTCTCCCTCATTCTTAGTTCCTCTCTGTCTCTCATTCTTTCTCTAATTCTCATTCTCTCTCTCTCATTTTCTCTCTCTCATTCTCTCTCACACACTTTTTCATTATCTCTCTCATTTTTTGCTCCTCTCTGTCTCTCATTCTTTCTCTCATTCTCTCCCCCATTCTTCCTCTTTCTCTTTCTCATTCTCTCATTCTTTCTCTCTTTCTCTAATTCTCATTCTCTCTCTCATTTTCTCTCTCTCATTCTCTCTCACACACTTTTTCATTATCTCTCTCATTCTTTGTCCCTCTCTGTCTCTTCTTTGTCTTTCTCTCATTCTCCCTCTCATTTTCTCTCTCCTTCTCCCTCTTGTTAAAATCTAAAATTTCCCCTTTGCAGGCTGGCCTTCTTTTCAAATCTTCCCTAGCTTTCACTATCTCGACCCATCTCGCCTCAGGGATGACACACGTCTCTCCCGAAGCAGCCCAAATCCCTGCCTTCTCTCCCCCACCATAAGCAATTAAGCAACATTAATAACCCATTTGTATGCATTTGTGTCAAAGACCCCTGCCTTCCCACAATTTCTCTTCCGACCCATTCTAGAGAAACACGCCAGGCGCTCTCAGCCGAGATGCTATAGAATCAGAGCCCGGCTTAGCAAAACGGTCCACAAACAAAGAGAAATAATAATAAACGCAGAGACCGAAAGCATTCTGTGCCTGTTGATGGCTCTGCCTCGTGGTAATTGGCAGAGGAGGAGGCATAAAAAGAACAGGAAAATCCATCTTGGTGGGAAATGAGATCTAGCCATTTACGTCCTCCCTGCTGTGCTTCATCAATCAGGATCAAAAGGAGATAATCCCCATCCTTATCTCCACGTTTATTGCTTGCAAAATCCCCGACGTCGAGTGTCAAAGCTGCTGCTTTCCTTCCATTCTGTTGCAAAAAGTGGGTGATCTGAGCTGGGTAGCAGAGCAGGGCACGGGTTCAAAAAATACAGGCCCAGGGTCAAGTCAGGAGGAGGACATTTCTAAGTGAAAGGAGAAGGAGAGCAAAATAATATTTGCTCCGCTTTCCCTCCCTTGTTCTTCCTCACCCAGTATCCATCCATCCATCCTTCCTCCCTCCCTCCCTTCCTCCTTCCCTCCCTTTCTTTCCTCCTCCTTCTTCACTCAGTATCCATCCCTCCTTCTTTTCTTCCTCTTTCCCTCTCTTCCTCCCTCCCCTCCCTCCTTCCCTTTCTTTCCTCCTCACTCCTCACCAAGTATTCTTCCTTCATTCCTTCCTTCCTCCTTCCCTCCTTCCCTCCTTCCCTCCTTCCCTCCTTCCCTCCTCCCTCCTCACCCATTATCCATCCCTTCTTCCTCCCTCCCTTTCTTTCTTTCCTCCTCCCTCCTCACCCAGTATTCTTCCTTCTTGTCTTCCTTCCTTCCTTTCCTCCTCCCTCCTTCCCTCTCCTTCCTCCTCCCTGCACCTTCCCATTCAAACCCTAAAAATGCTTCATCTGCCCTGTCCAATGCAAATCTCGGCTTGTAGTTTCTTCCTACACCTATCCAATCCCAGGGCTGGAAGACAGAAGACCTGAGGGACAGAAGTCCCTTTGGGGAGAGGGGGCGGTCTAGAAATCAAATCAAATCAAATCAAATAAATAAATAAATAAATAAATAAATAAATAAATAAATAAATAAATAAATAAATAAATAAATAAATAATAAATAAATAAATAAATAATCACAACTTTCTGAACTGACTCCTGGTCAGGGTGTGTGATGGTCTCCTCCTTGGTCCTCTTCTGCCCCTGGCTGTCTTGGAAGTATCTCATTGGGGATTCAGGATTGGTGGCCTTCCCTGTGTTTTAATTCCCGGTTTTCCGTCCCACTTTTTCCTTGCTCTCCCTCTTCACAGCTCTCTTTCCCTGCCCCCCCCCCATTTCCCTGTAGAGTGGATTAAACTTTCAGGGCTGAGTCCACAAGTGATTTGTGTGACTGGTAAGCATGGCTGGGACACAACTGGAGCCAAGCACAACTGGGAAAGGGGAACTTTCTGAATGGACTCCACAACACACACACACACACACACACACACAGACACACACAGACACACACACGGGCTGGTGGGCAGGCGGGCAGGCGGGCAGGCGGGCAGGCGGGCAGGCGGGCAGGCGGGCAGGCGGGCAGGCGGGCAGGCGGAGGGCTCTCCTTAGAAGGAGGAAAAGTGTGTGTAGGGTGTGTGAATGGTAATGGAAGTGTGGGGGTCAAAGCAGAGATGTGGGAGCTGAAAGCCATCTTCCCCTCCTCTCTTCCTCCTCCTCCTCCCCTTCCCCTCTCCTCCCCTTTAACCTCCCTTTCTCCTCCTCCTCCCTTCCTCCTCCTCTTCTTCCATTCCTTCTACTCCTCTCATCTTCCTCTTCTTCCTCAAACTCCTCCTCCTTCCCCTCCCATCTCCCTTCCTCCTCCTCCTCTCTTTCTGTTTCCCTTTTCCCTCCTCCCTTCTTCCTTTTCCCTTTCTGCCTCCCCTTCTCCTCCTCAATCTCCTCCTCCTTCCTCCTCCACCCCCTCCTCCCTCCTCCTCCCTTTCCTCCTCCTCCTTCCCTGCTCCCTCCGCTTTTCCTTTATGTTCTAATATGCCTAGAGATGTCAAACTAATCCTAACATTAAAACAATAATATATGTTACTAACTATTCCTGCACGTTCACCTTCATAATACTCAAACAATCAAACAAGCCATCCCGAGGATCTATTCAAGAAGATACATGTTTTAGCAGAGGACTAGGGGAGGGGGACCACCACTCCACCATACTCCAGGACAGTGGTGGGTTTCTGCCGGATCGCACCGGATCGCGCGATCCGGTTGGCCAATGAACCCGGAAGTAAGTTTCCTGCCCCGCCCCTTTCACGGGACGGCGCTTGCCTGCGCTCCACCAGCTCGGGCGCGACCGGAGAAGTTCCTCTTCTCAGAAATGTCTTCAGTGGAGCGGTGGCAGCCTGCGTCCCTTTCAGGAGCTCCACTAAGGAAGCTTCTCCAGTCGCACCCAAGCTGGTTCACGCTGCAGAGACGAAATGCCAGCCTTCGGGTTGCAAACCCCACCTGCCTCCCCTTCACGCCTCTTGCAGCTGCCAGTTGCTCAGGAAAGGCGGGAGGCTTCAGCTGGCCAACTTGTGTAAGACAAGACAGGCAAGCTGGTGGGCGCATGCCCAGGACAACGTAGAAGGTGCAGAATCAGCTCTGTCTGAAGGCGAGAAGGCTCGGAGCTACCACCACCCCTGCTTGGATCCTCTTCTTTAGGGGTCAGCGGAGGATCGGCTGCGACAGCCTTGCAGAGCAGCGCGCGGAGTCCATCTCTCTCCTCCTCCTACCAGCCGAAGGAAAAGCCCCGAGGAGACGGGCTCCACGCGCTGCTCTGCAAGGCTGTCGCAGCCGATCCTCCGCTGACCCCTAAAGAAGAGGATCCACCACCGCTTCTTCTTTAGGCGTCAGCGGAGGATCGGCTGCGACAGCCTTGCAGAGCAGCGCGCGGAGTCCGTCTCTCTCCTCCTCCTACCAGCCGAAGGAAAAGCCCCGGGAAGACGGGCTCCACGCGCTGCTCTGCAAGGCTGTCGCAGCCGATCCTCCGCTGACGCCTAAAGAAGAAGCGGTGGTGGATCCTCTTCTTTAGGCGTCAGCGGAGGATCGGCTGCGACAGCCTTGCAGAGCAGCGCGCGGAGTCCGTCTCTCTCCTCCTCCTACCAGCTGAAGGAAAAGCCCCGGGGAGACGGGCTCCACACGCTGCTCTGCCGGGCTGCAGCGCGCGGAACCCGTCTCCCTGGGGCTTTTCCTTCGGCTGCAGGAGGAGGAGAGAGAAGCCACTTCGGCCTTCGGCTGCAGCACAGCGGAGGATCGGCTGCGACAGCCTTGCAGAGCAGCGCACGGAGTCCGTCTCTCTCCTCCTCCTACCAGCCGAAGGAAAAGCCCCGGGGAGACGAGCTCTGCGCGCTGCTCTGCCGGGCTGCAGCGCGTGGAGCCCGTCTCCCCGGGGCTTTTCCTTCGGCTGCAGGAGGAGGAGAGAGAAGCCACTTCGGCCACTCTCTTCCAGACGCCCAGCTGGGACCGAAAAGGTGCCCTTTTGACCAAGACCAACTGGAAGGTATGTGTGTGTGAGAGGGGGGGGGAAAGTGAGAAAGAAAGAGTAAGAGAGAAAGGAAGGAAGGGAGAGAGAGAGAAAGAGAGAGAGAGACAAAGATAGAAAGAGAAAGAGAAAGAAAGAGAAAGAAGGAAAGAGAAAGAAGGAAAGAGAAAGAAAGAACGTTGGAGAGAGAGACACAAGAAGGATGGAGGGAAGGGAGGGAGGAGGGAGGAAATAAGTGGGGGAGAGAGACAAGAAAGAAAGAAAGAAGGAAGGAAGACAGAGGAAGAGAAAGGAAAGAAAGAAAGAGGGAAAGAGAGGCACAAGAAGGAATGAAGAAAGAAAGTAAGTGGGGGAGAGAGACACAAGAAAGAAAGAAGAAGGAAGAAAGAAAGGAAGAGGGAGAGAGACACACAAGAAAGGAAGGAAGGAAAGAAAGGAAGGAAAGAAAGAGGGAGAGAGAGACACAAGAAAGAAAGGAAGAAGGAAGGAAGAAAGAAAAAGGAAGAGAATTTATGATCACAATTGAGCCCAAAATTTTGGTTCCTAAGCAAGAGCATTGTTAAATGAGTTTCACCACATTTACAAGTTGGTCACTCCCACCCGGTCACATGACTGCTAAGCCACGCCCACAAAATAGGCCACACCTACGGAATAGGTTCCAAAAAAATTTGAAACCCACCACTGCTCCAGGAGTATTGTAAATCAGTTAAGAACTTCTTCTTTCAAAGACTCTAGAAAACACAGAACATTGCTCGTATCCTCCACACCATCAATGCCAGCATAGCCCAACAATCACACATGTTCTTTCCCCACTGCAAATCAGATAAGATAAGACAACCTCTATTGCCATTCTTTTTTTAATGTGGGCAGTCTGGCACACATTAAAAATTAAATTCTGTTGCCTGGTCTCAAATGTGTACGCGCGCATAACACATAGACAGACAGGCTATATACACACATATGTATATACCTACACCCAAACATATAAAGGCATATAAACCTAAATCACTGTCCATCTTCAATACACAGCGGAAAGAGGAAGCCTGAGAATTCACACCGTTGATACTGCACGGAACAAAACTGTGGCTGAAGCCTGGGTGTTCTGCTTCGGATATCACGAAGCCCCCTCCAAGAAGGTAATAAAGAAAACAGGTTGTGAAGAGGATAGAGTAGAGTAGAGTAGAGTAGGGTAGGGTAGGGTAGGGTAGGGTAGGGTAGGGTAGAATAGAATAGAATAGAATAATAAAATACAGAATGGAATGGACTAGACAAGTCTAGACTAGACTAGACTAGACTAGACTAGACTAGAATAGAATAGAATAGAATAGAATAGAATAGAATAGCAGAGTTGGAAGGGACCTTGGAGGTCTTCTAGTCCAACCCCCTGCTTAGGCAGGAAACCCTATGCCATTCAGACAAATGGTTGTCCAATCTCTTCTTAAAAACTTCCAGTGTTGGAGCATTCACAACTTCTGGAGACAAGTTGTTCCACTGATGAATTGTTCTCACTGTCAGGAAATTTCTCCTTAGTTCTAAGTTGCTTCTCTCCTTGATTAGTTTCCAGCCTTTGCTTCTTGTCCTGCCCTCAGGTGCTTTGGAGAATAGGCTGACCCCTCTTCTTTGTGACTGAGATATTGGAAGACTACTATCATGTCTCCCCTAGTCCTTCTTTTTCTTAAACTAGACATGCCCAGTTCCTGCAACCGTTCTTTGTATATTTAGCATCCCAGACAATCCTGTGGACCCCGCTCAACAATCCCTTATAAGCCACGTCCTTGATACAACAGAGTGAACTGCCAATGATCTTTTCCGCTGTCCTCACCACTCTGCACTGCCTTCCTGTCCAAAGCAGTGATGATTCCAAACCAGACAGTAATGCAATACGACAAGATGCTCTCAATTGTCCCTCTATAGAAAGTGGAAAGGACAGTTGAGGAAGATGTACTTTTCTCATGCGACAAAAAAAAAAAAAAAAAATACAGGCACTGCTGTGCCCACTTCACCAGGTTCTCACTGTTGAGGGACCAAGCCAGCCTACTCCTCAGCTGCACACCCAGAAACGTGCTGCTGCTAACAACCTCTGCAGGTGAATCATAAACACACACAGATGTGTGGCTGTGCCTGCCTTTTCTGAAATCAACAACCACCTCCTACGTTTTCCCAAAGTTTCAAAGAAGTCTGTTTTTATTACACCAGTTCAACAAAACCTCTGTGCAGTGGTGGGATTCAAATAATTTAACAACTGGTTCTCTAACCCTAATGACCAACTGGGTAGGCATCGCTCGGTGGTCATGTGACTGTGTGGGCGTGGCCAACTCAGTGTCACTCAGGTCAATGAGCACTTCGCCTTAGCTGTTACAATGTAATAAGGGTTAACCGGAGAGGCAGTTTCTGTAAGCAAGGCAATAAAGATTAGGCTAGAAACGACACCAGAATGTTTCCTCCCTGCCTTCCTTACAGGATTAGCCCTGTAAAGTGGGGAAAAACAAAAGGAGATTTCTTCCAACAACCGGTTCTCCCAACTGCTTAGAAAGTTAATAATCGGTTTTCTGAACTGCTTAGAAAGTTAACAATTCATTCTCCAAACTACTTAGAAAGTTAATAATCGGTTTTCTGAACTGCTTAGAAAGTTAATTCGTTCTCCAAACTACTTAGAAAGTTAATAATCGGTTTTCTGAACTGCTTAGAAAGTTAACAATTCGTTCTCTAAACAACTTAGAAAGTTAATAATCTACTTAGAAAGTTAATAATCGGTTTTCTGAACTTCTTAGAAAGTTAACAATTCGTTCTCCAAACTACTTAGAAAGTTAATAATCGGTTTTCTGAACTGCTTAGAAAGTTAACGATTGGTTCTCCCAAAGAGGTGCGAACTGCCTGAATCCCTCCACTGCTGCTGTGCTTCCTATTTGTCATGTCCAGTTCAAGTGTAAATATTGGGATGTGATTGAGGAGAAACGAACCATTCGCGCAGACCGGCGTTGTTAAATCAAAAAGAGGGAAAAAAAATAGAAAACCACTAGTAGCTACACAGCTTAAGTATCCATCTAAATACAGATGAGCTTATGATGGAAATGTGTTCTTTCTACCTTTGTATTGCACCACACATACAAAGGCAAAGAAAGAATTCCAACAGGTGGCATTCCACTTACAAACTCACCTGAACAGCATCGGTAATTTTAGGCGGAACCTTTGCTGAACTGTGAAGGCCACACCAGCTGCATCGACCTTTTTGAAAATTACGCAATTCGGAAACTGAACTCAATAGATAGTCTTTTCGTCACTCTCCAAAAGAAAATAGCCACAAAAGCTGTTGAACATTTTTTCCCCCTGATTTACGTTCCTAAGGAAGATCCTCTCCATGTTTGGAGCTTAATGCCATGATGGTAATGCATGCCACAGGGGGCACGTGGAGCCATTTGTCAGCTGGCCAGTGCACATGCGCATGCTGGCCAGCTGACATCAGCCTTCTTTTGAGGCCATTTTTTTTGCTCTCCGGAGGCTTCCCTGAAGTCTCCAAGGCATGAAAAACCAGCCCTACGGGCAAATCGGAAGTTCAGGAATGGACTTCCGGTTTGCTCGTAGGACTGTTTTTCGCCCTCCAAAGCCTTCAGGGGCCTTCAGGCTCAAGAGGGCGAAAAACAACAACAGGAAGTCACTTCCTGTTTGCTCGTAGGGCCGTTTTTTCCCCTCCGGAGCCTTCAGGGAAGCCTCCTGAAGGTCCCTGAAGTCTCCGGAGGTCGAAAAATGGACCTATGGGGAACCCAGAAGTTCGGGAATGGTGACTTCTGGTTCGTCCGTAGGGCTGATTTTCAACCTCCAGAGTCTTCAGGGGCCTTCAGGAGGCTTCCCTGAAGGCTCCAGAGATCGAAGATTGGCCCTACGGACAAACCGGAAGGTCACCATTCCCAAACATCCGGGTTCCCCGTAGATCCATTTTTCAACCTCCAAAGGGCATCGGGGGGGCGGGGGAGGCGAAGGAGGCTGTTTTCGGCCTCCCCAGGCTCCTAGAAAGCCTCTGGAGCTTGGGGAAGGTGAAAAAACCATGGCAAAAGCAGGGGGGGTGCTGTTCGCACGCATGAGTGCACGCTGGGGCATGTCACGTGCATAACATTATGGGCATGGCATGCCGGCGCATGACTCCCCCCCCTGTGCTGCCCCCGCTTTTGGCACGGCAGCCAAAAAAGGTTTGTCATCACTGACCTAATGCATTTCCTAGACCAGTGATGGCAAACCTTTTGGGCACTGAGTGCCCAAACTGGAACATGTGTGCATGTGTATGCGCTGGAGCAACTGGAAACCTGAAGACCAACTTCCCGGCATGCATATGCTTGTTTTTTGGCTTCTTTCGGGGGCCGTTTTCAGGCTGTTTTTCAGGCCGTTTTCAAGCTGCTTTTTGAGTCATTTTTGTAATGGTCTTCGCAGATGCCGGAGCTTTGTAAAACAGCAGGAAAATAGTACCAAAATGGCACGAAAAAGGACCAGAAAATGGCTGGGTTTTGACCATTTCCAGGCCACTTTCCAGTGCTCCAGTGCCCACAAGGACCAGCTGGCCAGCGCACATAGGTTCGCCATCACAGTCATAGACTCTTCTAAAAAAAACCACCATAAATACACCAGATGTGTTTCCCAACCTCTGTATTCACCTCTTGCTATTTCTTTCCCGTGTTAACACAGTGCGTTAATGTAGGATGGAAGCTGGGCTGATGTGTCTTTTGTTTGTTTATTTATTTTCAACTTCAGTCACTTGACGCTCTAAAGTCTGGAGGAATAGCAATAGCAACAGCCCTTAAACTTGTATACCGCTTCACAGTGCTTTTACAGCCCTCTCTAAGCGGTTTACAGAGTCAGCTTATTTGGCCCCCAATGAACTGGGTCCTCATTTTACCCACCTCGGAAGGAGGGAAAGCTGAGTCAACCTTGAGCTGGTATGGATAGATGAGTGGATGGATGGATTGATAGGGAAGGGAAGGGAGGGAGGGCAATAGCATCATCCCTTAAACTTATATACCACTTCACAGTGCTTTTACAACCCTCTCTAAGCAGTTTACAGAGTCAGCCTCTTGGCCCCCAACAATCTGGGTCCTCATTTTACCCACCTCGGAAGGAGGGAAAGCTGAGTCAACCTTGAGCTGGTATGGATGGATGAGTGGATGGATTGATAGGGAAGGGAAGGGAGGGAGGGACGGAGGGAGGATAGAAGGATGGATGGAAGGAAGGAAGGAAGGAAGGAAGGAAGGAAGGAAGGAAGGAAGGAAGGAAGGGCAATAGCAACAGCCCTTAAACTTATATACCGCTTCACAGTGCCTTTACAGCCCTCTCTAAGTGGTTTACAGAGTCAGCCAATTTGGCCCCCAACAATCTGAGTCCTCATTTTACCAACCTTGGAGGGAGGGAGGGCTGAGTCAACCTTGAGGAATGCTCAAATAGGATTTGTTGTTGTTGTTGTTTCGTTTTGGTTTTTTGCAAATCCAAAATAGCTACGGACAAAAATAATGGGGAAAAGACCACCAGGCAATGTATTTAGCGTGTGGCAGTTGTCCCCAAATGTTCTGAGCAGAAAGAGGATGGTTTTGCAAGCGTGGACCCCTTTAAATAACACAGGATCACACGCTCATCAGCGGCTTGCATAGCCCAGTTTCCAACGGGCCGCAGCTCAGCAAGTTACCACGGACCGGGTGTTGGAGACCCCTGGCATACGGCGATGTTACCTTAGCCAGGAACCATCACTCCAAATCAACAGGGATGGGAGAGAACGGGGAAGACCACATCTGACCAGCTTCCATTTCCTCCAAGCGCAGCTCTTGCCCAGCAAATACAGCTGTGCTGTTTTTCCCCCCAATCAAAAACAAACAAAACAAACAAAGAAACCCACTTGACTTACACATCAGCTTCATCCCAGATGATGCAGGTTTGATTTGTGGTCCCCTGATTGCAGAGAGAGAGAGAGAAAAGAGATAAATAATCAATCGGAGTGCGATTCACAGAATAGCACAGGACCTAGTTATTTGCGGGATCGTATCCTGCTCCATACATCCCTTCGGCCGATTCGCTCACACAGAGAGGGACTCCTCCGGGTGCCGTTCACTAGGCTGTGCCAGCGGGCGACGCCTAGGGGAAGGGCCTTCTCTGTGGCGGGCCCGACCATCTGGAATGACCTTCCCCCCGACATTAGAATTACTACGGATCTCCGCTCCTTCCGTCAGAAACTTAAAACCCATCTATTCCAGCTAGCCGGCTTGGCCTAATTCCACCTATCCCACCTCAGTCCTATTTCTAAATTTTTAAAGATTGGTTTTAAGGTCTGTTTCTTAATTTTTATAAATTGTACAGGGGTTTAATTGGATTTTTACCTATGTTTTTAATTTTTTCCTGTACACCGCTCCGAGTCCCTCCGGGGAGAGGGGGCAGTCTAGAAATTTAATTAATTATTAATTAATTATTATTATTCTTGTCTCAATCAAGCAATCTCTTAATCCGTGTTTGTGGACGTGTGTGTGTGTTTGTGTCCCATCTTGCCTAAAAAGCCTACATTTTGACATCTCCTCCTGACAAAATTCTAAATGACAGGATGGGAAGTGTCAGCTGCTATGCCAAGGGAGACACAGTTAGGAATCAAGGTTAGCGCTACACAAGCTTAGATGCTCTGCTCAAATGAGGAAACAAAATAGACATTATTTATGGATTTTAGGCCACCATAAAGACTGTGGCTTCCTCCTGGTTTTTTATAAAAGGTATCTATAAAGCAGGGGTGTCCAAACTTGGGAACTTTAAGACTTGTGGACTTCAACTCCCAGAATTCCCCAGCCAGCCATGGCTGGCTGGGGAATTCTGGGAGTTGAAGTCCACAAGTCTTAAAGTTCCCAAGTTTGGACACCTCTGCTATAAAGGATAGGCAAATGGAAAATGTGCAGTAGGTGTTTACTTGAGATCAGTGCAGGCATAGAGAGACTTGGGAAGCCATAGAAGATCGTATTTGTAGCTCATGGTTGGGCTGCTTTGGGCTCTCTGAGCTGGGTGGTTTTCTTGCAGTTGTTTCATGACCCAACTAGGTAACATCCTCAGTGCTAGAAGGGAGTGTGGCTTGCAGAGAGGAGGAGAAAGAGGAGAAGGAAGAAACAGAAGGAAGAAACAGAAGCAGAAGGAGAAGGAGAAGAACAAGGAGAAGGAGGACTGTGGGGTCCTTGGTGCTTTCTGAGCTTGATGGTGTTCTTGCAGATCTTTCATGACCCAACTAGGTAACATCATCAGTGCTAGAAGGGAGTGTGGCTTGCAGAGAGGAGGAGAAACAGGAGAAGGAGAAGGAGAAGGAAGAAACAGAAGGAGAAGGAGAAGAACAAGGAGAAGGAGGACTGTGGGGTCCTTGGTGCTTTCTGAGCTTGCTGGTGTTCTTGCAGACCTTTCATGACCCAACTAGGTAACATCATCAGTGCTAGAAGGGAGTGTGGCTTGCAGAGAAAAGGAGGAGGAAGAGAAAGTGAAAAAGGCGGAAGAGGAGAACTGTGAGATTCTTGGTGTTCTCTGAGCTTGGTTGTTTTCTGCAGAGATTTCATTCCCCCAAGTAAGTAGCATCAACAGTACACTTAGTGCACACAGCTGCATAACAAAATCTCTGCAAAGAAACAACCAAGCTCAGAGAGCACCAAGGACTCAGAGCTGGGGCACAAAACTGAGCCAAGTTGCCTGTCACACCCCTTGGCCACGCCCACCCAGCCGGTCATCAGGGCAGAGAACCGGTTGTTAAATTATTTGAATCCCACCACCGACCGTCCCCCTCTTTCTTTGCGCTCAGCAAAAAATGTCAGCCGAGAGAGAAAAAAATCCTTTAGGTTCTAAGCTCTTTTCCCACCCAAAATCCTTCCCTTCTAAGTGGTCCCCAGGCAGGAACGATGGCTTACGTTATACAAATGGGAGAATTCGATTTCCATCATGGCGACTAGGGATTGAGGTTCCGGCTTGACAGTCACGGAGATGATGCGCGAATTGAGTATTGTGGTATTCCTAGAGAGGAAGAAGGAAACAGACAAATGATAGAAGTTGGAAGAGTATTCAGAGAGGTCAACAGAAAAACAGTTATTTGAGTGACTCCTACAAAGAATGTATACCTCCTTTTTCCGCATAATGGACAGACGTCAACTGAAAAGAAGTGTAGGGGGTGGCAGTGATTCAATATGTAAGGGGTGTCACAAAGAAAAGGGGGTCAACCGATTCCCCAAAGCATTTGGGGACAGAACAAGAAGCAATGGGTCGAAACCATTGGTCCAGAATGATACAGGGTCTTCTGCTTGAGTAGGAGGTTGGACTAGAAGACCTCCAAGGTCCTTTCCAACTCTGTGATTCTGTTATTCTTACTTTGAAACTCATCAAGGAGAAAAACCAGCCTAGGAGGAATTTCCTAACTGTGAGAACAATTAATTGATTTGCCTCCAGAAGTTGTGGGTGCTCCATCATTGGAGGCTTTAAGATGATCAAGTAGGATCGTATCAGACAAATGGTTGTCCAAACTCTTCTTTAAAAACTTCCAGTGTTAGGGAATTCACAACTTACCAGAGGCAAGATTGTTCCACTGGTTAATTGTTTTAACTGTCAGGAAATTTCTTCTAGGTTGCTTCTCTCCTTGATTAGTTTAATACAATACAATACAATACAATACAATACAATACAATACAATACAATACAATACAATACAATACAATAGTAGAGTTGGAAGGGACCTTGGAGGTCTTCTAGTCCAACCCCCTGCCTAGGCAGGAAACCCTATACCGTTTCAGACAAATAGCTATCCAACATCTTCTTAAAGACTTCCAGTGTTGGGGCATTCACAACTTCTGGAGGCATTTCCAGGCATTTCCACCCATTGCTTCTTGTCCTGCCTTCAGGTGCTTTGAAGAACAGGTTGACACCCCCTCTTCTGTGTGGCAGCCCCTCCAATGGTGGAACACTGATTTCACATCACTAATAAGGTAAAGGTTAAGTTTCCCCTTGCACAGCCGTTCCTGTCTTTAGGGGGCAGTGCTCATCTCTGTTTCAAAGCTGAAGAGCCAGCGGTGTCTGAAGATGTCTCCATGCTCACGTGGCCGGCATGACTAAATGCTAAAGGGGCATGGTACATTGTTCCTTCCCACCAAAGGTGGTCCCTATTTTTCTACTTGCATTTTTTACGTACTTTCAAACTGCTAGGTTGGCAGAAGCTGGGACAAGGAACGGAAGCTCATTCCATTACGTGGCGCTAGGGATTCAAACCACCGAACGTTTGACCTTTCTGATCGACAAGCTCAGTATCTTAGCTACTGAGCCACCGCATCCCAGTGGCTAAGTCACTAGTGACACATTCACGTCACTAGCCATATCTAATTCCTGCAACTGTTTTTTATATGTTTTAGCCTCCAGTCCCCTAAT
>NC_138550.1:168634043-168690175 GCF_964273705.1 Natrix helvetica | reverse complement strand
TGCTTTCATAACCACTTCCCCTCTCTCCATTTTTGTATGGCCTCCGATACGACTTCATTCACCTCTACCAGGGAGAATCGCACATCGGTGCAGGCTGCAGTGCATCCCTTCTAAGCCATTCTTATATTAGAAGGTGGGCTTTAAAATTGTGTTTTGCCTGCCCATCAGCATATATTTTATTAGGTTTATTTTGCTTTTATTTTTATTGTGTAAACTGCCAGGAGAGGCATAAATCAAACCTGCTGGGCATCTCTTTTTCCCATAAACATAAAATGGGTCAAAACTCTCATTGTGGTTTGACCTCAACTTGCCCTCTTTCAGAGAAGCTGAGCAATCTTCATCGGAAAGCTATATCTGGATAAAGGGAATGGATCCATTGTCCCAGTATTTGCATCCTGCTGTTGTGGCCCACCAGTGGCCAGCAGATCTGGGAACAGAGTCGGACAGTGAGGAGGTTGGGGAGGAGCATGGGCCAGTCCTGGAGTCTGGGGAAGGCTCTGATGAGGGCTCTGCATCAGAGGCAGAGACGGGGCTGAGACCGTTTGGCAGTGATCAGGTGCCTAGGGAGCTAAATAGAAGTGAGGCAGAGGAACAGCTGGAGCCTGTTCCCAGTGTGCGCATGCGCAGAGCTGCCAGAAGAAAAGAACAGCTCAGAAATCAGGGTAGACTTGGGAGTAAAGTCACAGGTGGAAGGTGAATGGCCCCTCCCATAGGAAATAAAAGAGGAGCGAAAGGGGAGTGGAGTTTGCAGGAAACAATTTGTTCGTTCATTCATTTTAGGAGTGTGAAGATCTGTCCGTGAATCTCAGAGACTCTGTGCCCAGTCTTTCCTTGCACAACACCTCATTTGGGAAATGTTTACATGGCAGCTTTCCAAGCTAGATAAGGTCTGTAGACATAAATACTCCTTTGAAAGACTATTTGCCAGGCCTTGGCTGAATGTGAATGAGAGGAATTCACATTTGTTTAATAAAAGGGGTTTTGTCCGGACCAGGACTCTGCCTCATGATTTTTGAGGAAGCCTAGGTCAGAACGCTACCACTTAGAAATCAATGCGGGGAGGGGGGAGCTTGGATCGGTCCAATGTACTCACCCAAGTTGTCGGTCACTTGATAAGAATCCTGAAAATCTTTCATGCGAAAGCCGACGACGTCAATGAAGTCCTCCAGAAGTCGGAAAAGTTCTTTGATGTTGGACCCCATCTGCAACATGGGAGCAGGACCTCAGTGAAACAGGACAGGTGGGACCCAAGGACATACAGGTAGCCCTTGCCTTGCAACCGTTCATTTAGTGACCGATCAAAAGCACACGGGCACTGCAAAAAAGTGACTTAGTAGGGTTTTTACACACTTAGTGACCGTTATAGTATCCCTGTGGTTCATGTGATTAAAATTCAGAGGTTTGGCAACTAGTATGCACATACATACGAAACCGTTAAGCAGTAAATCACATGGTGACAGTACTCTTTGTTTGCTCTATGGCGATATATATACAAACAGAATTTCTAACAAGGTCAAAGTGGATATCCACATACAGACTGGGAAAATGCAAGGAAACAAATGCATTTGTACAATTTCCACTGTTACCACGCATGGCAAAATGGGAAGATGGATTTTCTGTGCCTTTACATTGGCTGAAAAGGCTAAGATTGCAGCATTGGAAAGACACATGTCTTTCACTCAATGGGTTGAAGATCTGACTACTGCACAGGTAATCCTCAACCTATGACCATTTGCTTCGCAGTCATAATGGACCTCCCCAGAGGTGCTTACAATCCAGTTCCAAAGTTTTGATGGCTGCCCTGCCCTCTTAACCTTCCTAAAGGTGTCTAGGACAACACAGCCAATTTGTCAATGCCAAATCGCGGCAAGACAACTCACTGGAGGATAAGAGTTACTGTTCTGTCTGCAACACTTATTCATCTCCTTTTATCCCCCAGAGCTAGAGTGGGGCTTAGCTAGCCGCGGTGGCGCTTCCATCCCAAGGACCAGCCCATAGATTTCCACTGCTCTCCTCTTCTATACTTTTTGTGCAACTGCATGTCAAGCACTGGACCCAGCTGTTCCTGCTCTTCCTCATCAGCCTCCTCCAGAACTCCTCCAATATCTGCAAAACTTGGCAAGGAGCCTCGGAGAGTCACGAACCAATGAAGCGAACTAATTGTCTCCTGCAAACTCCACTCCCCTTTCGCTCCTCTTTTATTCCTTATGGGAGGGGCCCTTCATTGTCCACCTGTGGCCTTACTCCCAAGTCGACCCCTGTTCTTTAGCTGTTCCCTTCGTCTGGCAACTCTGTGTACACTGGGAACAGGCTCCAGCTGTTCGTCCGCCTCACTGATGTCTGACTCCAAAGGCAGCTGAGAACTGGCATACGGCCCTGGCCCCCTCTCTGCCTCCGACACAGAGTCCTCGTCAGAGTCTTCCCCAGACTCCAAGACTGGCCCAGATTCCTCCCCAACCTCCTCACTGTCCGAATCTGCTGCCAGCTCCACTGGCGGGCCAGAACAGCTAATAGATTATAAGATCTCACCTCCAGCCTGTTTACGCCTTGGTTCTTTTTTTTAATCCCCTTTGTTAATTACAGATACGGAATTAACCCGTTTTCTGTTCTGCTCCACCACACCGAACTGTTGGCTCCGGGGAGCTTCCGATAACCTGATTAAACATGTTGTGTTAATAACTTAGTTGAAGATTTTATCTTGGCTGATTCCCACGTCTTTGGCCTAGGGCACCCCCGGGAGGATACGCAGAGAAAAAATGCCACCGTGGCTAAGACAGAGACGTTTCTTTGTAAAAAAAGAAAAAATGGGATTAGACAGCGTAGCTCCTAGGTTCCCGCGTTTCAGCATTGCAGAGTTTTGTTTGAAAATCTGCTGAAAGAGTTTTGTCTCTGTGCCATCAAGGTACCTTTGATAATGTTGAACTAAGCTTCCAAGTGTCACTTTGTCTTCTTGTCTACATGCTTGGCTTTTTCAAAAGGGGGCACTGTTATTATTTTTTTATATTTTTTATTTTGTGGCTGTCGCTTTTTCTTTTCTCCTCTTACACCGGAAAGGAAGCGTTCTCGCAAACATTTTTGTACAAAAGCTTAGCTTTTATTTCTTTTCTTTTTTTCTCAGCATCCCCTGCCTCTTTGCAGCCCAAAGCCGGTTTGATGTAGCGAGGAAGGTGCTGGCATAGAAACCAGGTGGTGAGTTCAAGTCCCACCTTAGACATGAAAGGCAACTGAGGGATTTTGAGCCAATCACCAGGAGAATGGGTGAGTTCTAGTGTCCTGATGTAGACATGAAAACTGGCTGGGTGACTTTGGGCCAATCACCAGGTGACGGTGAGTTCTAGTTCCACCTTAGACATGAAAGGCAGCAATGTGAGTTTGGGTTAATCACCAGGAGACTGAGTTCTGGTCCCGTCTTAGTCATGAAAGCCAACTGAGGGATTTTGAGCCAATCACCAGGAGACTGTGAGTTCTAGTCATGATTTAGACATGAAAACTGGCTGGGTGACTTTGGACCCATTGCCAGTTGACTGCGGGTTCTAGTTCCTTCCAACTGTCACTAAGCAAATGTTACTATATAGTTTACACAGATAGTTCTTGACTTACGAACACCAAGCAACTGGTCATAAATTGAGGGCCACCTGTATTAT
This sequence comes from Natrix helvetica, assembly GCF_964273705.1. NCBI lineage: Eukaryota > Metazoa > Chordata > Lepidosauria > Squamata > Natricidae > Natrix > Natrix helvetica. Next base: position 168,686,531 of record NC_138550.1, on the reverse strand, counting down.
AAACTCTGAGATAATTGCCATTCTCCCTCCAAGCAATTTCCAGAGGACGTTATATCAGGAATCTGAAGATTCACGTACCAGCTGAGCTTCTTCCCATTTGTCTCGGTTGTCTTCGGTCAAGACGTTGCTAATTACCTGGACGAAGTTCTGAGAAGACAGAAAACAGAGAGCCAGGGGATTCATCCCTGAAATTGACACACCCTCGGTAGAATGATAGAATAACAAAGTTGGAGAGAAGCAGCTTAGAACTAAGCAGAAATTTCCTGGCAGTTAGAACAATTAATCAGTGGAACAACTTGCCTCCAGAAGTTTTTCAGAAGATGCTGGATATCCCTTTGTCTGAAGTGGGTTACAGTTTCCTGCCTAGGCAGGGGGTTGGAGTAGAAGACCTCCAAGGTCCCTTCCAAATCTGTTCTATTCTATTCTATTCCATTCCATTCTATTCCATTCTATTCTATTCTATTCTAGAATGGATTTTGAGAAGTACCATAGTAGTGTATCTCCATCTTGGCAGCTTGAAAATGGGCAAAATTCAACTCCCAGAATTCCCCAGCCGGCCAAGGTGGAGAAACATTGCACTACAGTGCTTAAATAGCAAAGCAGCATTTGAGTTTTGGAATTCACCTCCCATCGATGGATGGAAGATCCTTCTGAATGCTCAAGTCTGAGATTACTTCACAACCAGAGCACCAGCGATTTCAGCATCTCAGGCATTAAAGTTGAGCTGAAACCTCATGAGGAGTCATCTCCAGATGTTCTTCACCACCATCACCTCCTGTCCATCAACCCAACAGGACAGGTCCAGACTCCAACAGATAGCCAAGACTGCAGAAAGGACAATGAGAAGCAACCGTGCCTTTCCTAGAAGACTTGTCTATTGCACAGGTCAGAATGAGGGCTGAGAAGATATCTGTAGACCTCTCACATCTTGGACATAGACTGTTTCAACTTGTCCCCTCAAGATGGCGCTGTAGGGTGTTGAATGCCCAAACAACTAGACACAGGGACAATTTCCCCCCCCCTCTTGCCCTCACTCTGCTAGTGTAGGAAGTTAAAACCCATCCCTCTTCTAAGAAGAATGAAATAGCCTAGGAAATATTGAAAAGGCAGAATATGATATTTCCCCAGATGTGAAAAGGGAGAAACATGTTTTAAAGACAAAGTAGCTCCCTACAGCTCCCTGCCCATCCCTCTTTGTCAATGGGCCATTAAGATGCCCAAGCCAGTCTATTCTACATAATAACGAGTTCTCCCCTTCAGCTCCAGGGTGATGGGATTAAGACATGATAGTATTCGCCCTTTACCCAACTCACCACAGGGTGTCTGAGAACTCAACCAAACTTGAGACTCAAAACACAACCTAGAGAGTTGTGTTTTGACTCCTATGGGGGAGTCTGATAACCAATCAGAATACATTTTGTTACACAGGAACAGGAAACAGAGAGGTGGGGCCGAACAGAGAGTATAAAACCAGGGACTTTCAGCATCTCGTCCTCTCTCTTCTTCTTCACCCAACATTGAAGCATGCGATCCCCCTTTTCTGTTCAGGACCTCAAACCATGTGATCCTGTCCATCATTACACCATCTTTCCAAGCAGCCTCCATGTTTCCAGTGTCTTTTTCCCAGAAGGACATTTCTCCAAACACTAGTTCTCTCTGTCCTGTCTAAAGCAAAGGTCACCAACGTTTTGGACCTCAGAGACCATAAATTCATAATTTAAATCCTGTGGACCACTAATATGAATTAGTGACCGGATGGAGTCCTTCAAGCACTTAGCTAGGCTGCCTGTTAGCGGAGAGAAGCACCCGGGGTCAACCCTAGGTTTGCTGTCCATTGCAGTGAGGTATCTCAAATATGGCCAAGAATGAATGTCTGTCTTGCAGCCAGCCAGGGCTCTAGATTGGCCTCCTGCAAACTCTGTCTTTTGAGGAGCCCGACTGAAGTGTCGCGCACTGAAGCGCCTGGATTCCCAGGGAGGGATGGGCTGGAGCTACTAAACAGGCAGCCAAGCTAAGTGCCCCAAGGAGCCCATCCCATCAGCGAGCAGGAGTAATTGCTTTGGCGGGCCGTACCCGGCCCAGGGGACGTAGGCTGAGGATCCCTGATTTAGTGCAATATAAAAAAATGCAAACATGCAAAGATTTTTCTGCAGACCACCAAAATTTTCTCGCAGACCACTGGTGGTCCATGGGTCACCAGTTGATGACCGCTGGTCTAAAGACTGTGCATTTTCACCTAAGTAGTGTGGCTGAAATATTAGTATTTATCCTTCTTATCATCTTCTTTTTTTCCTCCCTTTTCTTGGGACTATGATAAGGATGCTGTTTTGCATATGCACTTCTGTACCTGAGACAAATTCCTTTGGTGTCTAACCATGATTGACCAAATAAAACATTCAATTCAATTTAATTTTTTTGGGAGGAAGGAAAAAAATGGCAATGGAGCGACCTGCTAAGAATGGAGGGGAAAATTCCCTCCATTCTTGTGATGAAATTATTATTCATTTATTGATTGATAATTAATAATGATATAATAACTTTGCATGCCAAAATAAGTAGACATGGAGGCACTTTTTCCCCCTCATGCCAACACTTGACTGAACATCTAATTCTCACAACACTGTGTTATGTCTATTTATTAACTATGTGTTATTATTATCCTCCTCATCTTTCCTATTGCATTCTATTATTGGTATCTTATGGTTACATTTCTTCGTTGTTTGTATGCACACTGAGAGCTTCTGCGCTGGAGACAAATTCCTTGTGTGTTCAATTACATTTGGCCAATAAAGAATTCTACTCTACTCTACTCTACTCTACTCTACTCTACTCTACTCGACCCGACCCGACCCGACCCGACCCGACTCCACTCCACTCCACTCCACTCCACTCTACTCCTATTCCTATTCCTATTCCATTCCTGTCCTGTCCAGTCCTGTCCCATTCCCTGTCCTGCCCTGCCCTGCCCTGCCCTACCCTATTCTATTCTATTCTATTCTTCCATTCCATGCTACTCTTCTTCTTCTTCTTCTTCTTCTTCTTCTTCTTCTTCTTCTTCTTCTTCTTCTTCTAATTCTAATTCTAATTCTAATTCTAATTCTAATTCTAATTCTTCTTCTTCTTCTTCTTCTTCTTCTTCTTCTTCTTCTTCTTCTTCTTCTTCTTCTTCTTCTTCTAATTCTTCTTCTAATTCTTCTTCTAATTCTAATTCTAATTCTATTCATCAATCTGTCCTATCTTATCCTGTCCGGTCCTATCCTATGCCATCACACCCCACCCCACCCCACTCCACTCCACTCTTCACTCCACTCCACTCCACACTACACCACACCATGCCACTCCACTCCACTCCATTCAATCCCATTCTGCATTCCCCCCCAAAAAAGATTATTGTTTCCGCTTATTTTTTAAGACTGCAAGAAGTCTTCAGCTCATCTAAATTCTGTCCCTACCATGCCTGTCAATTTGTCCCCATCAGGGGTTTATGTCCTGGCAAAGCAGGTACTGATCAAGGCATTAACGGGAATCGACTGCCTGGGTGAACACATCCCCTAATCAATACCCCTCTTTGTTACTTGTTTACTGATTATCTAATCTCCCATTATCCATCCCAGTCAGGCCTGGGACTGATTGCTGATGTTTCAGGGATGATCAGCTGGGATCTCATCAAGTGTTGCCAACTGTTCCTTACACATTTTGGCTTTCAGAGGGAATCGAAAGCTTTCATCAAAATGATGAATGAATTATGCTGTCACGCCATCTTTACCCACATCTATAGTACGAGCAACTTCACAGCACATGAGAAACTATGAAAGAGCTCTGTTGGAATCGCTCTGGATCAAGGTTTCTCAACCGTGGCAATTTTAAAATACATGGACTTCAATTCCCAGAATTCCCCAGCCAGCTAGGCTTGAAGTCCATGCATTTTCAAGTTGGCAAGATTGATGGACGCTGCTCTGGAATCAAGACGGAACAAGACAAACGGATAATTAGAACTGCAGAAAAAACAATGGCTACCAACCTGCCTTCCCTTGAGGACCTGTACACTGCACGAGTCAAAAAGAGGGCCGTGAAAATATCTACAGACCGCTCCACATCCTGGACATAAATTGTTTCAACTTCTATCCTCAAAATGACGCTATAGGGCACTGCAAACCCTAACAACTAAACAGTTTTTTTTCCCCGAATGCCATCACTCTCCCCACAACACTGTCAATAATGTACTAAGACTGTATTACTATTCTTCTTGTTGTCCTTCCTAGTATCTATCTCTCCCCACTATATATAACCATGTTGCTTGCATCTTTCAATTTATAGTGTTTTTATTTGTTTCCTAGTACGGTTTGATAACTTGATAACTTATTGGTAACCTTGACTATCACTAAGCATTGTATCTTTTTATTCTTGATAAATGTATTTTATTCTCCTTATGTACACTGAGAGCATAAGCACCAAAGAGAAATTCCTTGTGTGCCCAATCACACTTGGCCAATGAAGAATTCTATTCCATTCCATTCCATTCATTATTCTATTCTATTCTATTCTATTCTGTTCTGTTCTGTTCTGTTCTGTTCCGTTCCCTTCCCTTCCCTTCTTCTATTCTATTCTCTCTTCTTTCTTCTTTCCTCCATTCCATTCCATTCCTTTCATTCATTATTCTATTCTGTTCTGTTCCCTTCCCTTCTTCTATTCTATTCTCTCTTATTCTTTCTGCGTTCTTCTTTCTTCTATTCTATTCTATTCTATATTGAGCATGCTCAGTTTTCTTTTTAAAAAAATGGAAGCATTTTTAATTTAAATATCGACCTTCATGCCCATGCTAACTCACTCCTGTGTGGATTCCTGCATATAAGCTCACCTGTACGTCGTTCGTAGTCGGATTGTAATACGCTCTGCGGAAAATCTCAGTCATGTTCCTGAGTACGTCAAAAGTCGACAACAGATCCCCACTGTAGCTGGTTCCATCCTGAGAGATCTCCACCAGGTTCTGCAAGACTTCCGAGACCCCTTCACCAACTAGACCCCTCTGAGCTTTTGAGAGATGCTCCCTGGTCTGGCAAGTCAAAAAGAAGAACAAATGTTATTTCATAATATTTCCTTTCTTGTTAGTTGCGAAGTCATGTCTGGCCCATAGCAACCCCATGGACCATGTTCTGCCAGGCCTTCGTGTCCTCTCCCATCCTCTGGAGTCCATTTAAGCTCATGCCTGCTGCTTCGGTGACTCCATCCAGCCACCTCCTTCTCTGCCGTCCCTTTCTTCTTCTTTTGTCCTCCATCGTTCCCAGCATGAGGCTCTTCTCCAGGGAGTCCTTCCTTCTCATTAGGTGGTCAAAGTATTTGAGTTTCCTCTTCAGGATCTGGCCTTCTAAAGAGCAGTCAGGGTGAGTCTCCTCTAAGACTGACCGGTTGGATGGCCTTGCAGACCAAGGGACTCGCAGGAGTCTTCTCCAGCACCATTTCCTTTGCTATGTTTTTTAGCACAACCAAACAAACAGGACTAGTGGCTGGAAAAGGGTATGACTAGTCTAATGAAAAGAAGGACTAGGGGTGACATGATACCACTCTTCTAATATTTAAGATGCTGTCACAAAGATGAGGAGGTCAACCTATTCTCCAAAGCACCAAAGAAGCAATGGATGGAAACTGATCAAGGGGAGAATTAACCTAGAACTAAGGAGAAATTTCCTGACAGAACGATGAATCAGTGGAACAACTTGCCTCCAGAAGTTGTGAATGCTCTAACACTGGAAGTTTTAAAGAAGAGATTGGATAACTATTTGTCTGAAATGGGATAGGGTTTACTGCTGGACCAGGGAGTTGGAATAGACGATCTCCAAGGTCCCTTTTAACACTGTCATTACTTTGTTAGTGTTATTCTGCTACACCAGGGGTCCCAAACTTGGCAACTTTAAGACTTGTGGACTTCAACTCCCAGAATTCTCCAGCCAGCATAGGACCTCTCTGATACACAGGTATATTAAAGTGGCATCTAATCCACCAATCAAAATACAGTACTTGTGTACAATTGATTCAAAGACCTGCATACTTAAGAGCATTAAAAGCTTCTCTTAAGGAAGATAAAATCCACAGCTCACACTTGGACTACAGTTTCTGCAATTCTTCCAGAGAAGAAATGAGGAAAATTCACTGGTGCTACAAGCCCAGATTGCTAGCTATTTTAAAACCAAGATTTCTGGACCGCTTCAGGTGGCCAGTAAGGTCATCCGAAATGGAACCAATAAGATTGAGGTCTTGAGTGAGCTACTCTGATGATTTCGTGATGAGGAAAAAGATGTTGAGACTCTGAAAAGAGTGCAGAGCAGAGCAACAAAGAGGATTAAGGGTCTTGGGGTTAAAACATATGAAGAACAATTGCAGGATTCCAAATAGCATCTGAAAGTAAATCAGAGTCCGAGGCAAAGGATTCCTCAAAGTTCCAATTGATGAAGAGACCCATGTTGGCATATCTGGGAAAACCGGAATCTGAAAGCTTCCCAGTTTTCCCCACCTAGTTGAAAGTTCAAGATCTTGCCCCCACACCCACAAGTCCATCACTTGGTCCAATCTCCCACTGCCATGTTGGAGCTTCCACTCATCCAGTTCCGGTCAGGTGCAGAGGTGCAGAGACAAAGGATGACCTTGGCTTTCCAGAAAGAATGTTGTTATGGCTACCTATCATCTAACTCCATACATCCCCCCCTCCCATTTTCCCACAATAGAAAATGCTTAGTAGAATAATAGAAAGTGTGGCAGGCCAAAGACCCCAAAGAAAAGATGGCTGTAGGCATGACATTGGCTATGTCTAGTCCAAGGGAACAAATGGACTGGAAATGAAAAACATGGGAGAATCAGAATAGAGCTGGAAGGGACTTTGGAGGTCTTCTAGTCCAACCCCCTGCTCAATCAGGTCACCCTATGCCATATCAGACAAGGGGCTGTCCCATTCTTTTCTTTAAAACATCCAGTGATGCAGCACCCACAACTTCTGGTGGCAAGCTGTTCCAATGGCTAATTGTCCTCACTGTTAGGAAGTTTCTCCTTAGTTCCAGGTTGCTTCTCCATCCATTATTTCTTGCCTTGCCTTGTGATGCTTCAGAAAATAAGTTGACACCCCCCCCTCTTCTTGGTGGCAGCCCCTCAAATACTGGAATACTACTCTCCTGTCTCCCCTACTCCTTCTTTTCTCTAGACTGGCCAAACCCAAATCCTGCAACCGTTCTTCACATGTTTTAATCTCCAGGCCTTTAATCATCTTAGTTGCTCTTTTCTGCCCTTTTTCCAAAGCCTCAACATTTTTCTTTTTAATATTGTGGCAACCAAAACTGGATGCAGCATTCCAGGACGTGGCCTTACTAAGGCCTTGTAAAGCGGTACTAATACTTCACATGACTTTGATTCTATGTCTCTGTTTATACAACCCAGGATTGTATGAGGTCCCTGGGCTGCTGCCACACACAGCTGGATTGTGTTGAAGTGATCAGCTGATTCGTTTGCACCATGTGCATTTGTTTTCCATTTGACATTTCTTACAGGAAGCTTGAAAAAGGCATGAGTGAGATGAGCTGCCATTGACCAAGATCAGAACTGCTGTAACCATTAACTAAAAATGATAGAAGAGAATATTTGTAGCTCAGAGATCAACTGTGGGGTCTTTGGCAGTCTCTGATCTTGGTTCCTTGCTGGCAGATGTTTCATTACGAAACTAGGTAACATCCTCAGTGATAGAAGGGAGTGTGGCTTGCAGAGAGGAGGAGGAAGAGGAGAAGGAGAAGGAACAGGAGGAGGAGGAGAAGGACTGTGAGGTTCTTGGTGCTCTCTGAGCTTGGTTGTTTTCTTGTAGATGTTTCATGACCCAACTAGATAACACCTTCAGTGCTAGAAGGGAGGGGGTTTTTCCCAGAGGAAGAGGAGGAATAGAAAGAGGAGGAGGAGGAAGATGGGAAGAAGGAAGAAGAGAAGGAAGTGAAGAAGGAGAAAAAGAAGGAAGTGGAGAAAGGGAATGAGAATGAAAAGAGAAAGAGAAGGAAGGAAGAAGAGAAGAAGGAAAAGAAGGAGGAGAAGTGAAATGAATATCCTCAATCAGATCCTAAAATATCTGAATGGGGCTGAGTGGGCTAAACCTCCAGGTGGCCTCAACGCCTCTTAGAAAGAGTGCAAATGACCAGATGACTGCATGGAATACAAATCTTTTCATTCTCTCCACCATTCAGTCAGAACTGAAGGAGCTTTTTGGATGAGGAGCAAAACCTCTTCAAGGAAAAGCAGGAACATCCAGCTGCCTCTTAAAAAAAACACCTTTGGGGCTCAAATCAACGTCTGACCCTTGGGCCTGGATCCATTGCTTTTCCCACTATTTAGATGCTTCTCCTGCAAACGCAATTGTCCACACATTTTGTTCTTTCCTCAGAGAAGTTGCCTCGATGTGGAAATGAAGGATGATCTTCTTCATTCAGTGCACTGATGATGTTACCTAGTTTGGTCAAGAAATATTTCCAAAGAATAGAATTGTCAGGCCTGCAGATCCTCTTGGATCTTTCGCCTGCCCACACTTTCTATTATTCTACTATGCCTTATCTATTGTGGGGAAATGGGAGGGGGGATTGTATGGAGTTCGATGATATGTAGCCATAACAAAATTCTTTCCAGAAACCCAAGGTCATCCTTTGTCTCTGCACCTCTGCAGCTGACTGGAACTGGATGGGTGGAAGCTGCCAGCATGGCAGTGGGAGATGGGACCATGGGATGGACTTGTGGGTGTGGGGGCAAGATCTCGAACTTTCAACTAGTTGGGGAAAACCGGGAAGCTTTCAGATTCATGTTTTCCCAGGTGTGCTAATATGGCTCTCTTAATCAATTGGAACTTTGAGCAATGCTTTGCATGGACTCTGATTTACTTTTGGATGCCATTTGGAACCCTGACACAAGAATTGAGTCAACTAAATGTCTATGGAGGTTCTCAGTCATTCAGGTCATGGCTCTCCCAGAGGTGCTTTCTTAAGAAACAACTGGACTTTCTTTGTTTTTCCTTGTAGGCGTTTCGCTTCTCAAGCAAGAAGCTTCTTCAGTTCTGAACGGAAGAGCTGAAGAAGCTCGGATGAGAAGTGAAGCGTTTTCAAGGAAAAACGAAGAAAGTCCTGTTGCCTCTTGGAAAAGCAGCTTTGGGATGTTCTCGAGATGCCACTTTCAGAGGTTCAAATCGGAAAGCCCCTATTTCCCATCTCATTCTGAGGGTCAATCTCACTCACCATCATCTGGATATTCCTGTAGTCTATGGAGACACACTTGACATAGGTTGGAAGCGTCCAATAGGCGATCCCATCTTCATCCAGGAGACACCGCCGTAGGATCAACCCTGATGAGGGAAGAAAACCACAACATGAAAAGAAGAGCTTCTCTTCCTCCCTCCTCCCTCCCTAAACCCCACTCTCATCTACCACTGATGATGTTACCTAATTGGGCATGAAACGTCTGCAAGAAAACAACCAAGTTTAGAGAGCACCAAAGACACCCCAGTTCTCTTCCTTCTCTTTCTCCTCCTCCTCCTCCTCCTCCTCCTCCTCCTCCTCCTCCTCCTCCTCCTCCTCCTCCTCCTCCTCCTCCTCCTCTTCCTCCTCCTCCTCCTCCTCTTCCTCCTCCCCATAAACCCCACTCTCATCTATCACTGATGCTATTACCTAGCTGGGCATGAAACGTCTGCAAGAAAACAACCAAGCTCACAGAGCACCCAGGATACCCCAGTTCTCCTCCTCCTCCTCCTCCTCCTCCTCCTCCTCCTCCTCCTCCTCCTCCTCCTCCTCCTCCTCCTCCTCCTCCTCCTCCTCCTCCTCCTGCTCCTCCTTTTCCTCCTCCACTTCCTCCTCCAGCATCAAGGACCCCAACAAGCAATTGCCAATAACTCCATTACTCCCTGGCTATGCCTAAATTAACCTCTTGTGAGTAATCACTCCCCAGTTTAAAAACACCGATGGAGACTGTAGTATCAGTACCTTGAAAAATCAGACCGTATTTTCCCTTTCTCTTGTAACCAAGAGAGTTCTCCATTTAGGTTTCTTTCTAAAGTTTTCTTTCTTTCCAGGGTTTAATGTATTTTGCTAACTGCCTCCTTCTTTCACCAAGGTTATCTTGATGGAGATTATTATGAGCCCCTAGTTTAAAAATTAAATATTGAATATACTACTGATCTCAAAATGTCCTACCTGTTTTCTTTTCAGAATCGGAGACAGATAACGCAAGGTGATTCTTGTTCATGTGTAACCACAATTTCTCTATTCTTTTTTATCGATATACCCTTATCATATTTCAGAAACAAAGATTAAAATGCCAACTAACAGAAGGAGGGGAAGAAAAGGGGGAAGGGAATAATCTGATGGTTTCCCACATCTCACCTGTGGCATTACGGGGACATCGGACAGCTGCTGCGTCTCCAGCTGGAGTCTCTTTCCAAACTACGGAGGCCAAATTGTCTTCATCGCAGATTTCTTGAGGTTCTATCGAGAAAGAACGTGAGAACTTGGAGAACTTGTTTGAAAGAACTTTGGCTAACATTTCATTTATAGATTACAGATTAACAGAGTTGGAAGGGACCTTGTAGGTCATCATGTCGAACCCCACGCCCAAGCAGGAGACCCTACACCATTTCTGACAGATGGCAATCCAGTCTCTTCTTGAAAGCCTCCAGGGATGAAGCTCCTGCAACTTCCGAAGGCAACTTCTGTTCCACTGCTCTCACTGTCACAAAAATTCTCCTTGTTTCTAGCTCGAATCTCACCTTGATCAGTTTCCATACATTATTCCTTGTCTTTCAGGTCCTTTGGAGAATAGGTGGACCCCCTCTTCTTCATGTTAAATATCAAATATTGGAAGACTGCTATCATAAGAAAGGCTGAGCGCCAAAGAATGGAGGCCTTTGAACTCTGGTGCTGGGGAAGAGGAGATCAACTGTGACTGCTCTTTAGAACACCAGATCCTGAAGAGGCCACCTGATAAGAAGGAAGGACTCACTGGAGAAGAGACTCATGCTGGGAACGATGGAGGGCAAAAGAAGAAGGGGACGACAGAGAATGAGGTGGCTGGAAGCAGTCGGTGTGAGCTTGAATGGATTCCAGAGGATGGTAGAGGACAGGAAGGCCTGGAGGAATGTTGTCCATGGGGTCGCGATGGGCCAGACACGATTTCGCAATTAACAACAACAAATCATTCAAAGAAGAACATTAGTTATTTGGATTTTGTATTCAAAGCCAGATCCAACTGGTATCCCCTCATCGGCGGTGGCCCAGGAGGGTAGCAGAGAAACCAAGTATAAAACTTGCCGATATTTACATGCGGGGGGCAATAGAACACGTGGTAGCCATAAATGCATTTCATGAAAATTCCCATAAATATTCTACACTTCTGCAAAAGGCGAGGTGGAGTTTGTAGCCGACAAGATTGAAGAATGAACCCCACTTCTGCCTCAATAATGCCAGCCTTTATGCGTTGAAGTTATTTACGAGACATAAACGAGGGGAAACTGTCACAGGAATATTAAAGCTATTTCTCAACTCGGAGCAAGGAGATAGGAGGGAGTAGAGATTTTTCAAGTTCCAATTATATTTCTTTCCTTCCTGAGCGTGTAAAGCAACTCGTAAACAGAGTGGGCCCATACGTGGCCCAGAGAGTCTAGAAAAGTATTAACCAAGTAAGACCAACCTAGAACCATAGGCATGCCTAGATCTGAAAACAGCCTTGCCTTACCTCAGGGTTTCCCAACCATGCAATGTGAAGGAAGAACAATCAGTCAGAGGAATGGCTTGCTTTCAGAAGTTGTGGGTGCTCCATCACTCAAGGTTTTCAAGAAGAGATTGGACAATTATTTCTCTGACATGGCATAGGGTTTCTTGCTTGAGCAGGGGTGTTGGACTAGAAGACCTCCAAGGTCTCTTCTGTTATTCTGTCACTCTTTAATTAATCTTGACGAATGCATCTTGTCTTTTATGTACACTGAGAGCATCGGCACCAAAGACAAATTCCTTGTGTGTCCAATCACACAAGGCCAATAAAGAGTTCTATTCTATTCTATTCTATTCTATTCTATTCTATTTTACTCTACTCTACTCTACTCTACTTTGTTCTGTTCTGTTCTTTATTATTCTATTCTATTCTATTCTATTCTATTCTATTCTATTCTACTCTACTCTACTCTACTCTACTTTGTTCTGTTCTGTTCTTTATTATTCTATTCTATTCTATTCTACTCTACTCTACTTTGTTCTGTTCTGTTCTTTATTATTCTATTCTATTCTATTCTATTCTACTCTACTCTACTTTGTTCTGTTCTGTTCTTTATTATTCTATTCTATTCTATTCTATTCTATTCTATTCTATTCCATTCCATTCCATTCCATTCTATTCTTTATTATTCCTCTTCCCTTCCCTTCCCTTCCCTTCCCTTCCCTTCCCTTCCCTTCATTGGATCAGGTTGACTCCAGAAGTGAGTTTTCCATCACTGGAGATTGTCAAGAGATTGGATAGTCATTTGATAGAGTATAGGACCATGATGGCAAACCTATGGCACATGTACAACAGGTGGCACCTGGAGCCCTCTCCAACCACAGCTCCACTGCAGCGGATTTTGGGTTCTCGGCAGCAGATGCAGGAGACACACATGCATCGGTGGGGGGGGGAGCATGGGGAGGGGCGGCATGCTCCCCTGCACTCTGTTTTGTTTCAGGAGGCTTCAGGGAGGCCCGCTAGGCCCAAAACAGGGTGCAGTGCAAAGGTGGGTTCCGGATACTTTTACTGCCGGTCCACTCAGAGATGCGCTTCGGGCTACATGCGCATGTGCAGTAGTGAAGAAAATGCTTCTGTGCATGTGCAGAAGCAAAAAACAAGGTAGAAGCAGTTCGGGGATGTGGGTGGCCAAATTATTACCTACTCAGCCAAACCAGTAGGAACCCACCTCTGGTGCAGTGCAGTGGTGGGCTGCAGGCGGTAGTCCTGGTACGGGTGTACTGGAGCCTGCCCGGAACACTGGATACCATTCCGGTACGGTGCTCCAGAGGGCTCACCTGCCCGCCCAAGCTCTTTACCATTCTTTTAAGTCTTCGGTGCTTCTGCGCAAGTGTGCATGGCACATATAGCACCTGCGCGACGCTCCACTGAGCAGCTGGAGCATCGCGGAGGCTCACAGAGGCAGTAAGACACATGCATGTGACATGCGCATATGCACCCTTTTTTTGGATGGTTCCAGGCTTCACCAGGTTGGTCTGGATTGTCGATCCCGTCATCCTGTCTAGATCAGCCAGAGTTCATGGAGCACCACCTCCAACGTAGTTGGGAAGAATCCAGTTGGGAAAAGCTAATGACCCTTTTACTCTTGGCCCAAGCAATTTGTAGCCCAGGCAATTAGAAAGCTGTTGTGTGATGAACACAACACGAGGAGGAGGATCATTCCTGGCAGGCCATCTGCTCCACCATCTGCCCTTCCTCAGATATCAGCGATTGGAGGAACAAAGTCAAGGTACAATTTCCCTCTCTGGTTTTGCAAGTGGCGCTGAATGGCATTTCTGGTAATGAAGCTCGATGCTCTGGGTTAGAGATGGTTGTTAGAAGAGAACATGGAATCATAAGGCTCGGTGGTGACATTCAATTTTTTCCCCTTGCCGGGGCTGTGGGCGTGACTTGGTGGTGGAGCAGGTCATGTGACCGAGTGGGCATGGCCAACTTTACATCAGTCACAGCAAACTACCAAGCCATGCCCACCAAGCCACACCCACAAAACCGACAGAAAAGACTTTGGCTGGTGAAGTCTTCTAGCGTTCAACTTGGCTTCTCACGTCCTTCCCATGTTTGCTGTGTGTTTATGAGACCGAGAAGGAGGAGAGAAGCAGCCATGTTGAATGCTGTGGCAGAGAGAAGCCAAACTTTTCTCCCACCCTCCCCTTCACTGCTCAGAAGGCAGCCACTGGCCGCAGTCTGTCCCAGGGGCGAGCGAGCGGCCAGAAGGGGTGAGCGGCAAGCAGGCAAGTGGGTGGGCATGGGGAGGGGTGGTTTTTATTGGTTCAGTGAACCAATTCAACTTGTTCCCACCGGTTCAGTCCGGACTGGTCAAATTTCACCCCTGATAAAGTCATAAGGGACCTTGGAGGTCTTCTAGTCCATCCCCTGCTCAAGCAGGAAATCCTACACCACTTCAGACAAGTGACTGTCCATTCTCTTCTTAAAAGTCTCCAGTGTTGGAGCACCCACAACTTCTGGAGAGAAGCCAAATGATTGTTCTCATTGTCAGGAAATTTATCCTTGGTTCTAGGTTGGTTGTCTCTTTGATTAGCTTCCAATTTGTTGCTTTTTGTCCTGCCTTTAGGTACTTTGGAGAAGAATCAGAATAGAACTGGAAGGGATGATTGGTGATCTTCTAATCCAGGCCCCTGCCCAAGTAGGAGATAGATAGATGATAGATAAATAGATAGATATAGAGATAGATAGATAGATAGATAGATAGATAGATAGATAGATAGATAGATGATAGATAGATAGATAGATAGATAGATAGATAGATAGATATAGAGATAGATAGATAGATAGATAGATAGATGATAGATAGATAGATAGATAGATAGATAGATAGATAGATAGATAGATAGATAGATAGATAGATGGATAGATAGATAGAGTAACAGAGTTGGAAGGTCCTTGTAGGTCATCTAGTCCAACCCCCTGCCCAAACAGGAGACCCTACACCATCTCTGACAAAGGGCAGTCCAATCTCTTCTTGAAAGCCTTCAGTGATGAAGCTCCAGAGGCAACTTCTATTGGTTGATTGTTCTCATTGTCAGAAAATTCCTTCTTATTTCCAGGTTGAATCTCTCTCTTTGTTCAGTGTCCATCCATTGCTTTTTGTCCTGCCCTCTGGTGATTTGGAGAATAGCTTGACCACCACCACCACCTCTCTGTGGCAGCCCCTCACATATTGGAGCACTGCTATCATGTCTCCCTTGGCCCTTCTCCTGTACCATTTCAGACAAGTGACTCTCCAGTCTCTTCTTAAAAGCCTCCAGGGATCCAGTCAACTACAAGTCGCTTTCTCCTGGTGATTGACTCAAACTCACCCACTAGTCATTCAACCATCAAGAAAAGGATCTGTGGACAGCACAAAACTATGGCTTTGCACAGGTCTGCCTTGAGTACCAACAGTGCCCTGTTCTTAGTCCAGGAGATGATCTTCTTGGTGACTCATGCTTTAGTCATCTTCTGTTTGGATTACCGTAATGCTCTCTGCATGCTGTTAATCTTCCAGATCACTTGGAAGCTCTGGCTGGACCAGAATGCAGCACTGCAGATATTTTTTTAAGCAATTGTTTTGTTTTGTTTTATTACAGCCGTATAACACCAGTGCTAAAAAAGCTGCAATGGCTCTCCATGAGCATCCTATTGTAATCCAGGATGCTGGTTATTCAACCCTTACTTGTCCCGGTTTTCTCTGCTTGTCCCACCAAGCAAGGAGGACATCATTTCCAACTCCTTTCCATCAAACAATGTCATCTCAATGGAGCCGGGAGTTGTGCTGTATGTCAGGGAGGTCCCAAACCAAGAATGATAAATGGTTGATTCTTCCAAGCTAAGTTCTTTCTTGATTCAAACCTATAGACAGAATCTTGCCAAACTGAATACTATCTGCATTTACAATATACTCTTGGAACTATTAAGGAGAGGATGTCTTCGCCCTCTTTCTCTCACACATGATATCTGAGCTGAGTTGCCTCTTACACCTCTGGAATTCACCTGCCTGGGGATCCATCTCCTTATTACATTCTATCACACATTTTCTACTCTGGGGAACTGCATTCCCCTCGAGATCAGGTTGGCCCTAACTTGGTTAAGCTTTTTGCAAAGTGGCGAAGACCCACCAGCTTCCCAAAGCATTTGAGCCAGGAAGTTAGGCAAACTCTGCTAATTAATGATTCTTTAAAAACTTGGTTAGGGTTATAGTTTAAACCAGAAGCACTTCTTTTTCATTAGCCCATAATGGCATTCATTTTGAATTAACGAAAGATGTGCCTCATTTTTCAAAACACTACATGGATCGTTTTTGAAAGCAACAGTAATCAATGTTCCTTCTGGATGTAAACCATAGCAAGGGTCTCAAAAGTTATAGGTCGTTTGAGAAGAAGAGAGAGAGAAGAAGAAGAAGAGAGAGAACCAAGATGAGGGAAAGAAAAGAGAGAGGGGGGGCAAAAGAGGCAGAATGAGAAAGAGACAAAGAAAGGGAGAGAAAATGGAAGAGAGAGAGTGCAAGAGAGGGAAAAGAAAGAGAAAGAGAGAAAGAGAATGGAAGAAAGAGAAAAATAATGAGAAAGAGAGATAAAATAGAGGGGGAACAGAAAGAGAGGAAGAGGGAAAGAGAAAGAGAAAGAAAGAGAAAGACAATGGGAGAGAGAGAAGGAGAGAGAAGAGAATGAGAAACGTGTAAGAGAAAATGGAAGAGAGAGAGAAAAAGAGATAGATAGATAGAGGGAAAGAGTGAAGGAGAGGGAAAGAGAAAGAAAGGAAGAGAAAATGAGAGAGAGAAGAGAAAAAAATGAAGGGAAAAAGAGAAGAGAGAGAAGAAAGAGAGAATGAGAAAAAAGAGAGTAGCGAGAAAAAAGGGAGAAAAAAATGAAAGACAGAGAGAGAGAGAGAGAAAAGAGAAAGAGAAGAAAGAGAATGGAAGAGATAAAAGAAGAAAGAATGAGAAAAGAGATGAGAGAGAGAAAGAGGAAGGGAAAGAAATGGAGAAAAAATAAGAGGCACAGAGAGAGAAAGGGAAAGAGAGAGAAGAGAAAGCAGAGAGAGAGAGAGAGAGAGAGAGAGAGAAAGAAAATGAGAGAGAATGAGAGAGAATGAGAGAGAAACAAGGAGGGGGAGGGAGGGGGAGGGGGAGAGAGAGAGATCAGTGTGATGAAACTAAGACAGGCCTGATACGCTTCCAGGAAGACAAATTTATTTATTTTTTCTTCCCAGAAATCTCTAAAATATATCCCTTGGAGGCTGGTGCCAAAAAGTCAACATTTAGAATTTAATTATTATTATAAATTCAGATTTCCCCTACAGACACTTATCAGAACTAGCAGTATTTCACTGTGCAACTCCCATCCATCCACTTTGTGTCTATTTCAGCCAAGCAATTTAAGAGGAGCATCTTCCTTTTGGCTCCTGAAGGTGGGAGTGTCTACTTGGGCCTCAGAAGCCATTCCCTGCTCAGTAAAGGAATCTCAACTGGAGCATCCTCACCAAATAGAACATAGAATAAATGGGCTGGAAGGGATCTTGGAAGTCTTGTAGTCCAACCTATACCATTCTCTGATTGTCCAATCTCTTCTTAAATACCTCCAGTGAGGAAGCTCCCACAACTTCTGAAGGCAAGCTCTTCCACTGGTTGATTGCTATCACCATTAAAAAAAAATTCTCCTTAGTTCCAGGTTGCTTCTCTCCTTGATTGGTTTCCACCCATTGCTTCTTGTCCTGCCCTATTTGGAGAATAGGTTAACCTCCCCTCTTCTCTGTGACAGCTCCACAGATACTGGAAGACTGCTATCATGCCATCCCTAGTTCTTCTCTTCATTAGACTAGATGTACCTAGTTCCCTCAATCGTTCATCATATGGTTTAGCCTCCAGTCCTTTCATCTTCTTTGTTCTTCTTCTCTGCACTATCCAGATGCTGTCCAGATTCTCCTTTAACACAGCCAATGAAGGGGACCTGATGTGGCACCCAGAAAAATACAGCATCCTTCACTCGCTTTCAAAATCAAAGGAACTGGTTTGGTGAAAACTCAGAAGCACCTTTCCGTGCAGCTGTTGATAAAAATAGGATGGCCAACATCATCACCAACATCCGATGATGGATATGGAAGAATGAGGAGGAGGAGGAGGAGGAGGAGGAGGAGGAGGAGGAGGAGGAGGAGGAGGAGGAGGAGGAGGAGGAGGAAGAGGAGGAGGAGGAGAAGGAAGGCAGAGGAGGAGGAGAAGGAAGGCAGAGGAGGAGGAGGAAGAGGAGAAGGAGAAGGAAGCCACAGGAGGAGGAGGAGAAGGAGAAGGAGAAGGAGAAGGAGGAGGAGGAGGAGGAGGAGGAGGAGGAAGAAGAAGAAGAAGAAGAAGAAGAAGAAGAAGAAGAAGAAGAAGAAGAAGAAGAAGAAGAAGAAGAAGAAGAAGAAGAAGAAGAAGAAGACAGGAGAGGCCATCATGCCTCTAACTCAGGGCCCCCCAACCTTCCTTGCACCAGGAACCTGTTTTCGAAAAATATGTTTTGTGGGGTTTTGTGGGGTTTCATGCTTGCAACCTACATCCTGTGCATGTGCCGATGAAACTTGGCTTGCTCAACTGCCACTTGCCTGGACCGGTTCCCAACAGGTCATGGTACCATGATTGACTTTCTCATACATCTCTGCTTGCAACCAGACAACAGAAAGTAGGGAGGTGGGAGGGAAGTAATTGGAGTTTTGGGGGAACTGGGAGGGAATTGTGGAATTGAAGAGCACCATCTGTGGCCTGAGAAAATGTCTATACTTCAAGATCAAATGGTGGGAAACCTCTGAAAGGCACATAGTATTCCCAAAACAAACTGACTGCACATGATGGGTGGACAATGGCCTAGGAGAAAAAAGGGGACTTCTACGTCAGCTGCATTTTTGCATGAAAACTTCAGAACTGGCTTTGCTTCTTCTTTACCTATGTGGCATTATCAGTAAAGCTATATTCTTGGAAAAATGATACCCCAGAAGTTTCTTTTGCTGCATGTGCCAATAGAACAGCACCAGTCCATGGAGCAGGAGTTGGGGACCCCACCTCTAACTCATAGACTTCACCATCGAACTGTCTGTATTGCAAGAAATATTTTATCTAATGCTTAGGCAGGTTCTACCTTATTCTAACCTCCATATCCTGAACTCCAGAACCAATCCAGAATGGTAAAATAATTGGGGGTCACCCCCCCAAAAAAAAGTCTCAAAAATCACCAGCAACTTTTCCAGTCCATCCAAGTGCAGGAACTCCACCGTGACTTTCCGCTAGCTGGTTCTTGAATGTAAATTCTTTCCCCACAACAGCTGGAGTGCTTTTGCAAAGCACAACTCTCTCGCTTCTGTAATTCGTATTCCGCATTCAGAAATCAATCAAATTAATTTTTGAGAAGGAGCTGAGATGGCATGTGTGCAAAATTTTAATAAGTAGTATAATCAAAGGAATAATTTTTCAAGGAGGTACTGCTGAATTTGAAATACATCTTCTGTTCTTGGTTTAGAGCAGGAGGCTCCGAACTTGGCAACTTTTTAAGATTTGTAGACTTCAACTCCCAGAATTCCCCAGCTAGCATGGCTGGTTGAGGAATTCTGGGAGTTGAAGTCCACCAGTCTTTGGGCCAAAATTGGAGAGCCCTGGTCTACAACAACATTTGTCAATCTTTGAGACTTAAAGAAATGCGGACTTCAACGCCCAGAACTTTCATCCTAGTGTGGTCTTCTAGAAGTTGAAGTCCACAAGTTTTTGTACCAAATTTGGAGAGCCCTGGTCTATAGCAATGTTTGTCAATCTTTGAGGCTGAAACATATGTGGGCTTCAACACCCAGAATTTCCATCCAAGTGTGGTCTTCTGAGAGTTGAAGTTCACACTTTTAAATCTTGACATGATTCCTCTATTGGAGATACAATTATCATCTTGTATAAGCCATTTCTTAGTTTGTCCATATCCTACGGGAAAAACCAACTTCATATGCTGGTGAAAGAGAAGTTCCCTGAGAATGGGCTCCAGCAGGAGCCTGAAGGCTCGGAAGACGAAACCTCAGGTCTCAATGACTGATCCAAATGGGATCCAGCAAAGCAATGATGCTTAGAAGAGTTAGCCATAAAAGGAAACCAGATCTCCAAAGAACATGGCGGGCGGACACCATCAAAGCTCTGACACCAGCCAGAGCATAGAACAACTCAAAGAAGTCATGCAAGATCGGAAGATGTGGAGAGACCCGGCCCATGGGATGGCCAAGGGTTGGATATGACTGAAAGGATCATATCATTATCATCATCACCACCATTGTCATCACCACCACCACCACCACCACCACCATCATCATCATTATATCATCACCACCACCACCACCACCACCACCATCATCATCATTATATCATCACCACCACCACCATCACCACCACCACCACTATCATCATCTCATCATCATCATCATATCATCATCGTCACCACCACCACCATCACCATCACCATCATCATTATATCATCACCACCACCACCATCACCACCACCACCACTATCATCATCTCATCATCATCATCTCATCATCCTCACCACCACCACCATCACCATCACGATCATCATTGTCACCATCATCATCATCATCATCATCATCATCATCACCACCACCACCACCACCACCACCACCACCACCACCATCATTATATCATCACCACCACCACCATCACCACCACCACCACTATCATCATCTCATCATCAACATATCATCATCATCGTCATCATCACCACCACCATCATCACCATCACCATCGTCATTGTCATCATCATCACCATCATCATCATTATATCATCACCACCACCATCACCACCTCCACAATCATCATCATCATCATCACCATCGTCATTGTCATCATCATCACCATCATCATCATTATATCATCACCACCACCAACATCACCACCACCACCACTATCATCATCTCATCATCAACATATCATCATCATCACGATCACCATCGTCATTGTCATCATCATCACCATCATCATCATTATATCAGCACCATCACCAACACCACCACAATCATCATCACCATCACCATCGTCATTTTCATCATCATCACCACCACTATCATCATATCATCACCACCACCACCACCACCATCTCATCATCATCATCATCACCATCTGATCAGCAGCAGCCCCTTACCTGGACATTTTCATTCCATGCATTGCTTGAACTCCTCCTTGGGACCTTGGCATGGTTCTCCTACTCATCATTATATCATCATCACCACCACCACCACCATCATCATTTCATCATCATCATCATCATCTCATCATCGTCGTCATCATCACCATCATCATCATTATCATATCATCACCATCACCATCATTATATCATCATCATCATCACCACCACCACAATCATCATCACCATCACCATCTGATCATCATCAGCCCCTTACCTGGACATCTCCGTTCATTGCATTGCTTGAACTCCTCCTTGGGACCTTGACAGGGTTCTCCTCCGAAGAACGGGCCATAGCACACGCGGTCCCGTCTCTGGGCTCCCCCTCCGCAGGTGGCAGTGCAGCTGCCCCAAGGACCCCAGACCTGCCATTTCCCATCCACTGCAGCAGAAGGACAACAAGGAAGAGCAGAAGCCTGCCGTGAACATTCCTGCGGGAAAGGAAGGCAGAAAGAACCCCTGGCCTGCAACGCAAGGCCTACCAGTCACAGTGGGCTTCACGTCCCTCTCAAACGTGCAGGAGGCAACTGGCTTTCTCGGTTTTTCTCCTTTGAAAACGTTTTGCTTCTCATTCAAGGAGCTTCCTCAGGTCTGCAGCCAAGGACTTTATGGATGAGAAGCGAAAGGTTTTCAAAGGAGGAAAACCGAGGAGGTCCCGTTGCCCTTTGGGGGGGGGGGAGAATCACAAACAAGACCTCTGTGATCGCGAATCTCCATAAATGCTTAAATTCAATAGAGGCGGTCCTCAATTTACGGCAGTTCATTTAGTGACCCTTCAAACGGTTACAAGAGGACTGAAAAAGGGACGTGATTGTTTTTCACACTTACAACCATTGCAGACAGCTGGTCATTTGCATCCTTTTTAGAGAGTCCTTGAGGCCACTTGGAAGCTTCTCTGCATTCTCAGGTTCACCTGAGTGGTGCAAATGGATGTGGAATCTTCTTGGAACTGCTGAAAGGACTTTGTGTTGTTGACTGGAGATAAATGATGTTCTGTGGGAGGGAGGGCTGTTCAATTTTGACTAAGGCAATTTTGCACCACTCAGGTGGCCCTGAGGACACAGATAAAACCTCCAAGTGGCCTTAATGACCCTCTCAAAGGATGCAAATGACCAGTTTTGTCTGCAAGGAGTGTAAATCCTTCCATTCCCCACCATTTCATCAGAGCTGAAGAAGCTTCTTGGATGAGAAGTGAAACATCTTCAAAGAAAAAACCTAAAATCTAATTGCATCTTGAAAAAAAACCCACCAGTGGGATGCTTGTTTATTAAATATATATTTCGCCCATCTTGTAGTTCAAGGTGTTTCCATCTGGGGAAAAAGTTTGAACCAAAGTTTAGAAATCTTAGAACACTTCTTCCAAGAAGTGTGGAATTTCTACTTTTAGAGAGGATATATTAGGAGAAAGACAGTGATGTGCCTTCTATAAAGTAGTTTTCCCAAATGCCAAAATATAGTGTCATTAATGTGGTTTTTAAGGGGATACAGGGGCCCAGGGGCTAAGATGCTGAGCTGGTCGATCAGAAAGGTCGGCAATTCGGCTGTTCAAATCCCTAGTGCCGCATAACGGAGTGAGTTCCCATGACTTGTCCCAGCTTCTGCCAACCTAGCAATACAATACAATACAATACAATAGTAGAGTTGGAAGGAACCTTCGAGGTCTTCTAGTCCAACCCCCTACCTAGGCAGGAAACCCTATACCGTTTCAGACAAATGGCTATCCAACATCTTCTTAAAGACTTCCAGTGTTGGGGCATTCACAACTTCTGGAGGCAACTTCTGTTCCACTGATTAGTTGTTCTAACTGTCAGGAAATTTCTCCTCAGTTCTAGGTTGCTTCTCTCCTTGATTAGTTTCCACCCATTGCTTCTTGTTCTACCCTCAGGTGCCTTGGAGAATAGTTTGACTCCCTCTTCTTTGTGGCAACCCCTGAGATATTGGAACACTGCTATCATGTCTCCCCTAGTCCTTCTTTTCATTAAACTAGACATACCCAGTTCCTTCAACCGTTCTTCATGTGTTTTAGCCTCCAGCTGCTTAATCATCTTTGTTGCTCTTCTCTGCACTCTTTCTACCTTATAAACTTAATAACAGAATAACAAGAGTTGGAAGGAACCTTGGAGGTCTTCTAGTCCAACCCCCTGCCTAGGCAGGAAACCCTATACCATTTCAGACAAATAGCTATCCAACATCTTCTTAAAGACTTCCAGTGTTGGGGCATTCACAACTTCTGGAGGCAACTTCTGTTCCACTAATTAATTGTTCTAACTGTCAGGAAGTTTCTCCTCAGTTCTAAGTTGCTTCTCTCCCTGATTTAGTTTCCACCCATTGCTTCTTGTTCTGTCCTCAGGTGCTTTGGAGAATAGTTTGACTCCCTCTTCTTTGTGGCAACCCCTGAGATATTGGAAGACTGCTATCATGTCTCCCCTAGTCCTTCTTTTCATTAAACTAGACATACCCAGTTCCTGCAACCGTTCTTCATGTGTTTTAGCCTCCAGCTGCTTAATCATCTTTGTTGCTCTTCTCTGCACTCTTTCTACCTTATAAACTTAATAACAGAATAACAAGAGTTGGAAGGGACCTTGGAGGTCTTCTAGTCCAACCCCCTGCCTAGGAAGGAAACCCTATACCGTTCCAGACAAATAGCTATCCAACATCTTCTTAAAGACTTCCAGTGTTGGGGCATTCACAACTTCTGGAGGCAACTTCTGTTCCACTAATTAATTGTTCTAACTGTCAGGAAGTTTCTCCTCAGTTCTAAGTTGCTTCTCTCCCTGATTTAGTTTCCACCCATTGCTTCTTGTTCTGTCCTCAGGTGCTTTGGAGAATAGTTTGACTCCCTCTTCTTTGTGGCAACCCCTGAGATATTGGAAGACTGCTATCATGTCTCCCCTAGTCCTTCTTTTCATTAAACTAGACATACCCAGTTCCTGCAACCGTTCTTCATATGTTTTAGTCTCCAGTCCCCTAATCCTCTTTGTTGCTCTTCTCTGCACTCTTTCTAGAGTCTCCACATCTTTTCTACATTGTGGTGACCAAAACTGAATGCAGTATTCCAAGTGTGGCCTTCCTAAGGCCTTATAAAGTGGTATCAACACTTCACATTTGAAAGCACGTAAAAAATGCAAGTAAAAAAATAGGAACCGTCTTTGGTGGGAAGGGAACAGCATTCCATGCCCCTTTGGCATTTATTCATGCTGGCCACATGATCACAGAGACATCTTCGGACAGCACTGGCTCTTTGGCTTTGAAACGGAGATGAGCACCGCCCCCTAGAGACGGAAACGACTAGCGCATGTGTGCCAGGGGAACCTTTACCTTTAATATGGTTTAGGCACCAGGTGGCGCTAGACTTAGTAGTATCTGAGTTAGATGAAGACTGGAGATGAGTTTACCTTTGAAAGACCCAGCAAACGGCTGCCAAAATTTGTAATCTTTCCCATACCTTTTCCCTTTATAAATTTTTAAAAACCAATAAAACTTGGTTTAAAAAAAAAGAAAGACCCAACAAACCAACATAAATGTTGATTTCCTGATCATTGAGTCCTCCAATTCTTCCTTGTCATTATAGCCATCTTTCTATGTTTAACAACAGCAGAAGATGAACCGGCCTCAATGAGAACGTGTACCTAAGTCTAATATGGGTAGTTTAAATTTACAATTGAACCCAGAGTGATAGCCATGAGTCCTGGCGGTCATAAGTCTAGGCATCATGGCATCGAACCTGTTTTTTTTTCTTTTTTGACATTTCTATGGCAGTTGTTAAGCGAATGCCGTGATGATTAAGCAAATCTACTTCACTCAATGGGATTTTTCTTTTTCCTGGAAACTGGAAGGAAACACCAGAAATGGGAAAAATGACAAAAAGTGACCATGGGATGCTACAAACGGTTGTAAAGGTGGGCAGGGTGTCAAATACTCTGAATGCTGTGACAGGTGTGTGTGTGTGTGAGAGAGAGAGAGATGGGGGGGGGATCATAACTTTGAAATGGGTCATAAGTAAACTTCAAACTTCAAATGGTCGTAAAGTAAGCAGTCATATGTCGAGGACTACCTACATGATAGGAATAGTGACACATTTTGTGTAATCTCCATTACGCAGACAATATCCCTCTCTTTCTTTCTTTCCATCTCTCTCTCCCACCCTCCCCCCTCTCTCTCTCTCTCATATCTGTCTGTCTATCTCTCTCTCTCTTCCTATCACTCTATGTATCTCTTTATTTTGCTTTCCCTCTTTCTTTCTATATCTATCTCTGTATCTCTATTTCCATCTCTGTCTGTCTATTTGTCTGTCTGTCCATCTGTGTCTCTGTTTCTCTCTGTGTATATATATACACACACACACACAATGTCTATCTCTATCTATTTGTATCTCTCTCTCTCTGTTTCTATCTGTATGTCTGTATGTCTGTATCTATTTCTGTATCTCTGTCTGTCTCTCTCTCTCCCTCTCTCTCTCCCCCTCTCTCTCCCTCTCTCTCTATTTGTATCTATCTATCTATCTATCTATCTATCTATCTATCTATCTATCTATCATCTCTATTTCTCTCTCTATTTCTATCTCTAAGTATCTTTGTATCTCTCTGTCTGTCTGTCTGTCTGTCTGTCTGTCTGTCTGTCTCTATGGATTCATCCATCCATCCATCCATCCATCCATCCCTCCATCCCTCCATCTATTTCATCCATCTTTCTCTCTCTCTCTCTCTCTCTCTCTCATCTATCTGTCTGTCCCTCCATCCATCCACCCATCACCATTTCTCTATCTCCCTCCCTCTCCCTCCCCCTCTCCCCCTCTCAATCTCTCAATCTATCAAATGTATTGCCCACCCATCAGGCCACATCAACCTTCCCTTCTGCCCCTGGTCTCCAGAGATCTGGAGATGGGAGGGCTTCCCCATGCAACCCACCTGGGCACTGTCGAAGGAAGCAGTCTCGGGATTCGACCCAGGGCCCCTGGCACTCCGCCCCTCCGTACGAAGGCCCGTTGCACTCCCGTGTCCTCTGCTGGGTGCCATTGGAGCAGGAGGTGGAACAGGCGCTCCAGCTAGACCAGGCATTCCAGTTGCCGTCCACTGAGTGGCCCAAAGGAAGGAAAAGAGAGCAGGCAGAGTGTGAAAACCGCTTTTGCACAGGGGGAGGGGGGGGAGAACCAGTCAATGGTATTTGTGACACATTTATACATGCTCAGTTGTTTCATGTTTAATGAAGGAGGGGGAGGAGGAGAAGGAAGGAAGGAGGAGGAGGAGAAGGAAGAGGAGGAGAGAAGGATGAGGAGGAGGAGAAGGAAGGAGGAGGAGAAGGAAGGAAGGAGGAGGAGGAGAAGGAAGAGGAGGAGAGAAGGATGAGGAGGAGGAGAAGGAAGGAGGAAGAGAAGGAAGGAGGAGAAGGAGAAGGAAGGAGGAGGAGGAGGAAGGAGGAGGAGGAGAATGAAAGGGGAGGAGGAGAAGGAGGAGAAGGAAGGAGGAGGAGAAGGAAGGAGGAGGAGAAGGAGGAGAAGGAAGGAGAAGGAAGGGAGGATGAGGAGGAAGGAGGAGGAGGAGAAAAAGGAGGGGGAGGGGGAGGGGGAGGAGGAGGAGGAGGAGGAGGAGAAGAAGAAGAAGAAGAAGAAGAAGAAGAAGAAGAAGAAGAAGAAGAAGAAGAAAAGAAGAAGAAGCTTTTATTGTCATCATACATCACGTATTCAAGGAACTTGATTTAGCCTCTCCTGCTGCAATCCATAACAGAAAATGCTTACAAAAAAGGTTTTAAAAAAGTGCAAAGAAGACCAACCAAGACCAACGCCTAGAGCCAAGAGGGTGAACTTATGGCACATGAGCCACAATTGGAGCCTTCTCTGCAGGCATACCAGCCGTCGCCCTAGCCCAGCTCCACCGCACATGCACCGTCACGTCCCACCCGCCATCTGGTTTTTGGGGTGTCTGCTGTGCATTCAGGAGGGCGGGGTCCATGCACATCAGCACTTGCATTGCATTTGGGGGGTGGGGGTCACAGGCGTGTATGTGCCCCCCCTGCACCCCGTTTAGGGCCTCCTGCACCAACCTGTCAGTCAAAAATGGGCGGGCAGAGCGAATGCTTGAGGGGGCACTCACATTGCATTTTGGGGTTTCGCACACAGGCTTTGGGCACTCGGCATCGAAAAGGTTACCTATCACTGGCCTGGAGACTAAAACATCTGAAGAACAGTTCCAGGATTTGGGTTTGGCCAGTCCAGAGAAAAGAAGGACATGGGGGGACAGGATAAGCAGTATCACGGCATTTGAGGGGCTGCCACAAAGAGGAGGGGAACACTTTATTTTCCAAAGCACCCGAAGGCAGGACAAGAAACAATGGATGGAAACTAATCAAGGAGAGGAGCCACCTGGAATTAAGGAGAAACTTCCCAACGGTGAGAAGAATTAACCAGTGGAACAGCTGGCCTCCAGAAGTTGTGGGTTCTTCACCACTGGAGGCTTTTAAGGAGAGATTGGACAGCCGTTGATCTGAAATGGTATAGGGTCTCCTGCTTGAGCAGGGGGTTGGACTAGAAGACCTCCCAGGTCCCTGCCAGCTCTATTCTATTCTGATATTCTAATTCAAGGAGACAGCCAATAACCCTTGAGGGAATTCCTCAAGCGGTTTTTCCTGGTGAAGCAAGAGAAGGAGACGTATTTGTGGAATCCTTGAGGGCTGTTTTTGCTTTTTAATATCAGCTGCCTCGGTTTTGATAAGACATTTTTTTCTCTCTTGACTGTCTAGCCCTGCTCCCTTCTATAATCTGCAAATAAGTTATTGATGACTCGGTTTGCCAGGCTGAATATCCTAACTCAGTGAGGGTTAACCTTTTTGATGCCAAGTGCCCAAAGCGCGTGCGCGAAACCCCAAAATGCAATGTGAGTGCTTACCCACACGCATACCCATGTGTATGTATGTATGTATATATATATATATATATATATATATATATATATATATATATATATATATATATATATATATATATATATATATATATATATATATATATATATATATATATATATATATATATATATATATATATATATATATATATATATATATATATATATATATATATATATATATATATATATATATATATATATATATATATATATATATATAGTATTTGTACTGATAAATAAATAAAGGGAGACTAGTATAGATCTATTTCGAGCTAATTAGCTCTCATCAGCTAGCCATACCCTTACTGGGATTTGAACCTGGGCTGTATTATATCTTAGGCAGGTTCAAATCCCAGTAAGGGTATGGCTAGCTGATGAGAGCTAATTAGCTCGAAATAGATCTATACTAGTCTCCCTTTATTTATTTATCAGTACAAATACAACACACACACACACACACACACACGTGTGTGTGTGTGTGTGTGCTGTATTTGTGCTGCCATCGATGGGAGAAGCTTCCGATGGGGTTCGGGAGTTCATGGCTTCCATGACAGCCATGGACCTGACTCAATTGATTCAGGGCCCGACTCACGAGGGAGGCCACACTTTGGACCTTGTTTTTGTCTCTGGCCAGTGGTTGAGTGATCTGGGAGGAGAGGATTTAACCATCACTCCCCTGTCATGGTCAGATCACTCACTCCTCCAACTTGACTTCCCTGGTGCTACTCCCCGCTGCGGGGAGGCGGAACCGGAGAACACCAGATGGTTCCGCCCCAGGCGCCTGATGGAACCAGATAGCCTGTAGCCCCCGGGTAGAGGACCTGGTGGTCGCCCCCGGGTAGAGGACCTGGTGGTCGCGTGGAATAATGCGACCACTGGAGCCTTAAACCGGGTGGCGCCTTTGCGGCCTCTCCGGCGGCAACGATCCACCCTGGCCCCTTGGTTTACCGAGGAGCTAAGGGTGATGAAGCGCCGCAAGAGACACCTAGAGAGTCGTTGGAGATCCTCTCGTTCCGAATTTGACCGAACACAGGTACGAACCCACTTAAGGACGTACCTTGTGGCATTGAGAGCGGCCAAACGTCAATATTGTGCCGCTCTCATTGCATCCGCAGAGAACCGCCCTGCCGCCCTGTTTCGGGTGTCCCGCTCCCTCCTGTTTCAGAGGCCATGGGAGGCCCCTCTACAGGGTAGAGCAGAGGAATTTGGGAAATATCTGCAGGATAAAATCGCTCAAATCTGGAAGGAATGGGTCCCTTTCAGTGGTCTAGTGGAGACGTCCGAGGCGAGTCTTGAGAGACCACTCTGGGAGGAGTTTGACTTGGTTGCCATCGAGGATTTGGACAGATTTCGTGGATGGCTGCGACCTACCACATGTTTGCTGGACCCGTGCCCCTCCTGGCTTGTACTGGCATCCTGGGAGGTTACACGTGACTGGCTCCTGGGCCTAGTGAACGCTTCATTGGGCGAGGGGTCTCTTCCGGCCGCCTTGAAAGAGGCGGTGGTGAGACCCTTACTCAAGAAGCCTTCCCTGGACCCAACGGAGCTAGCCAATTATCGTCCTGTCTCCAACCTTCCCTTTTTAGCGAAGGTTGTAGAGAGTGTGGTAGCTTATCAGTTTCCACGACATCTGGAGGAAAATGATTATCTAGACCCGCGCCAGTCCGGCTTCCGCCCCGGACACAGCACGGAGACGGCCTTGGTCGCGTTGGTGGATGATCTCTGGAGGGCCAGAGATAGGGGTTGTTCCTCTATCCTGGTCCTATTAGACCTCTCGGCAGCTTTTGATACCATCGACCATGGTATCCTGTTGCACCGACTGGAGGGGTTGGGGGTTCGGGGCACCGTTTTGCGGTGGTTCGGCTCCTACCTTTCCGGCCGGACGCAACGTGTGTTGGCAGGGGAGCAGAGGTCGACCCTAAGCCCCCTCATCTGTGGGGTGCCACAGGGGTCGGTCCTCTCGCCGCTCCTGTTCAACACATATATGAAGCCGTTGGGTGAGATCATTCGTCCCTTTTTGGGAGAGGGGGCGGTTTAGAAATGTGAATAAATAAATAAATAAATAAATAAATAAATAAATAAATTCGTGGTTTTGGGGTGGGATATCATCTGTACGCTGATGATACTCAGCTGTACATTTCCACCCCGAACCACCCCAACGAGGCCGTTGAAGTGATGTCCCGGTGCTTGGAAGCCGTACGGGTCTGGATGGATGACAACCGACTCAGGCTCAACCCCTCCAAGACGGAGTGGCTGTGGGTTCCGGCCCCCCGGTTCAACCAGTTACTTCCATCTCTGGCCATTGGGGGCGTACAACTAGCCCCCGTGGAACGGGCGCGCAATTTGGGCGTCCTCCTGGATACCCGGCTGTCCATGGATGACCATGTGACAGCCATGGCAAGGGGGGCGTTCCACCAGGTTCGCCTGGTGCGCCAATTGCGCCCCCTATTGGACCGGGATGCCTTACGCACAGTCACTCATGCGCTAGTGACGTCTCGCCTCGACTACTGCAATGCTCTCTACATGGGGCTTCCCTTGAGATGCACTCGGAGACTTCAGTTGGTCCAGAATGCGGCCGCGCGGGTGATTATGGGGAGTACAAGGTACTCCCATGTGACACCTCTCCTGCGCGAGCTGCACTGGCTTCCTGTGGTCTATCGGGTGCGTTTCAACGTTTTGATAACGATCTTCAAAGCGCTCCATGGCTCAGGACCTAGTTACCTGCGGGATCGTATCTTGCCCCATACATCCCTACGACCAATTCGCTCACACAGAGAGGGACTTCTCCAGGTGCCGTCCACCAGACAATGTCGGGGGGCGACGCCTAGGAGCAGAGCCTTCTCTGTGATGGGCCCAGCCCTGTGGAATGACCTCCCCCCTGATATCAGGACCACCTCTGACCTCCGCTCCTTCCGCGTAAAGCTTAAGACCCACCTCTTCCAAGTAGCTGGCCTGGCTCAACCATAGTTTTATCATATCGCTCCTGACGGGTTTTTTAATTGTGTATTTTGTATTGCAATTGAGGGATTTTAAATCGAAATTTTAATGCTATTTTATTCATTTGTTTACCTCCTCCATGCACATGCATATGTATATGTTTATGTATTGTTATATTTGTATATTTTTATGTGTTTTAATTGTAAGCCGCCCCGAGTCCTTCTGGAGAGGGTGCGGCTAATCAAATAAAATTTGATTTGATTTGATTTGATTTGCTGATAAATAAAGGGAGACTAGTATAGATCTATTTCAAGCTATTTAGCTCTCATCAGCTAGCCATACCCTTACTGGGATTTGAACCTGGGCTGTATTACATATTAGGCAGGAGTCTTAGCCACTAAGCCACATGCTCTCCTCCTTATCAGCTGATAATTGCTTTTGCATTTAAAATAGTGCAATGCAGTAAAGCCGTTATGGCCATACAATCACAGTACATACACATAATCTCATCCATTCTCTCATCCAGTCTACTTAGTACATTATCTATCCTTCTATCCAATCGCATCATTTACAGTTCGTTCCAGTCTTGTCACCTTGCCTTATATTCAATAATAAAACCTGTTCCAGATTTCATAATATTCCGACTTCCCTTTATTTATTTATTTTAATTCTAGGTTAAGCCTATCTGCTTCCAGGCCAACATGTTTCTAGTTATGTCTAACTCTGATGGGATACTTTCTAGTTTCCAATATTGCACATAGGTTATTCGCGCCGCTGCCAATTCATGGATAACTAAATGAAGCACATCCTTCATTTAGTTGTCCACGTCCCATTTTTGACACACAGCTTGTTGTCGGAGGTTTTCCAGGCACAAACCTGGGCATGGAGGAGGCGGGGGGGCTCACACGGCACCCCCATGCCTCATTTTGGCTTCCAGGTTGGTGCAGGAGGACTTCCAGGCCCTAAATGTGGCATGAGGAAGGCATGTGTATGCATGTGAATCCCTGGCCTGCATTCTAACCACAACGAAGAATTTGGGATGGTAAAGCAAATACAAATTATTTCGAAAAATAAGGATTTAAGCCCACATCCTCATTTGCGCTCTTGTGAGTTTCCAAGTTTCTGAATTCACCCCTCTTTGCACAATATCATTAGCTCAAAGCACACCACATACACAAAGACACACACACGCACACACATCCCCAGCCTGAAACATAATTTATCATCTAACGGGCGACACCTCCTTCTGTAATGTGCAATTTAGGAATGAAATATGAGTAATTTTTATTGCAGCCGTATATCTTGCAAGGTAGCTTGACATGACGGACCTGATCTAATTATCTCAGCTCTTGTATCGCTAAAACAGGGAGGCCAAAGATGAACCCCCAACAAATAGATGAAGTTGGAAGGATCTGTGAATCGGAGAATGGTAGACCTTTGGGTGTCCTCAAGGTTCACAAACCACCTTGGGCCAATCTAGACAGTGCTGGATGACTCAACTCTAGGTAAGCAAAGTTTGTTCCCATCGCAAGACCCATCAGAAGACCTGCCAGAAGACCTTCACTTGATGCAATCCATCATCTGACCCATCACAAGACCCTCACCTGCATGATTTCCCCATCATAAGATCCTCACTAGACATCATCCACACCTAACCTGTCACAAGATCCATACAAGACCATCACTTGATGACACCCACATCAATCATAAGACCCATCACAAGGCCCTCATTTGATGCAATTCACCTGACTCATCACAAGACCCTCACTTGACATGATTTCCCCATCATAAGATCCTCACTAGACATTATCCACACCTAACTTTTTACAAGACCCATACAAGACCCTCAGTTACTGCAACCCACCCCTGACTCTTCGTAAGACCCATCACAAGGACCCCACTTGACACACCCACACCTGACCCATAAGACCCATCACAAGGCTCTCATTGGATGCAACTCATCTGACCCATCACAAGGACCTCACTTGACATGACCCTCACCTCATGTGACCTACCCATCGCAAGACCTTAACCTCATGTGACTCACACCTGACCCATCACAGGGACCTCACTTGACATGACCCTTACCTCATGTGACCTATCCATTACAAGACCCTCACCTGGTGACCCACACCTGACTCATCACAAGGACCTCACTTGACATGGCCCTCACCTCATGTGACTTAGCCATCGCAAGACCCTAACCTCATGTGACCCACACCTGACCCATCACAAGGACCTCACTTGACATGACCCTCACCTCATGTGACCTAGCCATCGCAAGACCCTAACCTCATGTGACCCACACCTGACCCATCACAAGGACCTCGCTTGACATGACCCTCACCTCATGTGACCTACCCATCGCAAGACCCTAACCTCATGTGACCCACACCTGACCCACCACAAGGACCTCACTTGACATGACCTCATGTGACCTACCCATCGCAAGACCCTAACCTCATGTGACCCACACCTGACCCATCACAAGAACCTCACTTGATGCAACTCACACCTGACCCCTCTCTAGACCCATCACAAGACCCTCACCTGATGTGTCCCTCACTTCATGTGACCTCCCCATCACAAGACCCTAACCTCATGTGACCCACACCTGACCCATCACAAGGACCTCACTTGATGCAACTCACACCTGACCCCTCTCTAGACCCATCACAAGACCCTCGCCTGATGTGTCCCTCACTTCATGTGACCTCCCCATCACAAGACCTACTGACCACACCAAACCCTTCTAACCAGAAGAACCCTGACACTACACACATGCCGGCTCCCCTCAACCGAATTACGGGACAGTTGTCATTCTGAGAAGAAACCTTGGTCTTTGGGGAGTGGGGAAAATGACCAGTTCCTCATATTATCTTTGGTTTTGGTCATATTTCCATAATATGGATAATCCTTGACTTGCAACCATTTGTTTAATGACTGTTCAAAGTTACAAAGGCCCCGAGAAAAGTGACACATGACCGGTTTTCACACTTACGACCGCTGCAGCTTTCCCGTGCTCCAAATTCAGATGCTTGGCAACTGGCATGTACAGATGTCCGTTGAAGTGCCCTGGGGTCACATCATCCCCTTTTGCAACTTTCTGACAAGCCAAGTCAACGAGGAAGCCAGATTCCCCTAACAACCGGGTTACTAACTTAACAACGGCAGTGATTCACTTAACAACGGTGGCAAGAAAGGTCGTAAAATGGGGCAAAACCCACCGAACAGAACCTTTCTGGCTTCCAGGATGCTGCAGGAGGCCTCTTAGGCCTAAAACAGGGCGCAAAGGAGTGCAGACACATACAAAAAAATCCCAAGATGCAATGCCCCTCATCAGGGATGGGTTTCAGCCGCCATTACTACCAATTCGGGGCCCGAAAAGTTTTGCATTTACACTTAAAACGATCTGCGCATGCGCACAACATTTAAAAAGGAATAAAGGCTACATTTTTTCAATGGAGATTGTTCTGCACATGTGCAGAACAGAAAGTAAAGATGGCGCCGCCAAAAATCAAACCGGTACAGTCACTTGTCCGCCGGAGTTGCTACCTATTCAGCCGAACTGGACTGAATAGGAAGGAACCCACCTCTGCCCCTTGCCTCCCCACGCATGCTCCCTGCCCCCCACGCATATTCGGTAGAGACCCAAAGACCAGCTGGCTGGCAGGAAGGAGGGGCGACGTGCAGTGGAGCTGGGGTAGGTCAATGGCTGGCGAGCCTACAGAGAGGGCTCTGTGTGCCAGGTTCATCATCCCAGCTTTATAATACAATGTAAAACTAAAAAAAAAAGAGGTTTAATGTTATGTTCTTCGACTGCCCCAAAGTCAATGCCTTTTTCTTCTTTTCCTCTTTTTCTTTCCCTTCTCTTTCCCCTTCTCTCTTTTCCCTGCTATTTCCTTTTGCATTTTCTTTGCATGCTATAGAACAGGGGTGTCCAAACTTGGCAACTTTAAGACTTGTGGACTTCAACTCCCAGAATTCCCCAGCCAGCTGGCTGGGGAATTCTGGGAGTTGAAGTCCACAAGTCTTAAAGTTGCCAAGTTTGGACACCCCTGCTATAGAAGGAGTATATGAATCAATATGAATCAACGTTGGCTGTTTGCCTTTAATATGAATTGCTTATGTTACTGTATAATTGTTACTGATTAAACCGATATTCGCTGTTTGCTTCTGATATGAGATGCTGCTAGAAATCGTTTCTTAAGAATTAAGCTTTGTCATTGGCTTCTGCTTATATTATTGTATACTGTTTTCTAGCCTAGCAAATTGTAACCTTAATACTGGACTGCAAATGTTATCTCACTGCTGCGTCTCGCTTCTATTCTTGGCTTCAAAGCTAGGCATGTTCTTGGAAACATAGAAGAAATTGTTACAGGGGAATATCAGGCCCCATAGATAAAGGAACCAAACTAGGGAGTTTTCATGGCTCATAAATCCTTAAAGCATTCTGCCGAAAAAACAACTTGGCAAAGTGGGGCTGCCACCCCCTACCCAAAGCTATAGGAATACTCCATAGATAACGTAGAGAGAGAGACAGGAGCTTGAACAAAAGAATGCTTCATTGGTAATGAATCTTTATCTCTGATTGGATAAACTTTGCTTCTATCTGCCTAAAATGTATATAATGCTCTGAGTCCCTCTTGCAGGAGGTGGCTATTCCTTCCATGCATTTCTTTGTAAGTTTTGGATCTAGTTTTGTCAGTCAGCTTTTGCTGTGGCCATAAAAAAAAGCTGATATTTTTTGCAAGCCTTGTCTGGAGTCCCCACTCTCTTGGGCATTTTAGTGGCTCAGGGAAACTGCTGGAACCTTACACTATATTATAAATGAATAAAAACTGGGTTTTTTTTTTTAAAAAGAGTATTTTTCAGGAATACTCTGGACTCTGCCCCCCACAACAACCCAGACTGTTCCAGTAAAAAGTCCATAAGGTGGGTGGGTGGGGGAGAGATATATTTTCTTCCAACCCTCTCTGCATTCTGACCTTTCTTGGAACACAAACCATCTCCAGTAAATGGCTGGCATTTCTCTCTTTAATTAATATGTGTGTGTGTGTGTATGTGTGTGATAAAACTCTAAAAGCAGGGCCCAGTTGTTTGCCAAGATTTTCACTCCAAAGATCTAGCAGTTTAATTATCGGCGACTCACTGCACCAAATC
Organism: Natrix helvetica; assembly: GCF_964273705.1. Classification (NCBI taxonomy): domain Eukaryota; kingdom Metazoa; phylum Chordata; class Lepidosauria; order Squamata; family Natricidae; genus Natrix; species Natrix helvetica. The sequence goes on along the minus strand of NC_138550.1, from coordinate 168,650,566 downwards.
AAATAGCCGCCAGCCAGCCAGAATTTAAGCAGCGTTCCTGCTGCAATTAAGCAATATTTTGCAAGCTTCCTTTCCTTTCCTTTTCCCAAAAAGCCACTCCTCCTCTCTCTTGTCCAGCTGCAAATAAACGCCGCATTGTTCCTCCATCGGAGAATCGTCATTGTTTGGGGGGTAATTAAATGAGACATAAGCAACTCCTGCAACCGTTCTTTATATGTTTTAGCTTCCAGTCCCTTGATCATCTTTGTTGCTCTTCTCTGCACTCTTTCTAGAGTCTCCACATCTTTTTTACATCGTGGCGACCAGAACTGAATGCAGTATTCAAAGTGTGGCCTTACCAAGGCCTTATAAAGTGGTATTAACACTTCGCGGGATCTTGATTCTCTCCCTCTGTTTATGCAGCCTAGAACTGTGTTGGCTTTTTTGGCAGCTGCTGCACACGGCTGGCTCCTATTTAAATGGTTGTCCACTAGGACTCCAAGATCCCTTTCACAGTTACTATTGTTGAACAAGGTACCACCTATACCGTACCTGTGCATTTTGTTTTTGTTGCCTAAATGTGGACCCTTACTCTTTTCACCATTGAATTTCATTTCATTAGATAGCACCCAAGGTTCAAGCCATACATACAAGTTTGTGTGTATGTGTATTTATTATATGTATATATGTACATATATAAACATATATGTATAAATATATGTATGCATTTGTGCTGATAAATAAATAAATAAAGGGAGGCTAGTATAGATCTATTTCAAGCTATTTAGCTCTCATCAGCTAGCCATACCCTTATTGGGATTCGAACCTGGGGTGATTTTACATATTAGGCAGTTATATTAACTTCTAAGCCACAGACTCTCCTCCCTTATCAGCTGAGTGGCAGCAGGAACTCACCTCTGCCGGGGGAGGCAGTTTCTGCCCTCCCAGAGGCTCCAGGAAAGCCTCCGGAGCCTGGGGAAGGAGAAAATGCCCCCCCTTGTTGTGGTGCAGGAGGCTCACTAGGCCATGCCCACCATGGCCACGCCCACCCAGCAACCAGGCAGATAACCCTTTGCTGAAATTTTTGAAGCCCAGCCCTGGGTGGCCATGAATCAGACACTGAGAATGATCCATGGTCATTTGTGGATTCGTGGAACAGGCCCGTTTCCAGCTTCCGCAACTTCCAGGAGGCCTGAGCCTCCGCGTGGGCCCTGCTCTTACCTCGCATCCAAAATGGCCCCCGTAGAGACACCTGGGAGGGCTGGGGCAGGGTGGGAGTGGCAGGGCAGGGTGGGCGAGGCCAGCCAGTCGTGGGATTTGGAGGTTCTCCAAACTGGTTCTCCCGGACCTGGGCAAACATGTAGCAGCCCACCCCTGCAGCCACCCTCTAACAACGAAATATCACAGTTCCCCATGGATCACCGGTGGGAGGAAGTCTCTTTAGCAAATTACCTGGACAAAGGGCGATATTGCAGAATTTGGTTTGCTTCTCGGGACCTTCGCAGGGGCTTCCTCCGAACTGGGGGGGCTTGCATAACCGGGTTCGATCCCTGTATCCCCGTCCGCATGTCGATGAGCAGAGGCTCCATGGCGACCATTCGTCCCAAGTGCCGTGGACTGTAATGAAAGAGAAAAAAGCTCAGCCCAAGGAAGCCTTCTCAAGTCTACACCAGTTCACCGTTGATCGTGTATTTATGAATTCTTGCTTGTTTGGGATGTTCATCCCCGAATTTAATACAATACCATACAATAGTAGAGTTGGAAGGGACCTTGGAGGCCTTCTAGTCCAACCCCCTGCCTAGGCAGGAAACCCTATACCGTTTCAGACAGATGGCTATCCAACATCTTCTTAAAGACTTCCAGTGTTGGGGCATTCACAACTTCTGGAGGCAACTTCTGTTCCACTGATTAATTGTTCTCACTGTCAGGAAATTTCTCCTCAGTTCTAAGTTGCTTCTCTCCTTGATTAGTTTCCACCCATTGCTTCTTGTTCTACCCTCGGGTGCCTTGGAGAATAGTTTGACTCCCTCTTCTTTGTGGCAACCCCTGAGATACTGGAAGACTGCTATCATGTCTCCCCTAGTCCTTCTTTCTATTAAACTAGACATACCCAGTTCCTGCAACCGTTCTTCATATGTTTTAGTCTCCAGTCCCCTAATCCTCTTGGTTGCTCTTCTCTGCACTCTTTCTAGAGTCTCTACATCTTTTTTACATCGTGGCGACCAGAACTGAATGCAGTTTCCAAGTGTGGCCTTACCAAGGCATTATAAAGTGATATAAACACTTCACGTGATCTTGATTCTATCCCTCTGTTGATGCAGCCTAGAACTGTGTTGGCTTTTTTGGCAGCTGCTGCACACAGCTGGCTCATATTTAAATGGTTGTCCACTAGAACTCCAAGATTTTCTTGTTCTTCATCACTAACTCAACGTAGTAAACACAGCTAAGACTCCATCTGCCTCCTATTTAACTCACAATGACACCCTTGTGAGGTGGGTTGAGCTGAGAGAGAAGGACTGCCTCAAAGTCACCCAGTAGGCTTTTGTGCCTCGCGGGGTGGGGGGACTAGAATTCACAGCCTCCTGGTCATTGGCACAACGTCACCTAGTCAGCTTTCATGCCTATTGCGGGACTAGAACTCACAGTCTCCTGGTGATTGGCCCAAAGTCACCCAGTCAACTTTCATGCCTGATGTGGGACTAGAACTCATAAACTTCTGGCCCAAGGTCACCTAGATGGCTTTCATACTGGTCGTGAACTAGAACTTACCATCTCCTAGTCACCTAGCCAGCTTTCCTGTCTAATGAGGGACTAGAAGTCACAGTCACCCTGTGATTGGCCCAAAGTCACCTAGATGGTTTTCATGCACAAGGTGAACTAGAATTCACCATCTCCTAGTGATTGGCCCATAATCACCCAGCTGGCTAAGACTAGAACTCCCAGTCTCCTGATTCCTAGACCAGCACCTAGACCAAACCAGCTGTCCTTTTCATAGCCTCTTTGTTCTGCATTCCATCATCCCCATTTATTCTGCACATATTAAACAGCTGGAGATCAAAAATTTTAGGTCAGCATAGATCAATTTGTTGCAGTTACAACACAGGGGTGGGTGGGAGACATAGCAAATCCTGATTAAATCTTGATTGCCACCAGACTCTCCAGAGAAAGTGGGAAAAAGGGCTCTATTTTCCACTTAAAAAGCTCCTAGTAAATTGCAGCTTCTTTTTAAGCAAAAACCATTTTTCTCTTTTCTGATTGCAGGATAAGCAAATTTACGCGCTTGGCGCTCAAGACCTCCATAGTATTCATATTCCATGAACATTTCAACCGTACTTTGTGCCTCCATTCGCAAATCTAAGGACTCCCCACGAGTACGTTTCAAATTCAAACACAACTTAATACTTTCCCCCCTGTAATTTTGGCAGCGATTTGCATTCTAAGGACTCTCCTCAAGCCCCTTTTTTGATTCCGCTAAGGCTCACATTTTCTCTCCAAATCGTATTGAAATATGTATTTCGAGGAGGTTCGGCTCCTGAAATTTGTATTAAAACATTATTAGCGTTAGCCTCGCTCATTTTTCTTTTAATCTGTGCAAGAGTTCGCCTTGCGAAGAACCTAAGCAATGGAATGCCAATTAAAACACCAAAGCACCCATTATAAAATACGTAAACACATCAAGTCCCTGCTGCAGATATAATAAGGAGACTATTTTCAGTCTGAAGTAATGCACTCTCTTTTTCAATTCGCCGTTTGGAGTTTTGTTTCAAACTAGAGCACCAGAGGGCAGAAGAAGAAACAATGGATGGAAACTCATCAAAGAGAGAAGCAACCTGGAATGACAGTGAGGATTTCCTGACAGGGAGGACAATTAACCTGTGGAACAGCTTGCCACCAGAAATCGTGGGTGCTCTGTCACTGGAGGTTTTTTAGAAGAGTCTAGACCAGGGGTAGTCAACCTTTTTATACCTACCGCCCACTTTTGGATCTCTGTTAGTAGTAAAACTTTCTAACCGCCCACCAGTTCCACAGTAATGGGGATTTATAAAATAGGGAAGTAACTCTACTTTATAAAATTTATAAAGCAGAGTTACAGCAAACCCCTCCCACCCACCATGAAAGCTGGAACGCCCACTAGTGGGCGGTAGGGACCAGGTTGACTACCACTAGTCTAGACAGTCATTTATCAGAAATCAGACGTGGTATTCAGCCGGTTCAAACTGGTTTGCTCAAACTGGTAGTGGAAATTGCAGATGGGCGTGCCCTGGCTCTATGCCGTCCTATTTAGGCATGTTTTTGAGGCCGGGCGCATGCACGGAAGGATATTCTGTTAATGATGTTAACTAGTTGGGTAATGAAATGTCTGCAAGGAAACAACCAAGCTCAGAAAGCACCAAAGACCCCTCAATTCTCCTCCTCCTCCTCTTTCTCACCCTCTTCCTCCTCCTCCTTTCTGCAAGCCCCACTCCCTTCTAGCACTGATGATGTTATCTAGTTGGGTCATGAAACATCTGCAAGGAAACAACCAAGCCTAAAGACTACTAAGGACCCCACAGTCCTCCTCTTCTTCTTCCTCCTCCTCCTCCTCTCCACAAACCCAACTCCATTCTAGCACTAATGATGTTATCTAGTTGGGTCATGAAACATCTGCAAGGAAACAACCAAGTCTAGAGACCACCAAGGACCACACAGTCCTCCTCCTCTTCCTCCTCCTCCTCCTCTCCACAAACCCAACTCCATTCTAGCACTGACGATGTTACCTAGTTGGGTCATGAAACATCTGCAAGAACACAACCAAGCCTAGCGCCCACCAAAAGACCCCACAGATCTGATGGCTCTTAAAACAAAGTCTTCGCTACCATACAGCCAAAGTTCTATCTCGAGAGTTGAACAAGATTCACTCCTGGGGGTGAGTCCAAATGTCACAACGTATTCTTGATGTCATCCTCACCCTGATGAAGTACAACGTACAAGATCCGTATCCTGTGGTGGGACATGGATCTGGTTTATAGTATTAACTCAGCATATGCTAGAACCCATAATGTTCCAAGGGAGGTACATGTTAAATTTCTTAGGAGGACCACGAGGGATGAGGTCCTAGGGGCCCAAAGGGAGGGACCATTAAAATATCAAGATAAAGAAATTACCATTCTTAAGCAAATTCTGAAAAAAATTAGAGAAAGAAGGAGGAAGTATTCCTCCTTATCAAAGAAACTATACAATAAAGGAGTTTGGTTTAGATGGTTATTGCCAGAGGGAATGCTGATTTTCTGGGAGGGAAACAGAATTAGAATTAACACAGTGGAAGAAGCTGAAGTCTTCACTAAACAACATCTTTCTCTCCTAGAGGATGAAAATAAGGGAGGCGATGAAAAATGCAGCAATGTACAAGATATGGGAGACGGGGGGCGTGGCCCCATCTAGGGACAGGGAGGAGGGACCAATATCAAAAAGGCTCAGATCAGAAAAATAAATCTATTTGAAATATTATTGTAATTGTTGATATACTAGAAAGTGACAAAGAATGAGATGATTGAACACATGATTGATATAATGTAAGAATTCTGTTTATGCTTATCTTTTAAAGGTTGTTTTTAAAATTGAAAAAAATTATGAGATTTGGAGGGAGTTCCTCCACTAGCACGGGAGCTGCCAAAAAAATTTATGCACCTTTGTACCCTTTCCCTATAAATGTTTTTTAAAAAACCAATATTTTTTTTTTTAAAAAAAGATCCGTATCCTTTGCCCAAGAATGTCAGCACACACCGGACCTCTTTGTGGCTTGTTAAGGCTACACCTGCTTTCAAAGAAGTGTTGACAAGGCCCCATCCAAGATTCCGCAGATATATAATCTTGGAGAGGAGAATCAATCGTTTTTTTTTAATGAGAACACAAAACAAATTATGTCTCTAACCTCCCACTGCAACCCTCTTACCGGTTTGCCCTTTTCAACAGCACACATTGAATTATTTTTGCAACTGAAAACATATGCTGGTGGGTGAAATTGCTCAGGCAGGCAGGAACCATGAGGTGATATATATATTTTTTCCATTGTGAATTGGAACGGAGTCCTAGTTCCTTGCAATCCTTTCAGAAATAACACAAGTTAGGGGAAACCATCCAATAAAAGAAACATCTGTAGCTAAGAGTTGAATGGTGGACTTCTTGGTTCTTTCTCAACTTATCTGTTGATTGGAAGACGTTTCGCGACCTAATAAGGTAACATCATCAGTCCAACGATCGTCATCCGTAAACTGTATGAAGAACGGTTGTGGGAACTTGGAATGTCTAGTCCCGTGACGGAGAACCTATGACACACGTGACACGGGTGCCATGCAGAGCTCTCTCTGTGGACACACCAGCCGTCACCCCAGCTCTACCGAGCATCTGCACACACCTCCTGCCAGCCAGCTGGTCTTTGAGTCTCTGCGCATGTGTGGGGATCAGGGCACATGCAGGAGGTGCATGCATGAATGGGGGGCGTGCGTTTGCATTGCATTTTGGGGCCTTGTGCCCCCACGTGCCCCGTTTGGGCTTCTAGGTTGGTATAGGAGGCCTTCCATGCCCAAAACAGGGCATGGGGAAGTGGGCGGGGCTCATAAGGAGTTTACGCACACATGCACGAAGGGGGCAGCGGTGGGTTGCAGGTGGTATGCCCCGGTATGGGCATACTGGTGCCTGCTGGGAGCACTGGGTACCATTCTGGTACGGTGCTCCAGAGGGCCCACGCACCCACCCGCCATCCTTACCTGCATTTGAGCTCTTCGGTGCTTCCGCATACACATACAGAGCATACGGCGCCTGCGCAATGCTCTGCCGAGCAGCTGGAGCGTCGCAGAGCATTACTGGAGGTAAGGACGCATGCGCGCGCTGCTTGTGTTCATGTGGTGGATGCCGGGCCCCATTGCACCGTAACAGATGCACCGGGATCCGGAAACCACCACTGGAGGGAGCGGGGGGGAGCATGGAGGGGGTCACGTGCATGGGGGGAGTGTGGGGGTCGTGGGTGCATGTGCGGAGGCAGGGGGGAGGGCTGCGTGTGCATTGCATTATGGGTGAGCACATGCATGCACATTATGGCACGCAACAGCAAAAAGGTGAGCCATCCCTGGCCTGGACCAACGAAGAGAAGGACTAGGCGTGAGATGATAGCAGCCTTGCCATAATTGTGGGGCTGCCATAGAGGGGAGTGGGTAAAGACACCTTTCTTCACAGAACACTTCACGAGTGGAACAGAAGTTGCCTCCAGAAGTTGTGGTTGATCCATCAATGGAGGTTTTGAAAAGAAAAAAAAGAGAATTGGTGAGCCCTTGATCTGGAATGGTTTAAGGTCTCCTGCTTGAGCAATGGGTTGGACTAGAAGAACTCCAAGCTCCCTTGCAACTCTCTTATTCTGCATTCTGCAACGACCGTCTTTTTCGGACTATAAGACGCACCGTGATTTTGAAAAGGTAAATTAATATATATATATATTAATGCTACTGTGCTACTGGGGGCTGGGGGGGGCAAGAAAAAGGGCATGCAGAATTTTGGGAGTGCTCCTGGGGCCCCCAAACAGTCCATTGTTTGCTCGTTTTTGCTCCCCCCAGGAGCACTTTGCAAATCTCCCAAACCCTCTGCACGTCCATTTTTGCAAATGGGGCGGGGTTTTGGTAGGCCAAAAATGCTGTATTCAGTGTATAAGACGCACCCAGATTTTCACCCTCTTTTTTTGGGGAAAAAAAATGCTCCGAAAAATACAGTAGCTGTATAACAGTTGCCCTGGTGATGTTACCTAGGTGGGTAATGAAACATCTTCATGCCACAAAGAAGCTTAGAGACCACCAAGACCTCCACAGGCCAAAAAACTATTCCGGGCGGTTGTGTTTAGTGTGCATTATTTATACAGATTGCAGAATTCAGATGTGGTTCGGAAGCTCTTTCAGCAGGAAGCAGACCCCCTGCCCAGTGTCTGGAAGAAAGCAGGGGGAATGAGGGGTGGGGTGGGATGGGGTGAAGGTCATCACCTGGACAGACAGCAGAATTGTTGCATTGCCGTTGTTCACGGAGGGGCCCACTGCATTGGGTGCTGTACGAATACGACACACAGAACCGAGTCCTACTTTGCCAGCCCTCCCCACAGGTGGTCGAACAGACGCTCCAGGGGGACCACTCTTCCGCCGCTGGATCTCCTGTCAAGGTGCAGAACACAGGAGATTTCCTTATCCTGAGATTGACCACCCACTGATCTGCAATTTTATTTATTTTTTTGGGTTAGAGAGATGTAGAAAAATGGGTCCAGGGAGACGTGGCATGGGCTCTCCAGGTGTCTCTCTCTCTTGGGGAGCCAACGTTTCTCCTTTGACCTCAAGTCGGGACCATGGGAACAGGGGGCATGTCCTTCTCTGAGATGTCGAGGTCAAAAGTAGGCAATTATACAAGCTATATAAATAATGCAGGTAATCAATGGGGATGTATTAAGCAAGAATTCCATTACCAACAGTCCTTAAGAAACGACTGCAATGGGGTCTGCCCATTGCAGTCATTATGTCGTAATAGGAACATGCTGCTTGAATGACCTGATTTTACGATCTTTTTTGTTAAGTAAATCCACAGTTATTAAGTGAACCAACGGTTTGCCAGGGACACAGTATTGCCAAAACCCGAAATAAATTGTTGGTTTTCAGCAAAAATTCATAAATGTGGTCGTAGGATCACGTGACACTGTGCTTGAGCATAAATGCAGCCATGTCGCTGAAGATGTTTTGCTTCTCATCCAAGAAGCTTCTTCAGTTCTGAATTTTCAAACCGAAGAAGCTGTTTGGATGAGTAGCAAAACATCTTCAGGTAAAAAGGAAGAAAACTTCAGTTGCCTTTTGGAAAAAAAAAAAGAACCGTTGAACTTCAAATGGTCACTAAATGAACTGTTGTAAATCAAAGACTACCTGTACCTCTCCTGGTATCAGCAATTATCCATCACCAATTGTATATAGACAGCTGTCAAACTGAGAAGGATTGTTCCAATACTACAGGACATTTCCCAGGCTACCAGTAGAAGAGAATATTTGTGGCTCAAAGTTGAACTGTAGGGTCCTTGGTGCCTTCCGATCTTGGTTCTTTTCTTGCAGATGTTTCATTACACCAACACTGATGTTGTCACCTAGTTGGATAATGAAATGTCTACAAGAAAATAACCAAGCTCAGAAATTGTTGCAGCCTGCCAGCAGAACTGGCAGCAGATTCGGACAGTGAGGAGGTTGGGGAGGAACCTGGGCCAGTCCTGGAGTCTGGGGAAGGCTCTGATGAGGGCTCTGTGTCGGAGGCAGAGGGGGGACCACGGCCGTCTGACAGTTATCAGCTGCCTTCAGAGTCAGATATCAGTGGGGCAGATGAACAGCTGGAGCCTGTTCCCAGTGTTCGCATGCGCAGAGTTGCCAGACGAAGGGAACAGCTAAAGAACAGGGGTTGACTTGGGACTAAGGCCACAGGTGGACGATGAATGCTCCCTCCCAGAGGGAATAAAAGAGGAGTGAAAGGGGAGTGGAGTTTGCAGGAGACCATTTGTTCACTTCATTGGTTCGTGATTCTCCGAGACTCCTTGCCAAGTTTTGCAGATATCATCCTGGCAGCTCTCCAAGCCAGATAAGGTTTGTGACTGTAAATCCTCCCTCGAAAGACATTGCTGGATGTGAATGAGCTGAATTCACAGTCAATTAATAAAAGGGGTTTTTGTCTGGACCAGGAGTTTGCTTCAGGTCTCTTGGGAAGCCTCGGTCAGAACAGAAAGCACCAAGGAACTCACACATTGCTATTCACACCCAAACCTTTTGCTTATTTGGGGGGGGGGGGCAAGTCTTCAGCGAATCTCCCCAAAGGGGTGAATTTTCTAACCATGTTAAGGATGTCTTAGAAGTGAATATCTGGAAGCCAATGATCTCTTCCCTTTTTGTTTCTTAATGGAAATCAAATCGGTTCATTTGAACCTTCATGCATAGGAAACTGTTTTTTGCACCTGACACCTGTTCTTGGTCTCTTGCATTTATGTCAGTCTAACATTTGGACTACCTACCGATCTGTGGTGCAGGATATCCATACTGCTGGAAGTCTTCGAGCTCATCTTTTTTCCGGTTATCTGTAGACCGTAAAGACTGACTCCGGGTATTATAGTGTATATTAGCTAGAGGGAAAAAAGAAAGAAAAAAAGGGAGGGGAGAAAGAAGAATCTAAATGAACACGCTTGTCAAATCTTCCTCTCCAAAATTTTGCTTGAAGGGCAGAACAAGAAGAAAATAAAATAGTATTACTAGAAGACAAGCCCAATGTCCAGGTTCCAAATAGCATCCAAAAGTAAATCAGAGTCCAAGGCAAAGTATTGCTCAAAGTTCCAATTTATGAAGAGAGCCATGTTGGCACATCTGGGGAAACCCGAATCTGAAAGCTTCCTGGTTTTCCACATCCGGTTGAAAGTTCAAGATCTTGCCCCCATGCCCCCAAACCCACAAACCCATCCCATGGTCCAATCTCCCACTGCCATGCCGGCAGTTCCACCCATCCAATTCCAGTCAGGTGCAGAGGTGCAGAGACAAAGGATGACCTTGGCTTTCTAGAAAGAATTTTGTTATGGCTACATAGCATCTAACTCCATACAATCCCCCCTCCCATTTTCCCACCATAGAAAATGGCATAGTAGAAGAATAGAAAGTGTGGCAGGCCAAAGACCCCAAAAAGGCTGAATGTAAATCTCACATCCTTCAGAAGGAAGAGCAGAAGGCAAACAATAAAGACTCCATTATATGTTCCCATTGCTGATCTAAGGTGACCTAAACTTCCATTATAAAGAGAAATTGTTGAGGAGGCTGTGCCTACTTTTCTTTTCAGATAAATGCAGTGAGAAAGCAGGACTGAAATAACCCACATCGGGCTGACTTTTATTTTTAAAAGAAGGGGGAAGAACATATTTCTCTCATTAGAATTAGAATAAGGAGGATATGGAAGTGTGTGTAGTCTTAGATTCAACCATCAACATTACAGAATATAGAACACTAGTCAATAACCTGACATTTCCCGGGTATTTATTTATAGGGGGGGCGGGAATGTCCGGACCAAATGTAATTTCTAATGTTGGATCTTCCCCCTTATCAGAGGGAGCCCCCTTGTGGAGTACTGTGAAGCCGTTACCATGGCAACTCCACTGCATTGCCCAGTAGACGCCATTTTACGGCAGTACAGGAGAAGCCATTTTAAGGCACAACAAGCTGTTATCTTAACACAACACACACCCCGAGGGTTTTAGGGGTGTCTTACCCAATGGTGAAATTCAATTTTTTTTTACTACAGGTTCTGTGGGCGTCGCTTGGTAGCCGTGGCAGGGGAAGGATATTGCAAAATCCCCATTCCCACCCCACTCTGGGGCCAGCCAGAGGTGGTATTTGCCAGTTCTCCAAAATACTCAAAATTTCCACTACTGGTTCTCCAGAACCTGTCAGAACCTGCTGATTTTCACCCCTGGTCTTACCCCTACAATATTTTTTTTTTCCAGAGAGTAAATCATCTGTGTACCAAGTTTGGTTGAAATTGCTCAAGGTATTCCAGAGTTATGTTGGAACACATAAACACACACACAGACATTGATATATAGACAGATAAATAGTGTTGCATTTTTTGCTGATCAATAAATGAAGGGAGAGTAGTATAGATCTATTTCAAGCTATTTAGCTCTCATCAGCTAGCCATACCCTTGCTGGGATTAGAACTTGGGCTGTTTTTACATCTTAGGCAGTTATATTAACCTCTAAGCCACACGTTCTCCTCCCTTATCAGCTATAGATGATAGATAGATGGATGGTGGATGGATGGATGGATGGATGGATGGATGGATGGATGGATAGAATGATATAGATAGATAGATGATAGATAGATAGATAGATAGATAGTAGATAGATGATAGATAGATAGATAGATAGATAGATAGATAGATAGATAGATAGATAGATAGATAGATAGATAGAATAATCAGGTTGGAAGGGACCTTGGAGGTCCTCTAACCCACCCCCCCTCCAGTGATGCAGCACCCAAAACATCTGGAGGTATGCTGTTCCACTCATGACTGCAAGGAATATCGAATAATTAAACTGAGAGGAAAGTTCTCCTGGGGGCAACAAAACAATCCCTTGATGGGCTCCATACCTCTCTGAAGTATCTAAGTCCAATGGCAAAACCATGCCTGCAGGGACTTTTAAAAGTGTGTCAAAATGTGTGTGTGTGTGTGTGTGTGTGTGTGTGTGTGTGTGTGAGAGAGAGAGAGAGAGAGAGAGAGAGAGAGAGAGAGAGAGAGAGAGAGAGAGAGAGAGAGAGAGAGAGAGAGAGAGAGAGAGAGAGAGAGAGAGGTGTCTTATTGTATCTCTTGCAGGGATGATGTCCCAAGGGCCGGAAGCTACCACAGAGAAGATGCTTCTTCTTGGTCCCACCAGATGGACCTTTTTTAATAGGGATGACCCATAACCCGCCCTGCCTCCCTGCTCTGGTGGATTGGGGAGATACAACTGGGAAAAGATGGCCACCCAAAACCTTTTAATCTGCTTCCTAACGTTTCTGGCCTTTTAAAACACGGCACAATTTGGAACGGATGGATTTATAATCCTTGCAGGCATCTGGTCATTTGCATCCTTTTAGAGAGTGATTGAGGCCACTTGGAGGTTTCCCTGTGCCCTTGGGGTCTCCGTAATGGGGGCGGAACCTTCTTGTAAGTGCTGAAAGGTGTTTCACACCTCTTTGCACTATTCAGATGACCCTGAAGGCATAGATAAACCTCCAAGTGGTTTCGATGACTCTCAGAAAGGGTACTAATGGCCAGATGACTGCAAGGAATATAAATCCTTCTATCCTCCACCGTTCAGCCAGAAGTGAAGAAGCCTCTTGGATGAGAAGCGAAACCTCTTCAAAGAAAAACCAAGTCCAGCTGCCTTTTGAAAAAGGTGATCCTGAGGAGACACAGATAAACCTCCAAGTGGCCTCAACAACTCTCTAAAAGGATGCAAATGGCCAGCTGTCTGCAAGGAACATCAATCCTTCCATTCCCCACCATCCAGTCAGAACTGAAGAAGCTTCTTGGGTGAGAAGCAAAACATCTTCAGGGGAAAACAAAGAAAGTCCAGTTGCCTCTTGAAAAAGCACCTTTGGGATCACCATAATGGACCTGGATGATGGAGAATGTTGACAGACTCTTAGCTTAGGAAGCAGCTGTTCCTAAAATATAATCAACTTTTGAGGACACTTTGATTCTAAACTAGGATCTTCTCACAGCACTTTCGGCTGCCGAAGAAGTAGACGGGGAGAAAGATGCAGGAGCAATTAATTCCTAATGCATTTCATCTTTTATGAATAGCGGGTTTTTTTTTTTTTTTTTTTTGCCTCTCTCAAAATTAATACAACATATCATTAAACCGAAGACAGCAAATTGGGACAATTGCTGCTCCGCAGAATAAGAAATATTGCCATGGCTTGCGAGACAGCAGCAAAAGAAACAATTTTGATATCACGATATAATTAAAACCCAACTACATTTTGCTTTCAGGGTTTAAACTGTCGCCATAAACAGTCTGTACAGATGCAGATCTTCTGAACATTCGTGGATATTCCCCGGTGAAATGTTGAGAAATATTTATTTGGTTCCTCGTCTGCTTCAAATGTGGGTTTTCATTTCTTCTGAACGAAGCTGGCGGCTTTGTAATTAAGAAGTTCAGGATTCCAATTAGTTTAGGAAGGAGATTTCACCCCAGGAGTCCCACATCCCCACCTGTTTCCCCCCCCCCCCTTTGTCTCAGTTTCCTTAGATCGGAAGAGTGGTGAAATCTAATTTTTTTTGGCCACTGGTTCTGTGGGTATGGCTTGCTGGAGTGGGGGGAGGTGTCATGTGACTGGGTGGACGTGGCCAACTTTTTCCCCACTTTTTAAAGCATTTTTTTCCTGGCTATTCGCTCGAACCGGCAGGAAAGAAATGCTTTAAAAAGTGTGGGGGGGGGAAGATTCCGAGAATCGTAACGAGCAGCTGTGAGCCGTGCGATCGTCAGAAACTTCCCCCCCCCCCACAGACACCTTTTAAAACATTTTTCCCTGCCTATTTGCCAAAACTTGCAAGAAAAAAATGCTTTTAAAAGGCGAGGGGAAAGCTTCTGACGATTGCACGGTTCAAAGCTGAGCTGTGCGACCCTTGGAAGCTTTTTTTCTTACGACTGGTTCACAGAACCAATGACAATCGTCCCTGAACAGGGCCGAACCAGGAGGATTTCACCCCTGATCAGAGGTTTTTCTAGTTTTCAAATTAGGCAAGAAAACAAAATGCACAGGTGGTCCCTTGCTCAATAGTAGCAACTGTGAGAGGGATCTTGGAGTCCTAGTGGACAACCATTCAAATATGAGCCAGTTGTGTGCAGCAGCTTCCAAAAAAGCCAACACAGTTTTAGGCTACATCAACAGAGGGATAGAATCAAGATCACGTGATGTGTTAATACCACTTTATAATGCTTTGGTAAGGCCACACTTGGGATACTGCATTCAGTTCTGGTCGCCACGATGTAGAAAAGATGTGGAGACTCTAGAGAGAGTGCAGAGAAGAGCAACAAAGATGATTAGGGGACTGGAGACTAAAACATATGAAGAATGGTTGCAGGAACTGGGTATGTCTAGTTTAATGAAAAGAAGGACTAGGGGAGACATGGTAGCAGTCTTCCAATATCTCAAGGGTTGCCACAAAGAAGAGGGAGTCAAGCTATTCTCCAAAGCATCTGAGGGCAGAACAAGAAGCAATGGGTGGAAACTAATCAAGGAGAGAAGCAACTTAGAACTGAGGAGAAATTTCCTGACAGTTAGAACAATTAACCGGTGGAACAGAAGTTGCCTCCAGAAGTTGTGAATGCCCCAACACTGGAAGTCTTTAAGAAGATGTTGGATAGCCATCTGTCTGAAACGGTATAGGGTTTCCTGCCTAGGCAGGGGGTTGGACTAGAAGACCTCCAAGGTCCCTTCCAACTCTGCTATTGTATTGTATTGTATTGTATTGTATTGTATTGTACTGTACTGTACTGTACTGTATTGTATTGTATTGTATTGTATTGTATTGGTGGCATTGTTTTCAAGCTGGCTTGAAATCTATTATCCCCAAATGGAAACATTGCAATTTTTATACACCTTGTTCCCCTGAAAATAAGACCTCCCCGGGTAATAAGCCCAATCAGGCTTTTGAGTGCATGCGCTAAAATAAGCCCTCCCCTGAAAATAAGCCCTCCCAAAAATATTGAACACACGCGCAGCCAGTTTCCTTTGGTTGGTTGCCGCGCAAACAACACCAGGTGATGCGAGGCCGGAGGGGGTAAAAGGGAGGGGGGAACATGCCCCATGTACCCCACACAGCCTTACCTATTGGCTCTAGAAAGAGTGCAACCCTAGCCACCACGCTCCTTCTGTCATTCTAATGGCCGCCACAAAAAGAGCAGTGATGTCCAACACAGCTGCAACCATGGAGTGACCACACTCGTTGCCTCCTGCACCTCAAAAATGATGAGACCTCCCTGAAAATAAGGCCAATCGTTTATTTTGGGGGTCATAAGAAAATAAGACCCTGTCTTATTTTCAGGAAAACACAGTTTATATATACGTATTTCAGACTGTTGACCTGCTTTCTCATTGGATGACAATATATTTGTGACCTTCAACAGAAGAAAAGGACCAGGGGTGACATGATAGAAGTCTTCCATCATTTGAGAGGCTGCCACAAAGAAGAGGGAAGTGGTCAAGCCATCCTCCAAAGCACCTGAGGGCAGGACAAGAAGCAACAGATGGAAAGTCATCCAGGAGAGAAGCAACCTAGAACTGAGGAGAAATTTCCTCACAGTGAGAATAGTTAACTTTGCCTCCGGAGGTTTTGGGTGCTCCATCACTGGAGGTAATTTTAAGAAGCTGCCACAAAGAAAAAGGAATCCACCTATTCTCCAAAATACCTGAGGGCAAGATAAGAAGTAATGGGGGAAGTTTATCAAAGAGAGATCCAACCTAGAACTGAGGAGGAATTTCCTGTCAGGGACAACAATTAATCAGTGGAACAACTTGCCTCCAGAAGTTGTAGATATTCCCTCATGGGAGATTTTCTAGAAGAGATTGGACACTCATTTATCTTGAATAAGGTCTCCTGCTCAAGCAGAGGATTGAACTAGAAGACCTCCAACATCTTTTTTGTTATTCTGTAAAGGTATACTTGACATCCCCCTGCCAACAAAAGTGCATCTAGTCAAGACTATGGTTTTCCCAGTTGCAATGGATGGCTGTAAAAGTTGGACCGTAAGGAAGGCTGAGCGCCAAAGAATGGAGGCCTTTGAACTCTGGTGCTGGAGAAGACTCCTGTGAGTCCCTTGGACTGCAAGATGATCCAGCAGGTCAGTCCTAGAGAAGATCAACCCTGGCTGCTCTTTAGAAGGCCAGATCCTGAGAGGAAACTCAAATACTTTGGCCACCTAATGAGAAGGAAGAAGGACTCCCTGGAGAAGAGCCTCATGCTGGGAACGATGGAGGGCAAA
>NC_138550.1:168416543-168629043 GCF_964273705.1 Natrix helvetica | reverse complement strand
AAGCTGGAAGGGACCTTGGAGGTTTTCTAGACAACTCCCTGTTTCATTTCAGACAAATGGTTATCCAATCTTTTCTAAAAGACTTCTAGTGTTGGAGCATTCACAACTTCTGGAGGCAAGATGTTCCGCTGATTAATTGTTCTCACTGTCAGGAAATTTCTCTTTAGTCTTAGGTTGGTTTTCTCCTTGAATCTTTTGATTCCAAGGAGTGCCGCTATCAATCAGAAGAGAGCTGGAAGGAAACTTGGGGGACTTCTAATCCATCAACATGCATAAGCAGGAATATCTATATCTATATCTATCTATCTATCTATCTATCTATCTATCTATCTATCTATCTATCTATCTATCTATCTATCTATCTATCTATCTATCTATCATCTATCTATCATCTTTCCATCTATCTCTATCTATCTATCTATCTATCTATCTATCTATCTATCTATCTATCTATCTATCTATCTATCTATCTATCTATCTATCTATTATTTCAGACTTATGGCTGTCCAGTCTCTTCTTAAAGGCCTCCAGTGCCGGAGCACCAGGGGTGGGATCCAGCCAGTTCAGACTGCTTCGTGCGAACCGGATGTTAATTTTACATCTGGTTTGCTGAACTGGTAAATGCAAGGAGTGGCTGGCCCTGCCCCTCCTGCCCCTCCCCTCCCCTCCCCTCCCAGGAGTCTCCACATGGCCTGTTTTGGATGCCAGGTAAATGCAGGGCAGTGGTGGGTGCCGGATCTCATTGCAACTGGTATGGTGCAACGGGGCTGGGGTTCTACCACATGCATGCCTGCAGCACGCGTGCAGCATGCATGTAGCATGTGCATGTGTACTTACTGCCTGCAATGCTCTGCAATGCTCCAGCTGCTCGGCGGAGCATTTTGCAGGTGCTGTACGCTCCATGTGTGTGCATGGAAGCACCGATCAGTTCAAATACAGGTAAGGAGGGTGGGCGGGTGGGCCCTCCTGAGCACCATACTGAAACACTATTTGGTGCTCCCAGCAGGCACCAGTACGCCCGTACCAGGGCTTTCTGGTCATATCCTACCACTGGTACAAGGCCAGTGTGGAGGCTCTGGGAGGGCATAAAATGGGCCTCCCCGAAGTTCCAGAAGTCTGGGAACGGGCCCATTTCTGGCCTCCTGAGAGCCTCTGGAGCCCCGGGGAAGCCATTTTTCACCCTCAAGGAAAGCCTCGGGAGCCTGGGGAGGATGAAAACTCCCCCCCGCAACCATGATGCAGGAGGGCTGAGTAGGCTATGCCCACCATGGCTATGCCCACCCAGAAATCAGGCACTGGTTTTTAAAATTTTTGAATCCCACTCCTGTGGAGCGCCCACAATTTCTGGAGGCAAGTCATTCCACTGATTAATTGTTCTCACTGTCAGGAAATTTCTCTTTAGTTCTAGATTGCTTCTCTCCTTGAATCTTTTGATTCCAAAGGTGCCACCTGTCAGGCCTGCAGCCTTCTTTTCTTTTGGATCTTTGGCCTGCCACACTTTCTGTTATTCTGCTCTGCATTTTCTATTGTGGGAAAATGGGAGTGGGGATTGTACGGAGTTAGATGCTATGTAGCCATAGCAAAATTCTCTCTAGAAAGCCAAGGTCATCCTTTGTCTCTGCACCTCTGCACCCGACCGGAACTGGATGGGTGGAACTGCCAGCATGGCAGTGGGAGATTGGACCGTGGGATGGACTTGTGGGTGCGGGGGCAAGATCTTGGACTTTCAGCTAGGTGGGGGAAACCGGGAAGCTTTGAGATTCGGGTTTTCCCAGATGTACCAACATGGCTCTCTTCATAAATTGGAACTTTGAGCAATACTTTACCTCGGACTCTGATTTACTTTTGGGTGCTATTTGGAACCCTGACACCACCATCAAAATAGAGGTCAAATCAAAAACCTTTTGAACGCTTACTGTCTTACCCCCATAGACAATGATTTGTGTTTATAATTTTCAACAAGATTTGCAATTGGACAAAATTACAGTTCATCTCATGACTTTACTAGAGTCTGGCTTTTTTGAGATATAGCTAGTGCTAAGCAAGCGTCAAGGAAAACCTTGTGGAAGAATTTGCTTGGGTGTCTAGCCAAATTAGTCAACATGAACAAGATGAAGAAAGCTTAATGTGCTAGAAACTTTTCATTTGAGGATTTCCTCTATTCAATTTTATTTAACTTTATGGAAATGCCAAGCAAAGTGTAAAATTGGGGAAGGCATCTACACATTGAAACATTTAACTATAGTGTCAAACTGGGAAGCTGTGAGCATCCTAGATCAAGAATTCCTGGCACCTTGGTACTCAAAGAAATCAGCCATCAACTGGCACATAGAGATAAACAAGATCTACATACCATTTAAAAGAGACAATCAAAATGTCAAGCAGGAAACTAAAAGGCCCAAACACCTCCCCATCAACAATCAATGCCCAGATCAACACCAAAATTAATATTAGACCAACAAGCCAGAAGTAAAGTCCCCAATCGAAGAACTACCAACTCAGATAAATATAAGCTGACAGTAAACAGCCCAACCAAGAATCACTAAGAACAACTCTGACAGGGCAAGCAACTTGTACATCAACAGCAAACCCTACTCCCTTCTAGCCCCAATGATGTTAGCTAGTGTTCTTACCAAGGCTTCCTGAGAAAGCATAAATCACAATCTTAGTTCCAAAACCCCTCGTTTTTCCAAAAAACCAGCCTGCGCATGCATGCCGGTCAGCTGATTGTCAGGTAAGCATCCATGTCAGAACCGGAAAGTTCAGCTTCTCCGGAGAGCAATTCTTTTGTGCATGTGGCAGTGCCGAAAACTGCCCTGCGCATGGGCACCAGCCTGCTGATTGGCAGGCGTGCATGTGCGCTGCAACCAGGACGTTTGGCTTTTCCGGAGCATGGCTCTGACGTGCGATGTTTCCGCGCTACCTTTCTGGCACTTTGCACAAAGCGTGCCTGAAGCGAATCAGTAGTAAAACCGGGAGCAGCCTAACTCTGCCCTTCAGACTAAGGCACTGGGATATAATTCTTGAAGGACAGCAATTAACTTTGATTTCCTTCTTGCTTCGGCAATGCCTGAGATTCTCGCCTCCCGATTGTGGCGCGCTAAGAAGCATCTTTGAGATGGAGTTCCCAAGTGGTGGTGGGGATATTGTTTGATCCACTGGTGTACAGCTGAGATCCAGCACCAAGATTTTCCTATCTAATAAACATTTTTTTTCTTATTCTCTTCTAGATTGGAGTGGGGGGTGGGGAGGTTAGATCTACAGTTTTACATTTATCTTTGCTTTGCTTTTCTGTTCCTAATTACTTCTAATTACCTCTGGGGAAACATGCTTGCACACTTCAAGATTGTAATAAATGCAAGCATTTATTATGAATTAATACATAAATAATCGGTAGCTGAAGAACATAAATCCCTTTGGGCTTAAGGAAAGGGCAAACAGTTGGAAGGTGCACTGGGGATGTTCAGAACAACAGCCAAATCCAATCAGAATATTTCAATTAATTGCATACAAGCCACAATGCTCCTGCAGTGTTGGCACACTTATTGGTTGTCTCATTGTCTCGTACAGCAATAGGAATGCCAAATGTAAAATTCAGAGAGAATAATAGAATAACAAAGTTGGAAGGGACCTTGGAGATATTCTAGTCCAGCCCCCTGCTCATGCAGGAGACCCCATAGCATTCTGGACAAATGGCTGTCCAGTTTCTTCTTAGAAGCCTCCAGTGATGGAGAATTCACAACTTCTGGAGACAAGTTGTTCCACTGATTAATTGTTCTCACTGTCAGGAAATTCCTCCTTAGTTCCAGGTTGCTTCTCTCCTTGCTTAGTTTCTACCCATTGTTTATTGCCTTTTCCTTAGGTGCCTTGGAGAATAGCTTGACTCCCTCTTCTTTGTGGCAACCCCTGAGATACTGGAAGACTGCTATCCTGTCTCCCCTGGTCCTTCTTTTCATTAAACTAGACCTACCCAGTTCCTGCAACCGTTCTTCATATGTTTTAGCCTCCAGTCCCCTAATCCTCTTTGTTGCTCTTCTCTGCTCTCTTTCCAGAGTCTCAAGTTTTTTTCTATCACGGTGACCAAAACTGGACACACTGTGTGTGCGTAACGAACAGAAGAATGTCTACAGTTATGGAGGTCAAAATTGTAAATAGACCCTGGACCATGTATATTCTAAACAATGTACTGTAGTTGCTCACATAGAAAGTGCCTGCATTGAGAAGTTTGCATTCCAAATTAGAGTTTACTTCAGCAAAAAACTTCCTGCTATGGAGATTTTCAGTCATCCAGGTCATGGTTGTCCCAAACATGCTTTCTCAAGAGGCAACTGGACTTACTTGTTTTTCTTTGAGGAGGTTTTGCTTCTCATCCAAGAAGCTTCTTCAGCTCTGATTGGATGGGGAATGGAAGGATTTATATTCCTTGCAGACAGCTGGTCATTTTCTAGTCATTGAGGCTACTTGGAGGTTTATCTGTGTCCTCCTCAGGGTCATCTGAGTAGTGCAGACAGGTGTGGATAAACCAGGGGTGAAATTCAGCAGGTTCTGACAGGTTCTGGAGAACCAGTAGTGGAAAGTTTGAGTAGTTTGGAGAACCGGCAAACACCACCTCTGGCTGGCCCCAGGAGTGGGGAGGGATTGGAGATTTGGCAGAATCCTTCCCCAGGAGTGGGGAGGGAATGGAGATTTTGCAGTATCCTTCCCCTGGAGTGGGGAGGGAATGGAGATTTTACCGTATCCTTGCCCAGGAGTGGGGAGGGAATGGAGATTTTGCAGAATGCTTTCCCTGGAGTGGGTAGGAAATGGAGATTTTGCAGTATCCTTCCCCTGGAGTGGTGAGGGAATGGGGATTTTATAATATCCTTCCCCTGGAGTGGGGAGGGAATGGATATTTTACAGTATCCTTCCCCTGGAGTGAGGTGGGAATGGATATTTTACAGTATCCTTCCCCCAGGAGTGGGGAGGGAATGGAGATTTTGCAGTATCCTTCCCCTGGAGTGGGGAGGGAATGGAGATTTTGCAGTATCCTTCCCCTGGAGTGGGGAGGGAATGGAGCTTTTGCAGTATCCTTCCCCTGGAGTGGGGAGGGAATGGAGATTTTACCGTATCCTTGCCCAGGAGTGGGGAGGGAATGGAGATTTTGCAGAATGCTTTCCCTGGAGTGGGTAGGAAATGGAGATTTTGCAGTATCCTTCCTCCTGGAGTGGGGAGGGAATGGACATTTTGCAGAATCCTTCCCCTACCATGCCCACCAAGCTACACTCACAGAACTGGCAGTAAACAAAAATTGAATTTCACCACTGGGATAAACCCATTTACGCTACTACTGCAGATAAACCTCTAAGTGGTCTCAAGGACTCTCTAAAAAGAATGCAAATGACCAGCTGTCTGCAAGGAGTGTAAATCCTTCCATTCTTCACCATCCAGTCAGAGCTGAAGAAGTTTCTTTGACGAGAAGGGAAAGATCTTCAAAGAAAAAAACTAGATACTCCAGTTGCCTCTTGAAAGATGGACATGGCCTGATGGACAGAGTCAGGAGAACCTGCTATGAGGTTCCTTCAGAAGCCATGCTTACTTACGGTTGCAAGCTCTCCTGTTGCATAATCTCCCTTCTTCCAAGACTCCTTCACAGACTAGACCTTCATCGGGAAGAGGTTGACATGTTCGGGTCCGAGTCTGAAGGCCACCTCCACAGTCCTTGGTGCACTCGCCCCACATTGACCAAGGATTCCATCCACCTGAGAGTAGGCACATAGGGGGAAAATATTACATCAGCCATCACATACCAAAGCAAGAGAAAGGTCTAGAGCCCTCCAAAGTACATCAAGGGCAGGACAAGAAATAATGGATGGAAGGTCATCAGAAAAAGATCCAACCTGGAAATAAGAATTAGAATTCTTGACCGTGGGAATAATTAATCAATCGAGAACCAGTTAAATAAGAGCCAACATTATACGTTGGCAGCCAAAAAAGCCAATACAATCGTAAGTTGCATTAACAGAGAGATACAATCAAGATCAAGGGAGATCCTAATGCCACTCCTTAAAGCCTTTACTTTTAAGACCACACCTAGAATACTGCATCCAGCTTTGGTCACCACACTATAAAAACGATTTTGAGACTCTAGAAAAAGTGCAGAGAAGAGCAACCGAGATGATTAGGGGACTGGAGTCTAAAACATATGAAGAACGGTTGCAGGAACTAGGCCTGGCTAGTCTAGTGAAAAGAGGGACCAGGGGAGACAGGATATGAGTTTTCCAACATATGAAGGGCTGCCACAGAGAAGAGGGGGTCAAGCTATTTCCCAAGGCACCTGAAGGCCAGACAAGAAATAATGGATGGAGACTGATCAAGGAGAGATTCAACCTAGAAATAGGGAGAAATTTCTTGACAGTGTGAACAATTAACCCATGGAACAGAAGTTGCATTCAGAAGTTGTAGGAGCTTCATCACTGGAGGCATTCAAGAAAAGACTGAACTGCCCTCTGTCAGAAATGGTGTAGGGCAGGAGTGGGTTCCTGCTGGTTCTAACCGGTTCGATAGAAGAGGTTAGTCAAATCTACCGTACCTGTTAGAAGAAGTTCCCCCTTTGGACCCGGAAGTAAGTTCCAGAACGCCTGCCCCAGCCCTGACGCTCGCTCGCCCCGCCTGTTCCGTCGCAGCTCGCTCGCTCCCCCACCAGTCCGCACTAAACTAGCCCAGCCCACCACTCACTGATTGGCTGGAGTCCAGCCAATCAGTGAGCGGGCTGGAGTCGACCCACCCGTTTAAAAGCTTGGCACCTCGGCACCAATGGCCAACATTCCTCTTTTGAAAAGAGTCTTTCTCGTTCCCGAGCAGCTATTGCATCGCGCTTACTGTTAGATACTTGCTCTAACTACAGTGGTTTCCACCAAGGTCCTCTGTTCCGGTGGGAACAGAGGTTTAATCCTATTGGTTGAAGGGTCTGACAGCTCCCTATAAAAGGGCTGCTGTCAGACTCAACCTTCACTGGATTGTTCTCACTTGTTGTACTTAATAAAGAGCTGTTGTTACCGTTAAGCCTGTGTGTGCCTCTCCATGACCCAATCTAACACTGGCAATGAAGGTGGGATTGGAAGGCAACTAGGCAAACCAAAAATAGCGTAGCAATCCAGCAAGTACATCCAGTCCGGAGCTCAGCACAGCTTCGAGCAGCCATTTTTGAGCGGCAGATTCCAATATGCTCTCAGAACACAAAATGGCTATGCACGCCCCACCAATTCCATATGACCCAGTCACTGAGCACTGGGACTCGTACATGCTATGATTTGACTGCTTCCTCGAGGCAAACAACCTCATGGGCCTTTCTGAAGGCCGCAAGAAGAACATGTTCCTCGGATACTGTGGCCGGGAAGTGTTTGAGATGGCAAAAGACCTTTCTGAGCCGACAATGCTGCAATCAGTCGCCTGGTCCATGCTCCAGCAAACACTGAGGACCCATTATGCCCCCAAGCCATCCTAGCACGTTCACTGGCATGAGTTTAACATCAGGAACCAGAAAGAGGGCAAGTCGCTTAATGAGTATGTTGCGGCACTTCGCAAGGCCACCGCTTACTGCGAATTCCGAGACCTGGACGAGCTGATTCTGGACCGCATAAGGAGGTTACTTGCCACGTCTGACCTCACTCTGCAAATTGCCTTGGATGAAGCCAGGGCATCAGAATCGGCCGCTAAGTCTGCAGAAACCCTGCAGTGCCAGGGCGCTTCACATGATGCGCAGAAGAGCGCATGCTCACATTGCAAGGCTGCAGAGGCCGAGAGCTCAGAAGGCAAAGAAGATGACAGCTGCCGCATGTGCAATAGCCGCACCCAGCAGGCGCACAAATTCAAACCGCGTCTTCCGCCTTGCGCTAGCTGTGCAGGAGACAATGCCAGATCATTTTGCTGTCTCCGCGACGCTATCTGCCAGCGCTGTGAGCAAAAGGGGCACATCGCCAAGGTTTGCTGAAGCAAGCTCCCCCTGAGGACCTGGCAGCCATGAAGTCGACCTCACCGCCAGCAGAGGCCCTACCAAGGGGCATGGCGGCCACCACCACGGCGCTCAGAGGCCGACAACAGAGTCACCCATCACACCTCAATCGGCCAAGCCCGCACAAGGTGGTCAAAGAAGCTGAAGGTCACAGTCCACATCGAGGGCTCTCCATGCGAGATGGAGATCGACACTGGGTCATCACTGACCATCATGCCGTGGTCTACACTCAAGCGGGCTATCCCTAGCCTGAAGAAACAACATCTACGCACCCCTGACATCCGCCTTCGCGATTACCAAGTGAACCGAGTCCCCATTGTGGGCCAAGGCACCTTCCGGGTGAACTTTAACAACTTCAGCGGCCAGCTCCCGGTGACAGTGGTCAGTGGAAACCTGCGGAGCCTCCTGGTGTTTGACTGGTTCGAAGCCCTGGGGCTGGAAGTGACTGGTGTCAACAAGAGCACTGACGAACTACTCACAGACACTACCCCCGAGACGCCAGTTTTTCGCATTGACTGTTAGAGACTGGTTCCGTCTCGCTTAGTGACATTGCCCGCCACTCTGCCAGAGACTCCACGATCAAGCAGGTTTTGAACTGGGTGTGGAGGGGGTGGCCCAAGGGGCCTGTTGGGTCTGATTTCAAAATGTATTATCATAAGAGAAATAACCTGTCTGTTGTTAAAGGCTATTTACTGTAGGGGGACCAGGTCGTTGTTCCACCCAAACTGTGCATTGCAGTATTAGAGGCATTACACGCAGGGCATCCTGGAATTGTCAGGATGAAGTCTTTGGCTAGGAGTTACATGTGGTGGCCTAACATGGACAGGGAGATTGAAGAATGGGTGGCTACCTGCACACCGTGCCAGGAGTCCAGAGCAGCTCCCCCAGAGGCTCCCGCTAAGGAGTTGGAGCGACCTCAAGCACCATGGTCTAGGGTGCACATTGATTTTGCTGGCCGAAAGGGTGTGGAACACCTCCCACCCATAATGGGCTATGGAAGGTGCAGTAGGCTGAGTTCTGCCTATCACACCCCCTGGCCATGCCCACCCAGCCGGTCATTAGGGCAGAGAATTATTTGAATCCCACCACTGGGCAAAACAGAGGGGTCACACCATAGAACAAGGATGGACATTTGGAAGGAAACAGATATCGTCACAACAGCCAAACTCACGTCTCAAAGCCTCCTTTAGGTGTGAATCCACTCGAAAAACGAGGTGTGGGAAATCCCTTAAAACGGTATGAGACAGGTGGGTTGAAAATCTCACCCCAGCTGTGAATCACACACAACTTTCATTTTCTACAATGGGCTCTTTCCTTGTCTATTCGTCTTCTCCTCCATTAAGTGTGATTTTGGAAGAGTACCTGCTAATGCAATCCCTCTATTTTTTTTTCCTTTTCACATTTTTTACCTCTGAGTTTTTCTATCTGTTCTTCTTCTCTTTGCAATTCCTGTATTATGGATTTAGGCTTATTTATTTTACAAAGTCTTCCTTGTTTTCTCTTGTCCCTAGTCATTCATAACTACATTAGTCATAAGAGCACAGTGGTTAAAATGTAGTATTGCGAGCTAATTCTGCTGACTGCTGACTGCCAGCAGTTCAATAGTTCGATCCTGACCGGCTCAAGGTTGACTCAGAATTTCCATCCTTCTAAGGTCAGTAAAATGAGGACCAAGGCTGACTCTGTAAACCTCTTAGAGAGGGCTGTAAAGCACTATAAAGTGGTATATAAGTCTAAGAGCTATTGCTATTGACTCAGCCTTCCGTCCTTCCCATTGCAGTGTACCTGGGTCATGTGATCACCTTTTGCAACCTTCTGACAAAGTCCATAAAGAAGCCAGATTCACTTAACAACCACATGATTCATTTGACAAGTGCAGTGATCAACTTAACAACTGTTGCAAAAAGGTTGTAAACTGGGACAAAAGCTCTCAAAATTCACAAAGAGTTGGGGTGGCGCAGTGGTTAGAATGCAGTATTGCAGGCTAACTCTGCTCACATTGTCAGGTGTTTGATTCCTTCAGTTCTCCCCAGCTCAAGGCTGACTCAGCCTTCTCTCCTTCCGATGTTAGTAAAATGAGGACCCAGATAGTTGGGGGCAAGAGACTGACTCTGTAAACTACTTAGAGAGGGCTGTAAAGCACTGTGAAGTAGTATATGTCTGGGAGGTATTGGGAATGAAGGAAGGAAGGAAGGAAGGAAGGAAGGAAGGAAGGAAGGAAGGAAGGAAGGAAGGAAGGAAGGAAGGAAGGAAGGAAGGAAGGAAGGAAGATGAGAAGGAAAGGAAACAAGAAGAAGGAATCCGTAGTGGCGTAATACTTAGAATGCAGCATTGCAAGCTGACTCTGCCGACTGCCAGGAGTTCAATCCTGACTGGCTCACAATTGACTCAGCCTTCCAAGGTCAGTAAAACAAGGACCCAGATTGTTGGGGGCAAGAGGCTGACTCTGTAAACTGTTCAGAGAAGGCTGTAAAAGCACTGTGAAGTGGTATGTATAAGTCTAAGGGCTATTGCTATTGCCATTTATGCTGCGACTTTGCCTTCCAAAGGCAACATTGAAAGTAACAGTGAAATAATAATAATAATAATAATAATAATAATAATAATAATAATAATAATAATAATAATAATAATAATAAGAATAATAATAATAATAAGAAGAAGAAGAAGAAGAAGAAGAAGAAGAAGAAGAAGAAGAAGAAGAAGAAGAAGAAGAAGAAGAAGAAGAAGAAGAAGAAGAAGAGTCGCAGACACCTTGGGAGTAATCCCAAAGCATCTGGAGTACCACTTGAACCCCATCGCCATTGACAAATTAGATTAGATTAGATTTATTAGATTTGTTAGCCGCACCCTTTCCACAAAGGGACTCGGGGCGGCGTACAGTAAGTAAAAAACATATATAATACAATTAAACATTCCACGTTACATATTCGGAGGAGGTATAAAATCGCATAACAATCATTACAACACATAAAATAATAATAATAAAGTTAAAAATTAAAATACCCCAATGTAAAATTAAAAGTTTAAAAATTGCCAGGAGGATTAAAATGGAACTATGGTTGAGCCAGGCCGGCTAGTTGAAAAAGGTGGGTCTTGAGCTTTGAACGGAAGGAGCGGAGGTCGGTGGTAATCCTAATGTCGGGGGGGAGGTCATTCCAGAGGGCTGGGCCCATCACAGAGAAGGCCCTGCTCCTGGGTGCCGCCCTTTGGCACTGCTTAGTGGATGGCACCCGGAGAAGTCCCTCTCTGTGAGAGCGAATTGGTCGTAGGGATGTATGGGGCAGGATGCGATCCCGCAGGTAACTAGGTCCTGTGCCATGGAGCGCTTTGAAGATGGTGATCAACACCTTGAAACGAACCCGATAGACCACAGGGAGCCAGTGCAGCTCACGCAGGAGAGGTGTTACATGGGAGTATCTCGTACTCCCATCTTCTTCTATAACATTTTGAAATCTAAGGTAATAGGACATTCTCTCAAATTCTATTTTCATCTGTTGGATGTCAAGATCTTTGTTCCCTTTCTGCACAGCTTCTACCACCCCCTTCACCTCCTCCACCCCCCCTTCCACAAGATTCAGTCTTTGTGAGTTCTTATAAATTTGGGCTTGATTTTCTTTAATTTCATCTTTCATTTCCCTTAGCTGTTTCTTAATTTCCTCCTGGCCCTGTAGAATTTGTTGAAGCATTTGTTGAAAGTCCATCTCTGTAGTCTTAGGTTGCATCAGTTCTGTTATCTTTGACTGTGTGGCTGGACTGGATGTTGCAGATGTTGGAGCAGACGTGGCAAAGCCAGGTTTCCCAGGAGGTGGTCTTTTGGATGCCATCCTTTATAACGTTAGAAGTTCAGTCCATATATAAGATAAACAGTTAGAAAAGAAGGGTAGCCAGGTGAGGTCCGGGAGCAGAAGAACCAGGCAGAAGAGAATCTCTCTAATAAGTCTGGCAATAGATGAAAGGTTTCCCCTAGAAAGTTCAAAAAATACCAATCCACAAGAGATTCCTCTGGGAGACACGGAGACAAAGACTGGAAGCCTGAATTTTAAAGGTGGAGTCAGGTTTCACAATTCATAAAGACAACGGAAGTGTGCCATCTTGCCCTGCCAGTTTTGGGCACAGAGGCATAACAAAGTTTTAAAAAGTTCCAAAAGTCCTCAAATCACAGTAGAAAGTGAAATTAAGTTGAAAAGAAAATCATCTCAACCTGGGTGAGGCTTCATTCGTTGGCTCTCCCCCCTCCTCCTTCCCCGGGGGCTGAGAGCAAAATTATTCCTCGCCGCTTGTCCAAGGGGGGGGGGGAAAACCCCTCCCTCCAGCCGCGCCTCCAAAATGCTCCGAAAGTAAAAATCTTTTAAAAAAAGCTGAATAGTTCTTCATGCAAAGTAGGGAATGAAGAGAGAAGCAACCTCACCGCCCTGCAGCCGCTTCCTTCTATTGTTGCATTCTCCAGTCAGCTTATAGCGAGGCGCGAGGCGCAGAAACGCAAAGCGCCCTCCGAGTTTGCTCCCCGGTGCCTTGGGCGCGCGAGAGACCTCCCGCCGGCCGCCGCCGCTGCAGGAGTCCTCCGCGATGCCGCCCCTCCGGCAGGACCCCTCTGCGGGGTGTCCTGTGCCCCCCAAGGAGTGGGGAAGCCCACCGGGGAGCCGGAGCGGGCAAAGAGCTGCCCGTCGCCACCGCCGCCGGAACCGGAACTCCACGTACTCCCCATAATCACCCGCGCGGCTGCATTTTGGACCAGCTGTAGTCTTCAGGTGCATCTCAAGGGAAGCCCCATGTAGAGAGCATTAGCCCCATGTAGAGAGCATTGGTCAATTGCGAAAGGCAGCTTTGCTCGGAACAGCTGACATCCTGCAACTAAACCTTTCACATCACCAAACTGTTAAAATATTCATGACTCAGAGACACATAGGAACAAAGTCAGTCAATAAATAGGCATAGCAACTAAATCAGCCAATGGGAGTTTAAACAGATCTCAGTGTGTGCAGAGAATTGAAACAGAAACTAAAGTAGTCTGCTGCTTTGAGAAGTAAACTAGCAGTCTATCTGAGCTTGTCAACTTAAATGAAAAAAAAAACTGCTTGTGTTTGCTTGTAACTCTCCTGCCTTGTGTTTACTTGGAAGAACCACTTGTTGGTATTGTACATTTATTCATCTATTCTTATGTATATAAAGAAGTTAATGAATCCAACTGAATCAGTTATCTGTGTCTGCTTTCTGGATTTGAACTGATGCAACAAACTCTGACACAAACATCCACATCTGCCTATCCCAGGTCCTTGGGAAGCAGCTGATGGGTGGACAAAAAAATGCCAAATCCAGCCTCAACATCTGGCTGACTGTGTGTTGAACCCCACCATGATATAAATAATGGCAGCCACAATGGTGCATTGGAAGATCTGCAGGAAATGCCGTTTGCCTGCAAGCAAGAACTGGCGGGATCATAAAACAGAGGAAGTCATTGACTATGAAGAAGCTAAATTGCTCTGGGAATTTATGCTACAAACAGGCAGGCAGCTGCCTAACCACTGTCGATAAGAAAGACGGGGAAAAATGTCTGGATAGTAGACGTGGCAGTACCTGGAGAAAGAGAAAGTGCAAAGACCTACAAACAGAAGTAGATTGACTGTGGCAAAGGAAGGCAAAGGCGGTATCAATAGTCATAGGTGCCTTGGGTGCAATCCTGAAGCAACCGGGGTATTCCTTGAACACCGTCGACATTGACAAATTCCTTATCCATCAATAGCAAAAGGCAGTTTTACTTGGAACAGCTTACATCCCGCGACGATAAACCCTAACACCATCAAGCATCCACCGATGCCTGTCCCAGGGCCTTGGAGAGGACATGATAGGTGGATAAAAACCCAGTCTGAACATCTGGCTGACTGTGCAACAAACCAAATCAATGTTGCCTTGATGCTAAGAATCGTGGTAGTGCAGTGGTTAGAATGCAGCAATGCAGGCGGACTCTGCCCACTGCCAGGAGTTCGATCCTGACTGGCTCAAGGTTGACTATTGCTATTGCTAGTGGTCTTCTCCATGGTGCTATTGTTATTTTCCTTCACCTCCTCTTCCTCTCTGCAAATCCTACTCCATTCCAGCCCTGATGATGTGACCTAGTTGGGTTATGAAACATCTGCAAGAAAACAACCAAGCTCAGAGAGCACCAAGGACCTTCAAATACTTCTCTTTCTCCTCCTTTCTGCAAAACCAACTCCCTCTTATTACTGATGACGTTATATAGCTTGGTAATGAAAGATATGCAAGAAAACAACCAAACTCAGAGAGCACTAAGGATCCTCAAATCCTTCTCCTTCTCTTTCTCCTTCTCCTCCTTTCTGCAAAACCAACTCTTTTATTATGAAAAGAGTAAGGTTCTACATTTAGGCAAGAAAAATGAAATGCACAGGTACAGTATAGGAGGTACCTTGCTCAATAGTAGTAACTGTGAGAGGGATCTTGGAGTCCTAGTGGACAACCATTTAAATATGAGCCAGCCGTGTGCAGCAGCTGCCAAAAAAGCCAACACAGTTCTAGGCTGCATAAACAGAGGGAGAGAATCAAGATCATGTGAAGTGTTAATACCACTTTATAAGGCCTTGGTAGTTTCTTTGGAATACTGCGTTCAGTTTGGGTTGCCACAATGTAGAAAAGATGTGGAGACTCTAGAAAGAGTGCAGAGAAGAGCAACAAAGATGATTAGGGGACTGGAGACTAAAACATATGAAGAACAGTTGCAGGAACTGGGTATGTCTAGCTTAAGAGAAAGAAGGACTAGGGGAGACATGATAGCAGTATTCCAATATCTCAGGGGTTGCCACAAAGAAGAGGGAGTCAAACTATTCTCCAAAGCACCTGAGGGCAAGACAAGAAGCAATGGGTGGAAACTAATCAAGGAGAGAAGCAACTTAGAACTGAGGAGAAATTTCCTGACAATTAGAACAACTGCATATAGAGAAAATTTGTATAAGATGTTTTACAGGTGGCATCTACCCCCAACGAGAATTGCAAGAATGTCCAAGAATAAATCAGAAAAGTGTTGGAAATGTCAGCAGACACCAGGCTCATATTACCACATGTGGTGGACTTGCATTGAAGCTAAAAGATACTGGACTAAAATCCACATGTGGTTGGAGAAAATGATGCACAAACACATAGACCTTAAACCAAAGATTTTTTTTTACTGGGAATCATACCAGAAATTTACAATAAAGACTTGAAATATTTGATTGTAAACGTTTTAACAGCAGCTAGAATCGTATTTGCAAAAAATTGGAAAAATGAAACAATATCAAAACAGGAGGAAGTTATTCGAAAAATAAAGGAGTGTGCTGAAATGAGTAAATTGACATTTGAAATTAGAGAACAAGAAGATGAGCAATTTTATAAGATTTGTTTTATCAGTGGCTTGACAAAAAACCTGGAAATGAAAAATGTTTATTTATGTTTTAATTGAAGGAGATAAGTGATAATGCAATTATGTTGTTAAATAGATTAATAACGATACAATGAAAGACTGACATATATGAATTGAATAATTTAGAATATTTTGTTTTAAAATGAAGGATAAGGATAATAATGCAACTATGTACATTTGATAGATGATTGGGGTTATTATGCATAACTAAGTAGTGATGTATATTATAAAGATATCTTGTTGATAAATAGTTTAATAAGGAAGTAATGAAAGATTGGTATATATATGAAGTGAGTATTTAGAATACTCTGTTTAAAAATGAAGGAATAACATTTTTGCTTGAATGTATGAAGGACAACAATGAACATAAGCATACTTGATGGATGATTGGCAGGATTATGCATAATGGAAAGTAGTGATGTATAAACATAAACAGTTGGTAAATTCTTTTACACTGTAAAAATAATCAGAATGAGATAAGTGATTACATAAAGGTATATTGTTACTAAATAGACAATCAAGGATGCAAGGGAATTAGGTTCGCTGAAAAGAAAGAAATATTATTGAGTATGTGATGTACAATGAAAGTGAGGTACTTAGTTATATTAGACAGAAAATTTGTGATTGTATACGTAATTGAAAATATGGATGCACATATGCTTGTAACCAAACAACATGTTGTATGTAATGGATGATAATTTTTTATGTTGTCTTTTATGTTTAAAAAGAAAACAAAAGAAAAAAAGATGTTGGACAGGTATTTGTCTGAAACGGTATAGGGTTTCCTGGCTAGGCAGGGGGCTGGACTAGAAGACCTCCAAGGTCCCTTCCAACTCTACTATTGTATCATATTACTGATGTTATTATCTAGCTAGGTAATGAAAGATCTGCAAGAAAACAACCAAACTCAGAGAGCACCAAGGACCTCACAGTTCTTCTTCTTCTCCTCCTCCTCCTCCTCTCTCTCTCTCACTCTGTCTCTCTCTGTCTCTCTCTTTTGCCCCCTCTTTTAATCCCTGGTGCTGAAGTGGTTAGAATGATGCAGTATTGCAGGCCGACTCTGCCCACTGCCAAGAGTTTGATCCTGACCAGCTCAAACTTGATTCAGTCCCTATCCTTCCATGGTTGGTGAAATGAAGAGCCAGATTATTGGGGGGATGGGACGATATATAAACCGTTTAGAGAGAGAGCTGTAGAGTGCTATGAAGGAGTGTCTAAGTCTACTATTGGCACCTGATTGGCTTTGCCCCAATTTTGCTTATCGTGAGGGATAGATTCAGCCTTCAAGAAGTTTGGAAAAGCTGGGAGGCGTTTGCCCCTCTCTGGCTTCTTGAAGGTGAGTTTTTCATATCCTAACAAGGACTTCTTAAAAGTCACAAGAAAGTTCTGCTTCTTCCATTTCCCGACAGGAGATAGATTGTGTTTCAAGGTCGTCCACATTTACTGACATAATCGTATCTGCCTAATGGCTTTTCCAGGCCAATCAATAGCACACCAGTAATTAGATACGTTTAAATAAACTCATCACTTCGTACTATTAAAAGCGGGGCGTTTTATTCCCCCCCCCCCTTTCTCTCCCAT
Organism: Natrix helvetica; assembly: GCF_964273705.1. Taxonomy (NCBI): domain Eukaryota; kingdom Metazoa; phylum Chordata; class Lepidosauria; order Squamata; family Natricidae; genus Natrix; species Natrix helvetica. The sequence continues at coordinate 168,612,058 of NC_138550.1, read as the reverse complement.
CCTGAACTCCCAAGAGGTGGGAGGCAAATGGCAGCCCAGGCCTCCAATGGCCGTTGTGAGAAGGGATGGGAGTGACATCTGTCTAAGGCCTTTTTTGAACCGATGGTTAAGCAAAGTGCTTAATTGCCGAAATGCATTAAAAAGCTCTTTCGTCCCATCACGGGGATGAAAAACAAAGCAGCTGCCAATTAGGAAGGGAGTGCTTTGCTTAATGACGGGTTATTTAACACTCCTATGCTTTATGGAGAATTTATTACATGCAATTAACCTGTGGAATTTGGTAGCAGAAGAATGGTGGAGGACACCGGGTGGTTTTAAGTGGGTGCAGAAGACATTCATGAAAAACAGGCTCCTGTTTTATCATTTACCTGAATATATAAGCCACCCAGGAGTGGTGCCGTGGCCTAGAGGTGGAGCTCTCACCTCACATCCAGGAGGCTGTGAGTTCGATCCTAAGTAGAGGCAGATATTTTTTTTCTCTCTGGGCACAATGTGTCCAGAATGTATCTGCTCAACAAAACTCTGCATTGGCGACATGAAAGGCATCCGGCCATTAAAATACACTGCTGGCTCCGTTCTGTTGCCCAGACTCCACACCACAAGGGATTATGGGATTATCATTAAAAGAAAAAAAATGATGATATAAGCCACCCAAAATTAATAGAAAGAAGATGCCCTGAAGGTAGTAGAGGTAGTCCTTGACTTGCAACTCTTTGTTTAGTGACCATTCAAAGTTACAACAGCACTGGAAAAAGTGACTTATGACCATTCTCCACACTTACAACCATTGTAACATCCACAGGATCATATGATCAAAATTTGGATGCTTGGCAACTGACTCATATTTATGACGGTTGCAGTGTTCTGGGGTCATGTGATCCCCTTTTGCGACCTTCTGACAAGCAAAGTCAATGGGGAAGCTGGATTCACTTAACAGCCATGTCACTAACTTAACGATGGCAGTGATTCACTTAGCAACGGTTGTGAGAAAGATGGTAAAATGGAGCAAAACTCACTTAACAACTGTCCCATTTAGCAAAAGAAGTTTTGGGCTCAATTACGGTCGTAAGTTGAGAACTACTAGTACATCATGAAGAATTACTGGATACCAGAAAGATCAAACTGTCCTATACGTCAACTCATAAAGTTGCCAGGATGAGGAAAGGGAGGGAAACGCATTCCACGCATACTTCGGCTAGAGTCGGATCTCAGATTACTACAGCAGGCTTGGGAGGTGTGCACCTCATTGGAGAATGTGATTTATGACACAGACTGAGGGGAGGGAAGAAACAGGAGCAAAGTTCAGCCATAATTAAAATGAGGTTGGATCTAACTGCAATGGGATATTGCCAAAATTGTATTCCTAATAAATGACTGGATTTCTTTTGAAACTTGGCTTTAATTAGGGCATCTTTCAGAAACCTGACACTATGAAGAACTGAAAACAGACATGGCAAGCAAGAAAGTTGTGAAACTTTTTGCTCCATTTTTCAACCTTTTTTTGCCACAGTTGTTACCGGGATCACTGCAGTTGTCAAGTTAGAAACACAGTGGTTCAATGAATTTGGCTTCCGTGTGGACTTTGCTTGTCAGAAGTTTACAAAAAAGGATCACATGACCCCAGGACACGGCAACTGTCATAAATACATGCCAGTTGTCCAAATTTTAATCCTGAGATGCTGCAACAGTCACGAACGTGAAAAACAGTCGTACATCACATTTTTCAGTATCACCATAGCGTCAAATGGTCACTAAATGAATGTTAAATTGAGGACTATCTGTATGCAGACTCAGTGTCCTTTAAGACGCTAATGATAGGTTGCGTAAAATGGCTAATCCCTTGTCCCTCAGAGTTGCAAGCCTGCCAGAGCCTGCCACTTTCTTGTGATTGCTCATGAAAGGAACCGTACGGAGCATTTGTGGGTGATCTCAAGTCCTATCCTTGCCCAGAAAGAAATGATTTAAAAAGCCTAATCTATTCACCTACTCTATTCCACCACAATTGTCAACTCTGATTTTGTGAGGCCTGCAGCCACTTAAACCTCTAAATGGAAACGACCCTTGGCTCCATTCATTGAGAAAGGTCTAGTTGTATTAGAAGTGTATTGCAGTTCACAAGTCACAAAAGAGTTATAGTTCCCCACCCAGAAGTGGTATTCAGCAGGTTCTGACCAGTTCTGGAGAACCGGTAGTAGAAATTTTGAGTAATTCAGAGAACCGGTAAATACCACCGGTAAATACCGCCCTGCCCTCATCTATTCTCTGCCTCCCGAGTCCCAGCTGATCGGGAGGAAATGGGGATTTTATAGTATCCTTCCCCTGCCACACCCACCAAGCCAAGGCCACCAAGCCACACCCTCCAAGCCATGCTTACAGAACCAGTAGTAAAAAAAAAATGAATCCCACCACTGGTGAGAAACCACACCCCCTTTATGACTTGTAGACTTCAATTCCCAGAATTCCTGAGCCAGCCATGCTGGCTCAAGAATTCTGGGAGTTGAAGTCCACAGGTCACAAAAGAGCCACAGTTCCCCACCGCCGCACGAATTCATAGCCAGAACTGAGAATCACACGCCAAAATACCTAAGTTTAACTTTCCCCTCCTTTAGCTAACTCATGTTGCCCAACCCCTGTGTGACCAGGTCAGTTCAAGCACAGGATGGTATGAAGCTGGTATGATGGGTGACCTTGAAGTAGCATCTCAAGGAGATATCGTAGTTACTTTCATTTTCCCCCCTTGTCTTCCTCTCTTCCCAAAGTTCATGGTAGTGTATCACTGAATAATAGCGAAGCACAAGCAAACATTAAGGACCTGAATAAAATTCCGCACTGGCTACAGGAAAAGCATCCGGCCAGTAAACACTTTGCTCCATTCAGTTGCCCAGAATCCACCCTCCCCCCCCCACAAGGGGTTATGGGGTCATAAAAAGGAGATGACAAGCAACCTTTAAAGATGCAGCAGGTAGGGCTGTTTTCAATTTGCCATTCCTTTCCCACAAGTCCAAATTTTCATCCCTACTTTTAAAACATTTTCCCCCCAAAAAACTGGGGTTGGGAACTACATATAATACAGTGGTGAAAATCATTTTTTTTACCACTGGTTCTGTGGGTGTGGCTTGGTGGGTGTGGCAGGGGAAGAATACTGCAAAATCCCCATTCCCTCCACAAATCCTGGGGAAGGATATTGCAAATTCTCCATTCCTACCCCACTCTGGGGCCAGCCAGAGGTGGCCTTTGCCGGTTCTCTGAACTACTCAAAATTTCCACTACCGCTTCTCCAGAGCCTGTCAGAACCTGCTGAATTTCACCCCTGATACAATACCATCCTAAATATCCACTAATGCAAGATGTAAGTATCTCCAGTTCTCATTATGAAAAGTTCACACTGTTTCCATTCCAGCCTGTGTGTGCCTTAGGTATACATTGAATAGACCTCCAAATTGAAATGAGGGTCGGTGTAATTACAACTGGAAATGTTTCTTTTCAAAGAGCATCTCATAAGAACCACTTACTCTCCGACCTCCCTCGGTACATGAATGCCAGATCTTGGTCTGTCTCCAAGTGGAAACCTGTTAATTTCAGAGCCGGGAATCTTTTCTGAAAACAAGCCATTCTGTTTTGAGCTCTGAATCGGGCCGTGAATGAATGTTCCAATCAAACCGACGCAGACATAAGGCAGAACTAATTACCTCCAGCGACTCCCACCAGAAAGGACACAAGTCCAATGTTGTGAATCACAGAACGGTGCGGAAAGCGAGATCTGCTTTTAACTTGAAATGATGAATCTGCTTCTCTGACACATTGGCATTGGTTTGCGTGGCGGCCTAGCCATAAACCACCAGCAGAAGACACTCTGATGCCACATCAGCCATGACATTGCCCTGTGCAGGGTTTGCCAAGATGACACTGGGCGTGACCTCGTTTGCCCTCGATGCACAAATTGTGCGGATAGGACTAGGGAAACCTGCACAAACATTTTTGTCGTGGCCCCGTCGGATCCCAGTTCAGAGGAGAAGGAACCGGGAACCTCGGATGGGGGTGACACATCTCCCCTGGAACATTTGGAGAAACCAGGGGACTGAGGACAATGCTGTCCCAGGCAGAAGTGGGTTCTCCTGAACCAGTTCGAACCGGTAGTGGTAATCAGGTGTGGGTTGGCAAACCGGTAGTGATGGCTGGCTGGCCATGCCCCAAACCAGCTCTCTCAACGCTCGCCTTGCCTTGTCCTGCATGAAGGAAGCAGTTTCATTTGCTGCCTGCAATCTCCAGGAGGGGGGGTGGGTGAGCAGCCAAGCAAGCATGCAGGATCTGCCTCTAATCTGCAGTTTACTCGTGAAACCCCCAGACCTTCTCTTCATGAGCCGAGGGAGTCCACTGTACCGCAGACATCCGGGTGTGAGTCCCTTGTCGTGAAGTGGGGCCCTGGGAGAGAGTTGGGCCTGCTGATAGTATACCTGGCTCCTCGCTATACATCAGCGGCACTGTCTGAACTCCTCGAGCTAATCGCATCAGTGGCGGTTGAGACCCCCAAACTTTTAGTGATGGGGGATTTTAACCTGCCGTCGGTGGGAGAAGCGTCAGAGGGGGTTCGGGAGTTCATGGCTTCCATGACAGCCATGGACCTGACTCAATTGATCCAGGGCCCGACACACGAGGGAGGTCACACGCTGGACCTTGTTTTTGTCTCTGGTCAGTGGTTGAGTGATCTGGGAGTAGGGGATTTAACCATCACTCCCCTGTCATGGTCAGATCACTCACTTCTCCGGCTTGACTTCCCTGGTGCTACCCCCCGCTGCGGGGAGGCGGAGCCGGAAGATATCAGATGGTTCCGCCCCAGGCACCTGATGGAACCAGATAGGTTCCAGATGGAGCTTGGGCCACCTCCTGTAGCCCTGACCCGCCCCCGGGTAGAGGACCTGGTGGTCGCGTGGAATAATGCGACTACCGGGGCCTTAGACCGAGTGGCGCCTTTGCGGCCTCTCCGGCGGCAACGATCCACCCTGGCCCCTTGGTTTACCGAGGAGCTAAGGGTGATGAAACGCCGCAAGAGATGCCTAGAGAGTCGTTGGAGATCCTCTTGTTCCGAATTTGACCGAGCACAGGTACGAACCCATTTAAGGACGTACCTTGTGGCATTGAGAGCGGCCAAACGTCAATATTGTGCCGCTCTCATTGCATCCGCAAAGAACCGCCCTGCCGCCCTGTTTCGGGTGTCCCGCTCCCTTCTGTTTCAGAGGCCGCGGGAGGCTCCTTTACAGGGCAGGGCAGAGGAATTTGGGAAATAACTGCAGGATAAAATCGCTCAAATCCGGAAGGAATGGGTCCCTTTCAGTGGTCTAGTGGAGACGTCCGAGGCGAGTCTTGAGAGACCATTCTGGGAGGAGTTTGACTTGGTTGCCATCGAGGATTTGGACAGACTGCGTGGACGGCTGCGACCTACCACATGTTTACTGGACCCGTGCCCTCCTGGCTTGTACTGGCATCCTGGGAGGTTACACGCGACTGGCTCCTGGGCCTAGTGAACGCTTCGTTGGGCGAGGGGTCTCTTCCGGCCGCCTTGAAAGAGGCGGTGGTGAGACCCTTACTCAAGAAGCCTTCCCTGGACCCTACGGAGCTAGCCAATTATCGTCCTGTCTCCAACCTTCCCTTTCTGGTGAAGGTTGTAGAGAGTGTGGTAGCTTATCAGTTTCCGCGACACCTGGAGGAAAATGATTATCTAGACCCGTGCCAGTCTGGCTTCCGACCCGGGCACAGCACGGAGACGGCCTTGGTCGCGTTGGTGGATGATCTCTGGAGGGCCAGAGATAGGGGTTGTTCCTCTATCCTGGTCCAATAGACCTCTCGGCGGCTTTTGATACTATCGACCATGGTATCCTGTTGCACCGACTGGAGGGGTTGGGGGTTCGAGGCACCGTTTTGCGGTGGTTCGGCTCCTACCTTTCCGGCCGGACGCAACGTGTGTTGGCAGGGGAGCAGAGGTCGACCCTAAGCCCCCTCACTTGTGGGGTGCCACAGGGGTCGGTCCTCTCGCCACTCCTGTTCAACACATACATGAAGCCGCTGGGCAAGATCATTCGTGGTTTCGGGGTGGGATATCATCTGTATGCTGATGATACCCAGCTGTACATTTCCACCCCGAACCACCCCAACGAGGCCGTCGAAGTGATGTCCCGGTGCTTGGAAGCCGTACGGGTCTGGATGGATGGCAACCGACTCAAGCTCAACCCCTCCAAGACGGAGTGGCTGTGGGTTCCGGCCCCCCGGTTCAACCAATTGCTTCCATCTTTGGCCATTGGGGGCGTACAACTGGCCCCCGTGGAGCGGGCGCACAATTTGGGCGTCCTCCTGGATGCCCGGCTGTCCATGGATGACCATGTGACAGCCGTGGCAAGGGGGGCGTTCCACCAGGTTCGCCTGGTGCGCCAATTGCGCCCCCTATTGAACCGGGATGCCTTACGCACAGTCACTCATGCGCTGGTGACGTCTCGCCTGGACTACTGCAATGCTCTCTACATGGGGCTTCCCTTGAGATGCACTCGGAGACTGCAGTTGGTCCAGAATGCGGCCGCGCGGGTGATTATGGGGAGTACAAGGTACTCCCATGTGACAACTCTCCTGCGCGAGCTGCACTGGCTTCCTGTGGTCTATCGGGTGTGTTTCAAGGTTCTGATAACGATCTTTAAAGCGCTCCATGGCACAGGACCTAGTTATCTGCGGGATTGCATCCTGCCCCATACATCCCTACGACCAATTCGCTCGCACAGAGAGGGACTTCTCCAGGTGCCGTCCACCAAACAGTGTCGGGGGCCGACGCCTAGGAACAGAGCCTTCTCTGTGATGGGCCCAGCCCTGTGGAATGACCTCCCCCCTGATATCAGGACTACCTCTGACCTCCGCTCCTTCCGTGCAAAGCTCAAGACCCACTTCTTCCAATTAGCTGGCCTGGCTCAACCATAGTTTTACCTTACTGCTCCTGACGGGTTTTTTAAATCTTGTAATTTAATTGAGGGTGTTTTAAATTGTCAATTTTAAATTCTATTTTATATATTTGTTACCTCCTCCATGTATATGTATATGTGTACGTACGTGTATGTGTTTATTTTTATTTGTATATGTATTGTTCTTTTGTATATTTTATGTGTTTTTATTGTACGCCGCCCCGAGTCCTTTAGGAGAGGGTGCGGCTAACAAATAAAATTTTTTTATTATTATTATTATTATTATTATTATTATTATTATTATTATTATTATTATTATTATTATTATTATTATTATTATTATTATTATTATTAGACTAAAGGTTCCCCTCACACATATGTGCTAGTCGTTCCTGACTCTAGGGGACGGTGCTCACTCTGTTTCAAAGCCGAAGAGCCAGCGCTGTCTGAAGACATCTCCATGGTCAGGTGGCTGGTGTGACTCAATTCCAAAGGTGCATAGAACGCTGTTACCTTCCCACCAAAGGTGGTTCCTATTTTTCTACTTGCATTTTTATGTGCTTTCGAACTGTTAGGTTGGCAGAAGCTGGGAGAAGTAACAGGAGCTCACTCTATTACACGGTGCTAGGGATTCGAACCACCAAACTGCCAACCTTTCTGATCGACAAGCTCAGTGTCTTAGCCACTGAGCCACCGCACCCCTAGACTAGACCATTCCCAATTCACTAGGCCAGAAAATCCCAGAGCCTGCAACCGTTCTTCATAGGTTTCAGCCTCCAGTCCTCTCAAGAAACAGTCAATATAAAATTTACCGTTCCAATGGAAATTTTAATTTTAGCCAATTTAGGCGGGCCTTCTCATTCTCCAAAGACCGTATCATTGCACCAACAAATGCTGTCTTTTCCTTTTGAAAAGATACTAATAAGCATTAAGTAGCAAGCTGGCGGTGCCACGTAAATTGCTATTCTAACCCAGCTAAAAATGCAAATTGCAGGTTGGGATCAGAGAGGGCTGTAATAACCATCCAGGTTTAATCATTAAAATATGGCAAGCAGAGAGGAAAAACCTGGAGCAGAGAGCATGGTCTGGATGCTGTACGAACTGTGTTTCATCCGTCTTGGGGCTGGGAGGTGGGTATAAAGTTAGATGATCTGTAATTAAGGTAAAGGTTCCCCTCGCACATCTGTGCTGTTCATTCCCGACTCTAAGGGGCAGTGCTCATCTCTGTTTCAAAGCCAAAAAGCCAGCACCATCCGAAGATGTCTCTGTGGTCATGTAGCTGGCATGACTCAATGCCAAAGGCGCAGGGAATGCTGTTACCTTCCCACCAAAGGTGGTCCCTATTTTTCTACTTAGGTTTTTTAATGTGCTTTCAAACTGCTAGGCTGGCAGAAGCTGGGACAAGTAACGGGAGCTCACTCCATTACGTGGCGCTAGGGATTCAAACTGCTGACCTTTCTGATTGACAAGCTCAGTGTCTTGGCCACTGTGCCATTGCATCTCTGATCTGTAATTACTTCCCTGTTTTCAAAGGGAGATTTCTTAGAGAAGATTCAGCCTCTGCAGCTTTCTAACTTATCTTTCCTGGTATCGCTGCTTTTAAAAATTCAGAGGGGGAGGGAGAAGACTACTGCCCTTTGAAAAGCATGGACAGCTAAGGATCATCTTCAACATTTCCTGATAGCTTCCGAAATCTTTTCAATCTTTTCAGTCATAAGATCCCAAAACCGCTACTTACAATGATTCATTTAGTGACTTTTTGAAGTTACAACATTGAACTTACAACTATTTATTTAGTGACTGCTCAAAGTTACAATGGCACAGCAAAAAGTGAACAGAACAGAACAGAGTAGACTAGAGTAGAATAGAATAGAATAGAATAGAATAGAATAGAATATGGAATAGAAAGAAATAGAGTAGAGTAGAGTAGAGTAGAGTAGAATAGAAAATGGAATAGAATAGAAATAGAGTAGAGTAGAGTAGAGTAGAGTAGAGTAGAGTAGAGTAGAGTAGAATAGAAAATGGAATAGAATAGAAATAGAGTAGAGTAGAGTAGAGTAGAGTAGAATAGAAAATGGAATAGAATAGAAATAGAGTAGAGTAGAGTAGAGTAGAGTAGAGTAGAGTAGAATAGAATAGAATAGAATAGAAATAGAAATAGAGTAGAGTAAGTAGAATAGAATAGAATAGAAAATGGAATAGAAGAGAAATAGAGTAGAGTACAGTATAGAATATAATAGAAATAGAGTAGAGTAGAGTAGAGTAGAATAGAATAGAATAGAATAGAATAGAATAGAGTAGAGTAGAGTAGAGTAGAGTAGAATAGAATAGAATAAATAACTTTATTGTCATTTTGAATGTACACTAATCAGCATATATTAAATTGATTTTGTGATTCTTCCCTTCCCTTCCATTCTATTCCTATCAGCAAAACAAAAAGTAATGGATGGAGGTAAAACAAGGATCTTGGAGCCTTGATGGTTGATCACTTAAATATGAGCCAGCAGTGTGGGACATCAGCCAAAAAAAGCCAATGTAATCCTAGTCTGCATTAACAGAGATAGAATCAAGATCTCATGAAGTTCTAGCACTGTTGAAACATACGAAGAACAGTTACAGGAATTCATCTACTATTCTATCTTCTAAGGAGAGAATCAACCTAGAATTAAGGAGACATTTCCTGACAATGAGGACAGCTAATCAGTGGAATGACTTGCTTCCAGAACTTGTGGGAGCTCCATCATTGTAGGTTTTAAAGAGGAGATTGGACAACCATGTGTCCAGGATGCTTTGAGGACTCATTCTTGGGCAGGGGGTGGACTAGAAGACCTCCAAGCACCCTTCCAGCCCTATGATTCTATGATTCGGTCGTGTCATCAGAACATACACATATGGTCAATCCAGAGGTGGTATTCAGCTGGTTCAGACTGGTTTGCCCAAATCGGTAGCGGAAATAGCTGGTGGGTCTGTCCAGCCGCCCCAGTTCTCTGTCGTCCTATTTAGGCACATTTTTGGGCTGGGTGCATATGCGGAAGGCATGAGCACAAGAAAAGTGCATGTGCAGAAGGTCAGAAGCATGCAAGCGCACATCTGCGAACTGGTAGGGAAGGTGACTTGGGAGACTGCCAACCTGGCAGTTCGAAAGCACATAAAAAATGCAAGTAGAAAAATAGGAACCACCTTTGGTGGGAAGGCAACAGCGTTCCATGCACCTTTGGCATTTAGTCATGCCGGCCACATGACCACAAAGACATCTTCGAACAGTGCTGGCTCTTGGGCTTTGAAACGAAGATGAGCACCGCCCCCTAGAGTCAGGAACAACTAGCACATATGTGCAAGGGAAACCTTGACCTTGACCTTTAAGGAAGATAAGTGAAAACCAACCCTGGGTCAACCTAAATGGAGACCAAATCCCCGCAAAAATAAAATTTGCTCCTGCATTCAAATCTGGTTATTTACACAACTGTAAATCCTTTATGCTGAATTTCCCTTCTTGGGTCCTGCAAGGCTTCGGCTCTCCGATAACCTGCCGTTGTCTTAATTTTCATTCCCTTCCCAAGAGGCGCATTGCTCCCCCCCCCCCCCTAAGATCCAAAGAGGAAGCCTTAAGCAAACTTCTCCCTGGCTATTTAATCTCAAATCAAGGGGAGCTGAGTTTGCTGGGGGAATTAGCTAAATATCCCTCTTGCGCTTCTCACTACAGAGAGAGAATTGGGTTACAAATCAAATGAATATGTGTGTTCTGGAGCTTGCATTGCCAGGGGTGCCTATTACAGCCTTGCAAAAAAAAAAAAAACCCTGCGAAGTCATTTTAATATTATTAGCCCCATGACACGGAGGAGAAATTTAGGTCATCTGGCCAGTTTATGGAAGAGATCAACATCTGATTAAGAATGGAGGTCAGAAAACTACAGAATAACAGGGTTGGAAGGGACCTTGGAGGTCTTCTAGTCCAACCCTCTGCTCAAGAAGGAGACCCTCTACCATTTCTGACAAATGGCTGCCCAGTGTCTTCTTAAAAACCTCCAATATTGGAACATCTATAACTTCTGGAGGCAAGCTGTTCCACTGATTCATTATTCTCCATGCCAAGAAATTCCTTCTTAGTTCTAAGTTGCTTCTCTCCTTGATTAGTTTCCACCCATTGCTTCTTGCTTTGCCCTCAGGTGCCTTGGAGAATAGTTTGACTCCCTCTTCCTTGTGGCAGCCCCTGACATCTTGGAAGACTGCTATCCTGTCTCCCCTAGTCCTTCTTTTCATTAAACTAGACATACCCAGTTCCTGCAACTGTTCTTCATATGTTTTAGCCTCCAGTCCCTTAATCCTCTTGGTTGCTCTTCTCTGCACTCAAGAGTGTCCTCTTCTTCTAAGTTTATCTATATGGAGATCCTCTCATAGGTTCATTTCCTACCTATGGGCTTCTTCAAAGCACTGGTTGTAAATTGCATCGTACCCCATCAACATCACCAGTGATCAAAGGGATGATGCTTGTAGTCCAATAAAAGCCAACAGGGAACCCAATTCAGGACTTTGGAAAAAGTAAAATGAAGAAGAGGGTAGAGGTTTAATTTCTATTTATTTATGAACTCATACTTCCTTCATTCCCCTCCCTCCAATTCTTTCATCTATCTTCCTGCCTGCCTGCCTGCCTGCCTGCCTGCCTGCCTGCCTGCCTGCCTTCATTCCCCTCCCTTTCTCTCATTTTCTCTTCCTCCCTCCCTCTCTTCTCACCTGCCTTTCAGACTTAGCAGTCTCAAGTCTGGTGGGATGATGTTGTATGTTGCCATGGGCTCCCTCGGAGTATTTCAGCCTCCCCACCAAACAGGTCCATTGTGCACACACAACTGTATGTGCAGCTGTGATTAAAGGACTAGGAATACGTCAGCTCACCGTTCTGTTATCAGGTGGCAGCTTAATCCAGGCTTTGGGAGAATTACAAATATTGTTTGTAATATGGTCTCTCCCTCCCTCCCTCCCTCCCTCCCTCCCTCCCTCCCTCTCTCTCTCTCTCTCTCTCTCTCTCTCTCTTTATGGCTTATAAGCTTATAATGACCATTGAAATTCGTAAGTCACTGAAAAAAGTGACTTATGACTAATGTGTTATTCTGTCTGTTCTTCCTCCTCCTCCTCCTCCTCCTCCTCCTCCTCCTCCTCCTCCTCCTCCTCCTCCTCCTCCTCTTGCAAATTCCACTCTCTTCTAGCATTGATGATGTTACCTAGTTGGGTAATGAAATGTCTGCAAGAAAACAACCAAGCTGAGAGCGCACCAAGAACCTCACAGTCTCCTCCTCCTCTTCCTCCTCCTCCTCTCTACAAATCCCACTGCTTTCTAGCACTGATGATGTTACCTAGTTGGGGAATGAAATGTCTGCAAGAAAACCACCAAGCTTAGAGATCACCAGGACTCCACATACTCCTTCTCCTCTTCTTCCTCTTCCTCCTCCTCCACCCTTCAAATCCCACCCTTCAAGCACCCACAATGTGATCCAGTTGGGTAATGTACAGTCTCCAAGGACACAACCAAGCTCAGGGAGCATCAAGGACCCCTCATTTCAACCTTAAACTGCCAATACTTCTTATGAACCCCTACCCTGAATGGGGGTTGGATTCCCTCATCTAAGTGATTGTCAGTTCCACAAAAGAAATTTTGAAAGCTTTTTCATTAAATGCATTGAAACATGGCAGAGGAAATACACCCAATATTGTTTTCAGCATGGCACAAAGTCACAATACGGTGGGGAAGTCAACCCTCCTAAAAGAATGAAATATTTTTAGGAAATATTTCAAAGGGCAGACTATTATATTTCCCCTAAAAGAACAAAGGACATTTTAAGGGAGACAGAAACTCAGAGCTTCATCTCCCTCCCCCCCCCCCAGTTGATATTTGGTGCCCATTGAGCAGGACTGGGCCAGCCTATCTACAAGACAAAAGAACTCCAGCTCCAGGGTGATGGGATTAAGACATGACCCTCCGGGACATCCTAGGATTATCTAGCAGCAGAACTCACCACCTGGCACAATCACCTGGGAACATTGCATCACCCAGTAAACTTCAACCAAACCTGGGACTCTGACAACCTTGCAAAGTTAGCTATGACCCCTACAACAACCAATAGAATACATGTCCTTGCACAGGAACAGGAAGCTCAAGTGCAAAGCCCAAGAGAGGGTATAAATTACCCTGATTCTCAACTCCATGTGGTCATCTGCCCAGAATCACACCGGCTTGGTGGTCCTGCTTCACCATTAAACCCTCTTTCCAATCAGCCTCCATGTTTCCCATGTCTTCCTCCCTGCTTGGAACTGAACAAGATGTATATTTCTTCCCAACAACCAGGAAATAAGAATCTAAGGCCACCTGCATCGCACGGCCTTTGTTTAGGTGACTGGATTGAGTCACTTCCGTCGTTGGTGGCTGTTGAGGCCTTGGAAAAACATTCAAAGCACTTCATTGTGCATTTGTGTGTCTTGTTATGCATAGAATCACCCACGACCATCACAATATCCTGTTTAGCAATGTGTTCCTTGAGCTCTGCCATCCACCGAAACACGATAGGAGCGTAGAGATTATTGATTTTAGTGCTGGCCTTGTCTTTGAAAGGCAGTAAATGAAATCTCCCTATTTTCTCTTCGCCTTAAAAGTTCTCAAAAATAGAATCCTACCAAACTCCATCCATCATCTCCCTCCCGTTGCCTTTTCTTCTTAAGGACAAAGACACGGAACGGCCAAATGAAGACAGGCAATAAGTTAAATCCTCGTGGACCACTGTTCTTACGCTAGCCTTGGGGTGGAGTGGAATGGAATAGAATAGAATAGAATAGAATAGAATAGAATAGCACGGTACGGCATGGCATGGCACAGCATAGCATAGCATAGCATAGAATAGGATACTAAAGAGAAGAATGGAATGGAATTGAATAGTAGAATAGAATAGAATGGAATAGAATAGAATAGAATAGAATAGAATAATAAAGAGAAGGATGGAATGGAAGAGGAATGGAATGGAATGGAATGGAGTAGAGTAGAGTAGAGTAGAGTAGAGTAGAATAGAATAGAATTATTAACAGAAGAATAGAATAGAATGGAAGCAAATCGAATGGAACAGAACAGAACAGAATAGAATTTGACATCTACATTTGATATCTAGTCCCAAAAGCCATCTGGGTGACTTTGGGCCAGTCTTAACTCAACCCACTTCACAGTGTTGATGTTGTGAGGAGAATGGGAGGAAGGAATATTAGGTATGTTGGGCACTCTGGGTTACTTATCAAAGATTAAAGGCAGGATCAAAATGAATGAAAGAGAGAGAGAGAGAGAAGAGAGAGAGAGAGAGAGAGAGAGAGAGAGAGAGAGAGGAAGGAAGGAAGGAAGGAAGGAAGGAAGGAAGGAAGGAAAGAAAGAGAAGAAAGAGAGAGGAAGGAAGGAAGGAAGGAAGGAAGGAAGGAAGGAAAAAAGAAAGGAAGGAAGGAAAAAAGAGAGGAAGGGAAGATGGATGGATGAAAGGAAGGAAGGAGAAACAGAGGAGGGGATGGAGGAAGGAAGATAGAAAATAGGAAGGAAGGAGAGACAGAGGAGGGGAGGGAGGAAGGAGGATAGAAAAGGAGAAGGAAAGAAGGGACAGTATGGTTTACACTAATAACCCTAGACCAGCTAAACTACAAACCACATTTCAGCCAGCTCTCTTCGTTAATAGAACTGAGTGAGAAGGAGGCTGTTTGAGGCAGTGGGTTCAAAATATAAGCACAATCTTTATGTTGAGCATTGCAGTTCTTTTAGCATCAGCTGCAGCTTCTCTGTTTCGAAATGATGCTCCCTTCCGGAGTTTCAAATGCTTGTTCTCCTCATCTATTTCCCTAACAGACGGATTTTCCTGCCCTAGAAGGGCCAAGCTCATTCACAATGGAAAGCACAAGTTGCATTGCAACACAGCCTGACAAATCCCTCCCAATTGTATGGCCTTCGGGGTGTGTCGAGGAATGGGGAAGAGAAGAATGTATTTCATAAGCTGGATACCCGTGCGTTGCTACGAAACTTGATCAGGCTTGATAAATTGTCACTAATGAGTAGCAACAATCGGGCTTCATACATTGACACTTAAAGCTTGTAGATTAATGTAGAATGTGTACAGGTGGGGAGGGGGAGTAGAATGTCTAAACTCCCAGCTTGCAGGCCTGATGAGTCATGTGCTGGCTACGCCCACTCCCGGTTTAGTGAAGGGTCAGAGCATGTTAGCAACTGGCAGTTGGAAGAGGGTTCTTTCCAGGTGGGGAGGGGGAGTAGAATGTCTTAACTCCTTAGCATCAGAACATGTTAATATAATACTGTATAAGAAATACTGGTGATCATTTCAAAAAAATATTTTCTTAGCGAGCACCTAGAAGCCAAGAGGAACAAACATGCCAAATTTCAGGTTGATAGGCTTTACAGTTCTGGAGATTCCTTGATGATTGAATGGCATTTGGCTTTTATATAAGGTAAAAGGTAAAGGTCCCCATTGCACATGTGTGCTAGTTGTTCCTGACTCTAGGGGGCAGTGCTCATCTCCATTTTAAAGCCGAAGAGTCAGAGCTGTCCAAAGACATCCCCGTGGTCATGTGGCTGGCATGACTAAACACTGAAGGTGCACGGAAAGCTGTTCCCTTCCCATCAAAGTTGGTTCCTATTTTTCTACTTGCATTTTTTACATGCTTTCGAACTGCTGGGTTGGCAGAAGATGGGACGAGTCACGGGAGCTCACTCCCTTACGCGGCGCTAGGGATTCAAACCACCGAACTGCCAACCTTTCTGATCAACAAGCTCAGCGTCTTAGCCACTGAGCCACTGCGTCCTCCCGGCTTTTATATATATAGATATATAGATATATAGATAGATTTAAATCCTGAGTACATCCCAACTGGGTGTACGGACTCCGCAGAACAGCGAGATAGCTCCGCGTGCAACAATCCCACACCCCTCCATCAAAAGAACCGAAAGGCCTTTACTTAAAAGGGAAAAAAATTAAATTAAAAAGATAAAATATATTTACTGCATCCAACAGGAACCTTTATCTCCGATGCCCACGATTCTGCAGAAGATGTTCTTCCTCCCCAGCAGAAGTTCCATTTAAATGCAAATGTTGACTTTTTGTCTGACTCTGGAGGGAAGATGCTGGCTGGTGATTTTTTTAATTTTAATGGGCTCGGAGCACGTTCGGTGGGGGGCTTCCTTCAACTTCCTGCGCTGGCGAGCTATAATTTAATTGGATAGGACAGCAAAACGAATCTGAAGCCAGAAAGAAGAGGCTGCCCAGAAAGAACCTCAGAAAGTTAGACTTAGAAGAACTTTGTGGTTACTTTGACTGTACGCTAATCGCTGTAGAAAGTTAGCAGCCACCCCTTTCCTAGAAGAATTAAATATTTTAGGAAATATTAAAAAAGGCAGAATATTAAATTTCCCCTAAAAGAGAAGTAGGAATTTTAAGGGGGACAGAAACTCAGAGCTTCAGCTCCTTGCCCCCAGCAGACATCTGGTGCCCATTGTTGTGGCCCGGAGGTGATGGGAGTTGACAGGAGATTCGGACAGTGAGGAGATTGGGGAGGAAGATGGGCCAGTCCTGGAGTCTGGGGAAGGCTCTGATGAGGGCTCTGTGTCAGAGGCAGAGAGGGGGCCAGGGCCGTCCGATAGTTATCAGCTGCCTTCAGAGTCAGACATCAGTGAGGCAGATGAACAGCTGGAGCCTGTTCCCAGTGTGCGCATGTGCAGAGCTGCCAGATGAAGGGAACAGCTAAGGAACAGGGGTCGACGTAGGAGTAAGGCCAAAGGGGGACAATTAATGGCCCCTCCCAGCAGAAATAAAAGAGGAGCGAAAGGGGAGTGGAGTTTGCAGGAGACAATTAGTTCACTTCGTTGGTTCCTGACTCTCCGAGGCTCACTAAAGAGAGAGAATGGGGTTACAAATCAATTGAATTTGTGTGTTCTGGAGCTTGCATTGCCAGGGGTGCCTATTACAGTCAGGTTTTGCAGATATCAACCTGTCAGCTCTCCAAGCCAGAGAAGGTCTGTGACTGTAAATCCTCCCTTGAAAGACTTTGCTGGATGTGAAGGAGCAGAATTCAGAGACAATTAATAAAAGGGTGGTTTTTTTTGGTCAGGACAAGGAGTTTGTTTCATGCTCTTGGGAAGCCTCAGTCAGAACACCCATTGAGAAGGACTAGGTCAGCCTATCTACAGGACAAAATACCTTTAGCCTCAGGGTGATGGGATTAGCCCTCACTTAAGATTCGAACCAGGGCAAAGCCATTAAGGCAATAGGAATTGCCCAACCTACAAGGCTCCAATAGCTTGCACAGGAACAGGAAGCTCAAGTTCAAAGCCCAAGAGAGGGTATAAATACCACCCCCTCTCTCAACTCCGTGGGTTCAGCTGCACCAGGACCTCAAGTCCATGTGGTCAGAGGTGGGCATCACATAATGTAACAACCAATTTACCCAGAACTGAGTGTGTACCTTCCACGCATGTGTGCCAGAAGTGGTATTGAGCAGGTTCTGACCAGTTCTGGAGAACCTCTAGCAGAAAGAGTACAGAAGAGAGCCTGTTCCCAGCGTACGCATGCACAGAGCTGCCAGACGAAGGGAACATCTAAAGAACAAGGGTGGACTTGGGAGTAAGGCCACAGGTGGATGTTGAATGGCCCCTCCCATAGGGAATAAAAGAGGAGCGACAGGGGAGTGGAGTTTGCAGGAGACAATTCGTTCATTCCTGCATTCTTGCATAATATTGCGGAGTCTAGAAGATATCGGGCTGGCCGCTCTCCAAGCCTGATAAAGGTTGGTAATTGTGAACTATCTTGAAAGACGGTGGGAGAGGAAAGTCTTTGCTGGAGAGGAATTCGCTGTCAATTAAATAATAGGGGTTTATCAGGAAGAGGACACGGCTTCGTGCTGCAGGGGAAGCCTGGGTCAGACCAGATATACTATATCAGTGATGGCGAACCTATGGCACGTGTGCCACAGGTGGCACGCGGAGCCATTTGTCAGGGCACGCGAGGCCCTGTCAGCTGGCCAGTGCACATGCATGCACTGGCCAGCTGAGTTCATCCTTTTTTAGAGCCATTTTCGCCCTCCCCAGGCTCCAGAGCCTTTATAGGAGCCTGGGGAGGGTGAAAAAAGCCTCCCTGCTCCCCCCGGAGGCCCTCCAGAGACTTCATGAGCTTCCCTGAAGCCTCCGGAGTGCAAAAAAACCGGCCATATGGGCAAACCGGAAGTTTGGGAACGGACTTCCGGTTTGCTTGGAGGTCATTTTGACTGCTCCGGAGGCTTCAGGGAGCGTCCTGAAGGTCCCTCAAGCCTTCGGAGTGCTCAAAACGACCCTCCAAGCAAACAGGAAGTCACTTCAGGTTTGCTCGGAGGTTCGTTTTGACTGCTCCGGAGGCTTCAGGGAAGCATCCTGAAGGTCCCTCAAGCCTCCGGAGGGCTTCCGGGGGGCGGGGGAGGCTGTTTTTGCCCTCCCCATGCTCCTATAAAGCCTCTGGAGCCTGGGGAGGGCAAAAAAAGCATGCAAAAAATGGGGGCTCGCGCCTGTAGTGCGTGCATGCGCACTGGGGGGGGTCGCACATTGCATTATGGGTGTGGCACACCTGCACACTACCCCCCTGCGCTCCCCCCACTTATGGCACACGAGCCAAAAAAGGTTTGCCATCGCTGTACTATATCTAGAAAGCATTCCCCCCGTCTACTCAATGGAAATTCAAGCACCCCCATAAAGAGAAAGACTTTTTCCCCCACAAAGGGAAATACTTCCATTAAGGTTTTTGAGAATGATATATTTAGGAAGAATGCCACAGATAGTCCTCAACTTACAACGGTTCGCTTAGGGATAATTTGAAGTTCCAGTGGCACAGAAAAAAAAACACCTGACGTATAACTGTTGTTCAGACTTCTGAGAGCTTCTGACAAGTCACTTCATAACCTTGTGACTATTTGACCAACTGCAGCGGTTCATTTAACAACTGTGCGAGAAAGGTCGTTAAAGGGGGCAAAACTTGCTTCACAACGGTCTCATTTAGAAACAGAAATTTGGGACTCAATTGTGGTTACAAGTCAAGGACTGCTTGTATTAGTCCCAAAGGTGCTTTTTTCAAGAGGCAACTGGACTTTCTTGTTTTTGCTTTTGAAGCAGTTTCGCTTCTCGTCCCAGAAGCTTCTTCAGCTCTGACTGGATGGTGGGGAACGGAAGGATTGGTACTCCTTGGAGACAGCTGGTAAAGCGTCAATCATGACCTCTACAGATTACTTATACTAGGTTGTTGAGTAACTCCACCAAGAATTATTTCTTTAAGAAATGTATCTTCGTATGATCCATCCTAGGGAGGTATAAGCAAGTAGCCACACGCCAGCAAGGCTCAGCAAAATATACACTTATATTTTGTTTAAGCATTGCTTTCATCCCAGGAGGCTAATATCTCTGTCCCTTGATTCTTTTCCCAGCTTCTCTTTGTTAGTTTTAAGCTGACCCCCTGCATGTTTTAATCTTCATTTTGTTACCATGGAGTCAATGATCCACCCCCAAAGGCAGAACTTATGGACATTCATAAAATAACGTCTTCTTCTTTTAAAAATCAATCCAATTCCCTGGGCCCGCACAGTCATCCAATCTAACTATTGGCAATCCACTTCCTGCCAGATTTCAGCTCCCCAAAAAAGAATCTTCTTTTCATCACTCACAGTTTATAAAGACAGAAAAGCTTGGCGTTTGGGAGGGAAATCTTTTATTTATAAATCGCCGAAGCCAACTTCCCATCAATTAAAATATACTTCGAAATGGGCCACATGGTGAAGAGAAGGAAACCAAGCCAAGCAACCCAGGAATGAAAACACCGAAATGATTAAAACAGCCAAACGGTATATACAATGCAATGCAATGCAATGCAATGCAATGCAATGCAATGCAATGCAATGCAATGCAATGCAATGCAATGCAATGCAATACAATACAATACAATACAATACAATACAATACAATACAACAATAGCAGAGTTGGAAGGGACCTTGGGGGTCTTCTAGTCCAACCCCCTGCCTAGGCAGGAAACCCTACACCACTTCAGACAAATAGCTATCCAACATCTTCTTAAAGACTTCCAGTGTTGGGGCATTCACAACTTATACCAAAGGTGGGTTCCTACCGAATAGGTAGTAACTCTGGCAGACATGTGACCGTACTGATTCTATCCTCGGTGGCGCCATCTTGATTTTCTGTTCTGCACATGCGCAGAACAATCTCCATTGAAAACATGTAATTTTTATTCCTTTTTTAATGTTGTGCACATGGGCAGATTGTTTTAAGCGCAAATGTGTATGCACACAGAGCAAAATATTTCGGGTGACGAAGCGGTAATAACGGCAGCCGGAGCCCATCCCTGGTATATACCCATTTATCAACCGGAGAACATTTTCTCTTATCTTCTGACTGTTCAGAAGCTACTTTCCCCAACATGGTGCCTTTTAGATATTTTGGATTACAACTTCCATCCTCCTGAGCTTAGGGAAGCCGAATATCTCTGGAAAAGCACGTTTGGGAAATCATTTCATATTTTAGTCGAGGGTAAAGATGGGAAAGATTAGAAAGCAGCGTGGTAGCCTAGAGGTGAAGACGCTCGCCTCCTGTTCAGAAGGTTGAGAGTTCAGTCCCAAGCAGTGACAGCGGTCAGGGTGCAAAGAGAAAATATTTGCTGTGAGCTCTATGTAGGTGTCAGGAAGGGCATCTAGCCAGCAAATGCTCAGCTTTACTCAGTCGCCCCAAACCTATCCCTACGCAAGGGATTAGAGCAGGGGTGTGATCCTACTGGTTTAGCAATCGGTTTGTTGAGTGCATGCTTTGCTTAGTGGTCTCCTTTGGGTCACTAAGTGAACTATTGTAAGTTGAGGATTTCCTGTATTGCAGTATGATTTCTTTGTCGTTCTATTCTTTCTCATCTTAGGTGCTTTCCAGTCCTGAGTCATTTTCAGAAAAAAAAAACCTCTACATTTGTGTCTGTGTCTTTAACATTTCACTCCCTCTTCCCCTTCCTCTGTCTGTCCTCAAACAATGCCTGGCATCTCCACTTATTATTATTACTATTATTATTGGCCCATCACCTGAAGCTGATATCTCCGGAATCAGTTGGCGTTTTAATGGGATGTTTGTACTCCCTGACAGATGAGAAATCTGAGTGATCAAGCAGTCAGAAGTCATCACTAGCTCCCGGGGACTTTCATGGCATCGGAGATTAAGGCCATCACTCATTTCCCTTACACTCTTTCTAACAGCCCAGCCGAAACAAAATTCTGGCAATCCTCAGTGGCAATCCTCTCCTAAGACTACAGAGTAGGAAGCCAGGCAGACCGATTCACAAAATAGAGGTAATTGCAGTGATGTTGACACGAAATGGGAGACTTAGAACTAAGACCTTAGAATTAAGGAGAAATTTCCTGGCAGTGAGAACAATTAATCAGTGGAACAACTTGCCTCCAGAAGTTGTGAATGCTCCAACACTGGAAGTATTTAAGAAGGTGTTGGATAACCATTTATCTGAAGTGGTGTAGCGATTCCTGATTAAGCAGGGAGTTGGACTAGAAGACCTCTAAGGTCCCTTCCAACTCTGGTATCCTATTCTATTCTATTCTATTCTATCCTATTCCTATTCCTATTCCTATTCCTATTCTATTCTATTCTATTCTATTTATTCTATTCTATTCTCTATATTTAATATTCTATTCTATTCCATTCCATTCCATTCTATTCTATTCTACTCTATTCTATTCTATTCTATTCTATTCTATTCTTTTCTCAATATCCTATCCTATTCTCTTCTCTTCTGACTTTGTAACTCTGGTCCCTAAATGAACAACTGTAAGTCGAAGACTACCTGTACCAAGATTTTCAGGGTACCCCAGCGGGGTCACATTATTCACTGGATGACTGGGAATCTCCACAGACACATTTGACATGTTGGGTTGAGGTCGATTTTTTCAAACCCTGGAGAATTTTCTCCCAGTTATTTTTCCACATTACTTTACCACAAGTCTGTTTTATTCACTTTTAGCCTTTCACCGAATGTTCCTTGGATCAATATCTGAAAAGAAAGTCAGGGCATCAAGATTCCAGGGAAACAAATCGCCACAGAAAATAAAAAATGACCATTATGGCTGGAAATCTGATTTGGTACAGGTTTGATGCATTTTTCCCCCTTCCAACCGTTCCTGTTCAAATCGCGAATAGCAATCAAATGTGCATTCTTCTCCTACCAAGGTCAGCTCAGAATTCAGGTCAAGCAGTGGGAAGCTTAACCTGAAGGAGAAAAATGAGGTCGTCCCTTGGGGAAGTGTTTAGTTGGTTGTGAGTTTGTATTCAGGTCAAACAGCAAGAACCCGGAAAGATCTTTGAAAAGAACCTAACCTGGTTATGCCAGAAATCATCTTGAAAAGCCACATATATGTGTGATTGGTTTTCCTACTTCACTCTGCAAATATGACCTCATATACGACCCTCGCTCTGTCAAGGACCTTGGAGTACTCAAACCATCTAAGCCCCAAAGCTCACCGTAACAGCATTGCCCAAAAAGGCATTAAGTGTTGTTAACTTGATTTTGCGAAGCTTCTTCTCTATCAACATAGTACTGCTAACTAGGGCATACAAAACCTTGGCCAGACCAATTCTCAAATACAGCTTGTCTGCCTGGAATCCACACTGTACATCGGACATTAATACGGTTGAGTGAGTCCAGAGGTATTCCACGAGAAGAATCCTCCACTCCTCTGCTCATAACAGAGTCCCTTCTGCCACCCCTAGGCTTGAAATTTTGGGCTTGGACAACCTAAAACTACACCGATTAAGGCCTGACCTAAGCATAGTACACAACATTGTCTGCTACAATGTCCTACCTATCAACAACTACTTCATGTTCAACCACAATAATACAGGGGCAAATAATCGGTACAAACTCAAGGTAAACTGCTCCAAAGTCGATTGCAGAAAATATGACTTCAGCAACAGAGTGGTCAACGCCTGGAATGCTCTACCTGACTCCATTGTTACATCCTCTCTAACTCTCACAGTTTCAACCTCCAACTGTCTACCATGCACCTCACCCCATTCCGAAGAGGTCCGTAAAGGGGGCATGCATAAGCGCACCAGTGTGCCTACCGTCCCTGTCCTACTGTCCCCATTTATATGTACTTATTTCTTTTGTATATACACATACCTGCTTGTCCTTATTTGTTTATATGTTATATTCATGCTTATACATGCTTGACAACCCAAAATAAATGCATAAATAAACAAATAAATTAACAAATAAACAAACAAATTAATAAAGTGATCTACTAGAGGTAGTCCCTGATGTATGACCAAAATTCTGGAGCAGAATTTCCACTGCTGACAAAGGTGGTTATTTTTCCTACCAGTTAATCTGAATTTTGAACACATGACCACAGGGTGTCAGGTTTCCAAATGGCACCCAAAGGTAAATCAGAGTCCAAGGCAAAGGATTGCTCAAAGTCCCAATTTATTAAGAGAGCTATGTTGGCACATCTGGGAAAACCCGAATCTGAAAGCTTCCTGGTTTTCCCCACCCAGTTGAAAGTTCATGATCTTGCCCCCATGCCCACAAGTCCATCCCATGGTCCAATCTCCCTCTGCCACGCTGGCATTTCCACCCGTCCAGTTCCAGTCAGGTGCAGAGGTGCAAAGACAAAGGATGACCTTGGCTTTCTAGAAAGAATGTTGTTATGGCTGCATGTCAGCTAACTCTGTACAATCCCTGCTCCCATTTTCCCACAATGGAAAATGTATTGCAGAATAATAGAAAGTCTGGCAGTCCAAAGATCTGAAAGAAAAGATGGCTGCAGGCCTGACATAGGGACACTGCAACAATTGTGAGTGTGAAAAGCAGTCCGAAGGTCCCCTTTTTTTCAGTGCTGCAACTTTGGTCATTAAATGAATGGCCGTAAATCAATGACCACCTGTACTACCAATTCCATTGTACCAAAAGTCGGAACACACTGTCCTATGCAAGGTGGAATCTCTCATCTAATGACTCCTTTTACAAGCCTTAAACATGAGTTTAAATGCTGGGTCCTCATTTTACCCATCTGGGTGCTCATTTTACCCATCGCGGAAAGATGGAAGGCTAAGTCAACCTTGAGCCAGTAAGATTGAAACTGCCAAATTGAAGGCAGTGAGCAGAAGTAGCCTGTAGTACTGCACTCTAACCACTGCACCATCACAGTCCTTCCTTCCTTCCTTCCTTCCTTCCTTCCTTCCTTCCTTCCTTCCTTCCTTCCTTCCTTCCCACTTAGCAATAGTACTTAGACTTATATACTAACTTCACAGTGCTTTACCGCCCTCTCTAAGCAATTTAAAGAATGAGCCTATTGACCCCAACAATCTGGGTCCCCATTTTTCCCACCTTGGAAGGATGGAAGGATGGAAGGCTGAGTCAACCTTGAGCCAGTGAGATTTGAACTGCCAAATTGAAGGCAGCTGCAGTACTGGACTCTAACCACTGCGCCACTGTGGCTCATGCTCAGGATCTCCCGCTTGAGCTAAGGCCCGGATTAGGAGGCCTTTGATGTCCCTTCCAGCTCCATTCTGATTGTTTGATTGATTGATTGAACTAATCAAGGAGAGGAGCAACCTCGACTTAAGGAGAAGCATCCTAACAGTATCCACTAGATAAGTTTGCCTTCGGAAGTTGTGGGTGCTTCATCACTGGAGGTTTTTAAGAAGAGACTGGACAAGTCACTTATCTGAAATTGGATAGGATCTCCTGCTTGAGCAGGGGGCTGGACTAGAAGACCTCCAAGGTCCCTTCCAGATCTATTCCAATTAAGCCCAACTTAGATTGCCCCCACCTCCTTCCAACAAGCAGCCAACGTACCCCGAGAGAGAACGAAGAGATTTTTTCTCAAAACGACAGAACCCGCCTGAGGACATTGCCGCTTAATGCAGATTCCCCCCCCCCCCCCAGGGTGGAATTTGCGTGGCTGCCGCGCTGCAGATTGCATGATCGTCTCGCCTTGTCAATCCCCTCGGGTGCATGTAGCATGCTGGCACATCGGATTTTAAAAAAAGAAAAAGAAACGGCGAGCAATCAGAGAGGCTGTTTTTCTCACCCGCTCCAAATTTATTCAGGAGTTATTCCCGGCTTGTAGAGAGAGAGTTCCAAGAAAATGGCATTTGTACTTTTTCTGAGGTGGATGGCTTGTTCCCCTCCAGACTCGATGTTCTGCCGAGTGTACAAGTACACAACAACTCTATAGTTGTTATGTGGGAATGTAGGTGCCCTGCAGGTGGGGGGGGGGCAGACCTGCAGGGTAGATGCAATCCCATATAAAAGCTTTGCAGGTTCAGCTCTGGCGGGCGTGAGGTCAGGCGTGGAGAGCCGTGTGCTTTCGATAGACATCTCTAAAAATATTCCACCGATCATCCGGCCGTGATGGAGGCGAGATTAAATTCTGTCCAGGTAATGAGACATGGGAAAGAGGCTTCGAGATATTTAGCCGGGAGGGCTTAAAAAAGAAGGGGGGAAAGGATACACCTCCACTTGATTGGGGATTGCATGAGGTTGGGAGGTGAAATATGTGCAAAGGTTTCCATAGCTTTGCAGTTTTAACTCCTGAGGTCACAGAGAGAGAGATGATTCATATGCATGGAGTGTAATCCTTTGGTGAATTAGGAGGAGGAGGAGGAGGAGGAGGAGGAGGAGGAGGAGGAGGAGGAGGAGGAGGAGGAGGAGGAGGAGGAGGAGGAGGAGGAGGAGGAGGAGGAGGAGGAGAGGAAAGAAGGGTGGGAGGGAGGGAGGGAGGAAGGAGAAAGGCAAAGGAAATAAGAGGAGAAGGAAACAAAGGGAAGGAGGGAGGAATGAAGGAAGGAGAAAGATGAAGGAAACAGAAGGAGGAGTAGGTAAAGAAGGGGGAGGGGAGGAGAAGGTGAAGGTGAAGAAGGGGAGGGAACAAGGAGGAAGAGGGGAGGGAAAGGAGAAGGTGGTGGAGGAGGAAGAGGGTGAAGGAGGGAAAGGATGAGAAGTCGAAGAAGGGATTCTGGAGGAGGAGAGAGTGGGAGTAAAAGGAGAGAGAGGAAGAGAGGGAGGAGGAGGAGAAGGTGAAGGAGAAGAAGGAGAAGAAGGAGGAGAAGGAGAAGGAGAAGGAGAAGGAGAAGAAGAAGAAGAAGAAGAAGAAGAAGAAGAAGAAGAAGAAGAAGAAGAAGAAGAAGAAGAAGAAGAAGCAATAATGATGATGATGATGATGATGATGATGATGATGATGATGATGATGATGATTTGGTTTAATTACTAAAGTGCACAGGCATTAAACATTCCATCTGCTCCAAAAGGAAACCATTCTCCAAATTCAGAAAGAGATGTAAGATCTGAATTTCTATCCATCTCTTCCTCTATTTAAAATACAGTCATTCATCTTGCATTCACTCCTCTGCTGTTGCTGAATATTTTTCATTAATAAACCAAGACAGAGTCAGAAAACCAGTTTGACATAGTGATTAAAGGCACTGGAACCAAATCAGGAGGCTGTGAGTTCTAATCTTGCTTTAGACACACAGCTAGTTGGAGGACTTTAGATCAGTCCTCTTCCCTCAGCCTCAGGTCACTGGCAACAGCCGAAAATGGACTGCCATTTCTCAGAAATGGCTATCCAACATCTTCTTAAAAACTTCCAGTGTTGGAGCATTCACAACTTCTGGAGGCAAGGTGTTCCACTGATTAATTGTTCTCACTGTCAGGAAATTTCTCCTTAGTTCTAGGTTGCTTCTTTCCTTGATTTTTATTGTTATTGCATAATACAAAGTTGATACAAGGAAGTCCGTTAATTAAAACATGTATATTTCAAAGGTTGTTTTTTTCCCTCATGAGTGGTGGTATTATCTCTCTGGAAAGGACGTGGGCAGCAGCAGTGGTGTTGAAAAATAGAGATGAGGGGGAAGGAGAGAACAGAGGGGTACATGTGGGGATGGGGGTCACACTATTTCATTTTGCCAAAAGATCATCCAATTATTTAATTGTGGAACAAATATGTTTGCTTTCCAAATGGCATGTGATCAGACATTTGTAGAATTTTAATGATAGATAGATGATAGATAGATAGATAGATAGATAGATAGATAGATAGATGATAGATAGATAGATAGATAGATAGATAGATAGATAGATAGATAGATAGATAGATAGATGATAGATAGGTAGGTAGGTAGGTAGGTAGGTAAGTAGGTACGTACATACATACATACATCATACATACATACATACATACATACATACATACATACATACATACATACATACATACATTAACAGAGGGATAGAATTATTCAGTTTTGGTCACCACAATGTAAAGTAGATGCTGAGACTAGAGAGAGTGCAGAGAAGAGCAACAAAGATGATTAGGGGACTGGAGGCTAAAACATACGAAGAATGGTTGCAGGAACTGGGTATGTATAGTATAGTCCAGTGGTGGGCAACCTGTGTGTGTTTGTGTGTGAGTGAGACAGACAGACAGAGAGAGGATCAGAGAGAGGGAGTGAGAGAGGGAATCAGAGAGAGACTGACAGAGCTGTACGCGCGCGCCTGTTTTCCACGGGTGGAGCAGCGGCGAGATTCTGCGCGGCGAGCGATGATTCCGGGGGCCATCAGTGGGGGGGCAGGGTCTCCCCTCACGTTCCTCATCTTCCTGGATGGCCCCTGGAATCATCGCTCGCCGCGCAGAATCTCGCTGCTGCTCCACGCCGTGGAAAACAGGCGCGCGCGTACAGCTTGGCAAATTACAGCCTGGGAGACTTCTTGTCACTCGGCTTTTGCAGAAGCTTCCCTCCGAAGCCCAAGAGGAGGGAGGGGAGCGGGCGCCCGGCACACTGAAGAGCCGCATTAAAATGTGCAAAGAGCCGCATTTGGCTCGCGAGCCGCGGCTTGCCGACCACTGGTATAGTCTTTATTGTCATCGTCCAAAAAAAATACAACTAAATTGGTTATGTCTAGTTTACTGAAAAGAAAGACTAGGGGTGACATTATAGCAGTCTTCTGATATTTGAGGGGCTACCACTATTCTATTCTATTCTATTCTATTCTATTCTATTCTGATTTCTATTCTGATTTCTATTCTATTCCATTCCATTCTGTATTTTATTCTTCTCTTCTCTTCTCTTCTCTTCTCTTCTATTCCAATCAACATTTTCCAAACTATTCAGATCACTGCAACAGCTTCCCTAAATTTTGCAGTCCAATTCTCATCCAGGAATAGCAATACTTGCTGAATAGCAAATAATGCAGCAATACTTGCATTAAGGACAGCTGTGACCAAATTTCCTCCCTTATCAAAAATTGCATGCGAGCTAAAAGCCGGTGCGTGCCTCTGCTTTAATTTGCAAGCTAATGTGGAAATTTAGCGGAATGGGGTTATCATTCAATGCATGCTAGGCACAGACCAAAAGTAAATGATTTTTTTGCTGTAGCCAGAGGGCACTTCACAAGTTTCCCTCTTTCACCATTCAGATGTTATATCCTGCCACATTCTTTCTCACACCGCTTTCCACTTTGATGCCAGGGCTCTAACCATGCCATATTTTGGAGACATTTAGGAAAAGAAATTTCTACAGAATTATCCACTCACTTCTTTGGAGCAATGATGGACTAGGGGCGATATACAATACAATACATTAGCAGAGTTGGAAGGGACCTTGGAGGTCTTCTAGTCCAACCCCCTGCCTAGGCAGGAAACCCTATACCATTTCAGACAAATGGCTATCCAACATCTTCTTAAAGACTTCCAGTGTTGGGGCATTCACAACTTCTGGAGGCAACTTCTGTTCCACTGATTAATATGATAGCAGTCTTCCAATACTTCAGGGCTTGCCACAAAGACGATGGTGTCAAACTATTCTCCAAAGCACCTGAGGGCAGGACAAGAAGCAACGGGTGAAAACTAAACAAGGAGAGAAGCAACCTAGAACTAAGGAGGAATTTCTTGACAGTGAGAACAATAACCAGTGGAACAACTTGCCTCCAGAGGTTGTGAATGCTCCAACACTCGACGTTTTAAAGAAGATGTTGGATAACCATTTGTCTGAAATAGTATAGGGTTTCCTGCCTGGGCAAGGGGTTGGACTAGAAGACCTCCAAGGTCCCTTCCAACTTGTTATTCTGTTAATTCTGGTACTTTTCAGAAACTCCAACCACCAGTCCTGTCAAACAGTTTTCCCGTGACTTAGTGGTCATTTATATTCTCCAAACTGGTAAGCATTCACTCAATTGGCTAAGATATGTGGAATGGCAGTGAGCCTTGTGTTTATGAGGTGCGCCACCATGCAAAATTGCTATGGTGTGACATTGACTTCTGAGCATGAAAAGGAGACTGCCACAACCAATGTGGAATGGGGACACCAGTTGTTTTAGTTGGACCGTGGTCTTCCTTCAGGAGCTGATGAGCAGAAGGAGAGGACAATATGCTTGGTGTCCATTGGTAGTTTCTACCCTTTCAAAAAAGTATTGTAGAAAGGTTGGATTTTCTCTTCCAGAGTGGTTAAAGGGGCTCCAAAGGAATTATGTGCTTGTTTGTGTGTTCTTGTTTGTGTGTGTGTGTGTGTGTGTGTGTGTGTGTGAGTAGTAGTAGTAGTAGTAGTAGTAGTAGTAGTAGTAGTAGTAAGTGTCAACCATACTTTGCTTCCTATGGACATGATCTTCCTCATTGCTTCCTGTTTCTCATGATCATACTAGTAACCACCATAGAGAGTAAGGTTAGAGTAAAAGATTAATGGAAGAGAATATATGTAGCTCAGGATAGAACTGTAGAGTGCTTGATGCTATCTGAGCTTGGTTATTTAACAGATGTTTCATTACTCAACAAGTAACAATGTCAGTGGAATGGAGATGGAGGAGGAGGAGGAGGAGGAGGAGGAGGAGGAGGAGGAGGAGGAGGAGGAGGAGGAGGAGGAGGAGGAGGAGGAAGACTGTGGTGTCCTTGGTGGTCTCTGAGCTTGGTTTTTTTAAAAAAAACATTTCATGACCCAACTAGTTAACATCATCAGTGCTGGAACATACAGTTTATGGAATGGATGAAGAACAAAAGCAAGAGGAGGAGGAGGAGGAGGAGGAGGAGGAGGAGGAGGAGGAGGAGGAGGAGGAGGAGGAGGAGGAGGGGGAGGACTGTGGAGTCTATGGTGCTCTCTGAACTTGCCTGCAGACATTTCATTACTCAAGGAAGTAACAATATCAGTGCTAGAAGAGTGCAGTTTGGGGAATGGAGGAAGACAAGGAGGGGAGGGGGAGGAGGAGGAGGAGGAGGAGGAGGAGGAGGAGGAGGAGGAGGAGGAGGAGGAGGAGGAGGAGGAGGATAACTATGGGTGCTTGGTGCTCTCTGAGCTTGGTTGCTTTCTTGCAGACATTGGACTGCCCAGATAACACAATCAGTGCTAGAAGGGAGTAGGGGTTTCTCTCTTTATGTACAAGTGGTTTGCCCTGCCAACACTACTAATCGAGACAAACAAATGAAAAAAACAACAACAGCCTAATCAAGCCGAAAACACTCCCACCAACACTGACAGGGCAAGCCACTGCTATTAGAGAGATCAAAGAGAACAAACCCCCCCACTCCCTTCTAGGACTGATGATGTTACTTCATTGGGTCATGAAACGTCTACAAGAAAACAACCAGCCTCAGGAAGAACTAAGGACCTCATAGTTAAAAGGCCTTTCCAATCACTCACTAGCCTCATGCAATGTAAAAACATAAAAATAAAATCAAAGATAATATTAAGGTCAATAAAAGAACAAGGAATTTCGCCCTGAAAAATCCATCAGAGTGAAGAAGAAAATAAGCAAGGGCAACAACAGAAGGAGAGAGAGAAAGAGGAGGGAAAGGAAGAAAAGGTAAAGGAGAGGAAGTAAGAGAGGGGTAGCAAGAGTAGGAGAGAGAGTAAGAAGGAGACACTGCATTCAGTTTTGGTCACCATGATGTAGAAAAGATGTGGAGACTCTAGAAAGAGTGCAGAGAAGAGCAACAAAGAGGATTAGGGGACTGGAGAAGGCATAGGTAGTTGTAAAATAAGATGGATGTACGGGGTGGAAAGAAAGCATCCCCGATTATGCTTTTTATATGTTTAAACAGATTGTGATACATTCTAGAAGATAACAGATAAATATTAAGAGTATTCATGAGAACGTATATTTGTGAATGTATATCCAAAGGAAAAAATAAAACTTTTTACAAACAACAACAACAACAGGGAATAAAGGATAAATTGAACCCAATCAGTACAGGTGAAACATCCTCAATGCAGCTAGCCCACTGAGACCCCGAGGGCATTAGCACCAAAGCTTTGGTGAAGAGACCTTAGTAAATTAAAGCTACAAACAGGTAAACAGGAGATTCTACATTTAAAGTCTCCAAATAACTCTACAATAGGGATGCGGTGGCTCAGGGGCTAAGACGTTGAGCTTGTCAATCAGAAAGGTGGTTCGAATCCCTAGCGCCGCATAACAGAGTGAGCTCCCATTACTTGTCCCAGCTTCTGCCAACCTAGCAGTTCGAAAGCATGTAAAAATGCAAGTAGAAAAATAGGAACCATCTTTGGTGGGAAGGTAACAGCGTTCTGTGGGCCTTCGGCATTGAGTCATGCCAGCCACATGACCACGGAGACGTCTTCGGACAGCGCTGGCTCTTCAGCTTTGAAACGGAGATGAGCACCACCCCCTAGAGTCAGGAACGACTAGCACGTATGTGCAAAAAGAATCTTTACCTTTACCTAATAACCTACATGTTATTATGAAACTCAGAGCAACTTTAATCAAATCAATTTTTTCCTAGTGAGGTCCTGCCCAATCTTGCCGATTATTAAACAGAAGTTGGCAATAATACAGAACCTGGTATCACTCCAACCAACCAAAAGATAATTAAGATTAAAAAGAGCATGTAGGCCCTGGGTATTGAGTTAATAAAACTATAATAAATGCATCTAAATCTACATCAGCTATCCAGGCCTTTTATAATTCTCAAGA
Organism: Natrix helvetica; assembly: GCF_964273705.1. Classification (NCBI taxonomy): domain Eukaryota; kingdom Metazoa; phylum Chordata; class Lepidosauria; order Squamata; family Natricidae; genus Natrix; species Natrix helvetica. Next base: position 168,580,103 of record NC_138550.1, on the reverse strand, counting down.
TGCCCAGTGCATTCCGGGTGCAATAAAATTTGCATGGAGTAGAATTTTGTTTTAATTCAATGTCTTATACATTCAGCCCAAGTTCTTAAGGAGTTCCTGTGGTATGGGAGTAGTACTGTTCTTCATACTGTATATGGGGCCCTTGGTGATCTCTCAACTTGAAGGTTGTCTTGCAGAAGTCTCATTACCCAACTAAGTAACATCATCGGTGCTAGAAGGGAGTGAGGTTTGTAGAGAGGAGGAGGAGGAGGAGGAGGAAGAGGAAGAGGAGGAGAAGGAAGAGAAGGAGGAAGACATTATGTGGAGTCCTTGGTGCTCTCTGAGCTTGGTGGATTTCTTGCAAGACATTTCATTACCCAACTGAGTAACATCATCAGTTCTTGAAGGGAGTGGGTTTTGTGGGGTGGGAGGAGGAAGAGGAAGAGGAAGAGGAGAAGAGAAGGAGGAGGAGAAAAGGGGGAGGGGGGTTGTGGGGTCCTTTGTGCTCTCTGAGGTTAATTATTTTTCATTAATTCTGAGGTTAATTATTTTCATGCAGACATTTTATTACCCAACTGAGTAACATCATCAGTGCTATAAAGGAGTGAGTTTAGTGGTGGTGGTGGTGGTGGTGGTGGTGGTGGTGGTGGTGGTGGTGGAGGAGGAGGAGGAGGAGGAGGAGGAGGAGGAGGAGGAGGAGGAGGAGGAGGAGGAGGAGGAGGAGGATTTTGGGGTCCTTGGTATTCTCTGAGCAGGTGATTTTCTTGCAGACATTTCATTACCTGACTAAATAACATCATATGTGCTAGTCCGTCTATATACCTGAGGCTTGCCCTGTCAGAAGACTGTTCAAAGTGAAGCATGGATTGACAACTTCATATGTTGTCTAAATGGGGCATAATGGTTCAGTGGTTAGAGACGCTGAGCTTGTCAGCTGGAAAGTTGACAGTTGAAGTTCAAGACCCGAGTGCTGTGCAATGGAGTGAGCTCCCATTCCTCACTCCAGCTCCTGCCCACCTAGCAGTTTGAAAGCATGCAAATGTGAGTAGATCAATAGGTACCATTTCAGTGGAAAGGGAACAGTGTTTCATGCATCTCGGCGTATAACCATGCAGGCCACATGACTACGGATGTGTCTTCGGACAATGCCGGATCCTTCGGCCAAGAAACAGATGAATACCAGCCCCAGTGTTGGATATGACTGTTGTGGCCCGCCAGCAGACAGTAGAACTGGCAGCAGAGTCAGACAGTGAGGAGGTTGGGGAGAACATGGGCCAGTCCTGGGGGTTGAGGGAAGCTCAGACGAGAGCTCTGCGTCGGAGGCAGACAGAGAGAGCTAGACAGCAGTGAGGCAGAAGAACAGCTGGAGCCTGTTACCAGTGTGCACATGTGCAAAGTTGCCAGAAGACAAGAACAACTAAGAAAGCAGGGTCGACTTGGGAGTAAAGCCACGCCTTGGAGGTGATTGGCCCCTCCCATAGGAAACAAGAAAGGAGCGAATGGGGAGTGGGCTTTTGCAGGAAACAATTCGTTCCTTCGGGTCGTGTCAAGTGTGGAAAGTTCTGTTTGTAACTATAAGAGACTGTGCCAAATTTGGCCTTGCCCTGCATTTGGAAACTAGTTATCTGGCAGCTCGGCAAATGAGATAAGGTACATGTGGATAAACATTCCCCCGAGAGACTGTTTACTAAGCCTTGGGGAATTGTGAATGAAAGGAATGAACAGTCGTGCAAATAAAAGGGGTTTGGCCAGGACCAAGACTCTGCTTCTCGCTTTTTAAGGAAGCCTGGATCCGAACAATGACTGGACAAGGGAAAATTTTACGCTTTATGTTGTTGAAAGCTTGTTCTTTCTCCCCCCTGCAGGATTAGCCCCATATCTGTTGGATGACCCCTTTATCTCAAGATGATCAAAAGAGCTGGAAGAAAATTTGAATCACTATGGATTCATTCTTCACACATGAATGACAATAGATTATGACTTGGCTGGGAAGAATCTTAAACCATGAATATTTGATCTAGAGCATCAAACTAACATAACATCCTCGTTCCTACTTGGTCCTCTTCAGGCAACTAATTTATCCATCATACGTCTGTTAGATATACAGATACAGATTAGCAGAGTGGGGATGGACCTTGTAGGTCATCTAGTCCAACCCCTTACCCAAACAGAAGACCCTACACCATTTTTGACCGATGGCAGTCCAGTCTCTTCTTGAAAGCCTCCAGTGATGAAGCTCCCACAACTTCTGAAGGTAACTTCTGTTCTATGGGTTGATTGTTCTCACTGTCAGGAAATTTATCCAACCAACCAAGGTTGGAGCTCCCCTTGATTAGTCTCTATCCATTGCTTCTGGTTTTGCCTTTGGAGAATAGATAGTTTCCCCTCTTCTTTGTGGCAGCCCCTTAGATAGCAATAGCACTTAGACTTACATATCACTTCACAGTTCTTTACAGCCCTCTCTAAGCAGTTTACAGAGGTGTCATATTGCCCCCAATAATCGGGGTCCTCATTTTACCCACCTTGGAAAGATGGAAGGATGAGTCAAACTTGAGCCTGGTGAGATTCGAACTGCCAAATTGCAGGCAGCCAGCAGTTAGCAGAAGTAGCCTGCAGTACTGCACTCTAACCACTGCGCCACCAAGGCTCACGGTCTTCATAAAAATGTATCCTTTCACAGAATTGCACATAGACCACAACTGAAGTTCTAAAATAACAGATTAATGGTTGGAAGGGACCTTGCAGGTCCTCTAGTCCAAACCCCTGCTTAAGCAAAAGAGCCTATCCCATTTCAGAAAAGTCACTGTCCAGTTTCTTCTTAAAAATCTCCAGTGATGAAGCATCCACAACTTCTGGAGGCAATTTGTTCCACTGGTTAATTGTCCTCCCTGTCTGGAAGTTTCTCCTTAACTCCAGGTTGCTTCTCTCCTTGATTAGTTTCCATCCATTGTTCCTTTTCCTGCCTTCTAGTGCTTTGGAGAATAGCTTTGCTCCCTCTTCTTTATGGCCCTTCAAATTTTGGAAGACTGCTATCATGTCCCCCCAAGTCCTTCTTTTCATCAAACTAGACATACCCAGTTCCTGCAACTGTTCTTCATATGTTTTAGCCTCCAGTCCCCTAATCATCCTTGTTGATCTTCTATGCACTCTTTCTAGAGTCTCAACATCTTTTTCACATCGTGGCGACCAAAACTGGATGTGAAGGAGACAATGTCCTCCATTCGGTTCTTCCAAATGCGATGGGAAGATGATAGCTCCAGAAACCCGAGGCGATCAAAAATGTCATCGCTTACATCCAGCAAACAATGGTTTCCTTGGACTTTGCAACTACCGTGGTGGCTTCCAAGGCGAGTAAGAGAGGATTTATCTTTCCCTCCTGATGCTCAGCATGAGTCATGCAAATCGCATGCAAAATTGATGAGAGCAACACAGCCATCTGCCAAGACAATGCTATTGGCTTCCAGGGTCCCTGCTGTGGGTGCACCAGGTTAGGATAATAGCTGGTTTTATTGATGCTCTGTGGAGATCTCAGATGCCTGCCTTTGGTTTCCACCATCTGCTTTCAGGCCCAGAGAAGGCAGCCAAGAGAAAGAAGAGGCAAGGTTATGTGGGAAGAAAAACATGGTGGACCTCCATATTTGGAGATCCCTGAAGCTCTTTGAGTTGGTGTTGAATCCAAATCTCGCCCAGATCCAAACTTTAGACGGAAGATTGGTCAATCAGAATAGAACTGGAAGGGGCTTTGGGAGTCTTCTAGTCCAACCCCCTGCTCAAGCATCTATGGAGTCCTCCAGATCATGGTTGTCCCAAAGGTGGTTTTTTTCAAGAGGCAACTGGATTTTCTAGTTTTTCTTTGAAGACATTTCGCTTCTCATCCAAGAAGCTTCTTCAGCTCAGACAGGATAGTGGGGAATAAAAAGAATGATACTCCTTGCAGACAGCTGGTCATTTGCATCCTTTTAGAGGTTTATTGAGGCCACTTGGAGGTTTATCTCTGTCCTCAGGATCACCTGAGTGGTGCAAATGGTTCCTGTAGTCTGCAATTTTTCCCCCTCTGGAAATCCGTTCCTACTCCCACACCATTCCAAGAGTCTTCATCCCAAATTGTATAGCTAAACGTCTGTAGAGATTCTCCGTCATCCAGGTCATGGTTGTCCCAAAGGGGCTTTTTTTCAAGAGGCAACTGGACTTTCTTGGTTTTCCTTTGAAGACGTTTCGCTTCTCATCCAAGAAGCTTCTTCAGCTCTCAGACACTTCTTGAATGAGGAGTGAAACGTCTTCGAAGACAAAGCAGGAAGTCCAGTTGTCCAGTTGCCTCTTGTAAAAAGCACCATTGGCACCTCTGCCCAAGCAGGAGACCCCATACCATTCCAGACAAATGACTGTCCAGTCTCTTCTTGAAAACCTACATGATGGAGCACCCACAACTTCTGGAGGCAAGCAGTTCCACTGGTTAATTGTCCTCACTCTTAGGAAGTTTCTCCTCAATTCCAGGTTGCTTCTCTCCTTGGTTAAGTTCCATCCATTGTTTCTTATCCTACCTTCTGGTGCTTTGGAGACTAAATTGACCCCTCTGTCTGTAATCCTCCATGTCTCTGGGTTGATCTAAGGTTCTTGTTCGTTAGAGATCTTGAGTGTTTGCTTCCCTAAAACTCAGCAGGATGTCCTTGTGAGGTCATCAGATGATATCAACATTCGTCTCATCCATAGCTATATCTCTTTTGTACATGCTAATGGTGTGATGACCTTACATTAGCTGACATCCAGGTCACTAAATGCCTCAAAATTCCTTTAATCAACATTTACAAGCCCCAGCAAACCTCTTTCCTAATTCATTTTCTTGAACTTCTCACGATCTCCAAGGAAGATCTGTTGCTTTCACAGTTTGTAAGACCACTTAGAAGTCACGTAACTGTCATCACCAAGGAAAACAACATAATTTAGTTTTGCTTTCTACGGGTAGTCCTCGACTTACGACCACAATTGAGACCTCCATTTATGTCGCTAAGCCAGAAATGTGTGAAGTGAGTTTTGCCCCATTTTGTCAGAAGGACAGAAAACGGGATCATGGGGTCTCCCAGACACTGCGACAGTCATAAATATGAGATCAGTTGTCAACCATCTGAATGTAAATCATGTGACCAAACACGGGGAGGCTGCAATGGTCATAAGTGTGAAACATGGTCACGAGTCACTTTTCTCTGTGCTGTCATAACGGTTGTGGCCCGCCAGTGGCCAATGGCGCTGGTGGCAGATTCAGAGAGTGAGGAGTTTGGGGAGGAACCTGGGCCAGTCCTGAAGTCTGGGGAAGGCTCTGTGTTGGAGGCAGAATTGGGGCCAGAGCCATATGCCAGTTATCAGCTGCCTTCGGAATCAGACATCAGTGAGGCAGAAGAACAGCTGGAGCCTGTTCCCAGTGTGCACATGTGCTGAGCTGCCAGGAGAAGGGAACAGTTAAGGAACAAGGGTCAACTCGGGAGTAAAGGCACAGGGGGACAGTGAATGGCCCCTCCAATAGGGAATAAAGAGGAGCAAAAGGGGAGTGGAGTTTGCAGGAGACAATTAGTTCAATTCATTTGGGTGAAGATCTGTTCTTGATTTCTTGTCAAGTAATTGCTGCTACAGCATGGCATTTAGAAGATATCGGCCTGGCAGCTCTCCAAGCCTGATAAAGGTCTGTAGCTGTGAAATCTCTTGAAATACTGTTTGCAGGGACTTTCTGGAGAGGAATTCCCTGTCACCTAAATAAAAGAGTTTTATCAGGACGAGGAGTCGTCTTTGTGCTTTTGGGAAGCATAGGTCAAAACAGTAACTTTAAACAGTCACCAAGGAAACTGTTGCAACTCAAGGATTATCTCTACTTGGGGATACAAATAGGCTCTGTGCTTGGAAGTGGGGGGGGGCAGGAATGAAACTTTGGGTTTTGTGGTTGGTTGGTTGGTTGGCATGGAAATGGCTAGTAGCTACTAATTATATGAAAGCAAAAAGTTGAGAGTATAAGTTTACTTTGCAAAATTACTGCACTGCACTGGAAAAAGTTGTTTTTTTCTCTTTTAACAGAATAAAAATTTCTCCTTAGTTCTAGGGTGTTTATCTCCTTGATTAATTCAATTCAATTCAGAGGAGAGTTGGAAGGGATTAACAGATTAACAGAGTTGGAAGGGACCTTGTAGGTCATCTAGTCCAACCCCTTACCCAAGCAGGAGACTCTACATCATTTCTGACAGATGGCATTTCACTCTCTTCTTGAAAGCCTCCAGTGATGAAGCTCCCACAACTTCTGAAGGCAACTTTTGTTCCATGGGTTGATTGCTCTCACTGTCAGAAAATTTCTCCTTATTTCCACGTTGAATCTGTCTTGGAGGTCTTCTAGTCCAACCCCTCCTCACTCAAACAATAGAACTTATACTGTTTGAGACAAATGGCTGGCCAGTCTCTTCTTGAAAGCCTCCAGTGAAGGAGCACCCACAACTTCTGGAAGCAAGTGGTTCCACTGATGAATCGTTAGGAAAGTTCACCTTAATTTAGGTTGGATCTCTCCTCGATTCAGCTTCCATCTTACATCTTAACTTTGGGGAAGAGCCTGCTCCTCTCCTGCTTTTTTCCCCCCTTCCCCGCTTTCCCTCTTGATTTTCATTAGCATTTCAGATTAAGATAAATGTCAGCACAGCTTAAAATTCCCAGGAAGTTGTATGATTCTGTTCAAAAAGAATAGGCATAAAAACAACTCTTGAAGCAACGTCAGGCTGGCAAGTCCATCGTAACTTTATGAGCGTGGGGCTAGGAGGGAGAGATTCCAACTTTCTGTTTGGAAGGAGAATTTCCTTTTGGGGGAGGAGGAAGCAAATATGAAAAGAGGGCTGTTGAAGCTAAGCCTTGTCCACCTACCCGTTGCGAATCTGAATAGCTGCACATGACTCACGTTGTGTCATTTAAGCTTTGCTGACATTAAATGAAGCTTCAGTTGATTGGGATAAACTGTAAAGGAAGAAGTGGAGTGGAAGAGAGGAGAGGAGAGGAGAAGAGAAGAGAAGAGAAGAGAAGAGAAGAGAAGAGAAGAGAAGAGAAGAGAAGAGTTGGGAATCACTAGCACATATGTGCAAGGGGAACTTTTACCTTTACCTGAGTTTCCCTTTATTTCTTTGTCTGTAAACATAAATTCAACAATTCTATGTTGCTGGTCATAACTGGTTTAAATCAAAGCAAGTTAACTTGGACGATAAGCTTATTTGTGTTGGCCCACCGTAACGGCTTAAAAGAAAAGAAGTCACATCTCATCATCCAGTCAGGCAAACATTACATGGGGGAAACTTCAATCAAAGCATCCACTACTTACCCAAGAAATCCAGCCCGCTGGTGTCCTTGGTGGAACTCATGCAACTCTCCAAGTAAATCCCATCCTTGAAACAATCGTCCTGCTTTTTGGTAAAGCCAAGGATCTCGCTGGGTTGGTCCAATACCTCGCCACTGAAACAAGAACACGGGGTCTGCATGATGCCACATGGATGTGAGCTGCTGCTGGTGGCCAAGCAAGTATCCAGCCACTTGCACAACATCTGGCAAGCGGCCTTGCTGGGACTTCTGTTGCCCACCACAAGATATTCCACCGAGAAGTCCCTTTCCTGAACTTTGGCTGGTTTCCACCTGACCCACCCGCTGTCCACTTTGGAAAGGGTCTGCTTCATCTGCAGGAACTGCTTGTTGGACTGGAGGAAGGCATAGCGGGTGGAGCTGTCGCAAAGGTTCAGAACGTCGTCGAAGCTCTCCATGCCCAGGTACGTCCGCGTGGACTCCAAGAAGGAGTCGAACTGGTAGGTGCGTATCTGCTGGCGGTCGCAGAGACCCAAGGGCTTCAAGACCTTCATGTACAAGGTGTATCTCCGAGGATCAGGGTTCTGGATAATCCAATTGCAATGGGAAGCATTCAACGGGAAGACGGCAAAAGAGGAGAAGTATCCGAAAAACTTGCCCTGGACCAAAGTGGTGCACGGCGACGGTCCCAAGTCAAGGGCCACCACGGTCCACGCCAAGAACGGTGGCAACAACCAAAGCAGGTTCAAGGAATATCTATTGCTCCTCCTCATCCTAGTCCCCTGGTCCTTTGGAACTCAAAGCAATTGCCAGGCAAAGCGCAGATCTTGGACATAACAGGAGAAAGAGAGAGAGAGAACTGGCCCCCAGTTCAGCGGCAGATTAATCCAGCCTTCTCACATCTGGATTGAGGCTCTACCTTGGGGCTCGGCCAAGCAACCTGCAGAAAAGAAGAAGAGAAACCATGGAGTTCATGTCTACGGAGATTCTCAAGTCATCCAGGTCACGGTTGTCCCAAAGGTGCTTTTTTTCAAGAGGCAAGTGGACTTCCTTGTTTTTTTCTTTGAAGATGTTTCGCTTCTCACCCAAGAAGCTTCTTCAGCTCTGATAGGATAGTCAGAGCCTTCCAGTCCCCACTATCTTGGACTTGGATAGAGCTGGAGGAGCTTCTTGGATGAGAAGTGAAATGCCTTCAAAGAAAAAAACGAGGAAGTCCACTTGCCTGCTGAAAAAGCACCTTTGGAAGGTGGATTTCATGAAGTTCAAAATGCAGAAAGGTGAAAGTCAGTCACCTGCTGTGTAAGACCAACTCAAAAGAACCGTGATGGTGAACCTATGGCACGTGTGCCCAAAGTGGCAAATGGATCCATGTCACCTGGCACGCATGACATCGCCCATTGCTCACTTGGCTTTAATTCACGCAGCAGTGCTGGAAGTGCTGGCCTTCCATTTTCCGGAGTGAGCATGCATGCCAGCCAGCTGATTGTCATGCACGCATGCGCGCCAGTAACTGGAAGATGAGCTGGCTGGTGCACATGTGCCATAGGTTTGCCATCACTGAATTAGGGCATTATGGATAGTCTGAGGTCACACCTGCTTGTGTAACGCACTCCCGTCCCCTCTCTGCTAGGGGCTTATCACACAACTACCGTATTCTTCGGAGTATAAGACACACCTTTTTCCCCTAAAAAAAGAGGCTGAAAATCTGGGTGCATCTTATACACTGAATACAGCATTTTTTCGCCTCCCGAAACCCCTCCCCCTTCACCAAAACGGCTGTGCATAGCTTTTAGGAGGCTTCCAGTGTGCTGCTGGGGGCTGGGGAGGGCAGAAATGAGTGAAACATTGGGTGGTTTTTGCTCAACTTTGCCTCCCCCCAGCCCCCAAGAGCACTCTATAAGCCTCCAAAAGGCTATGCATGCCCTTTTTTGACAAAAATCAGGCCCATTTTCACACAAAAAATGGGCTGTTTTTGGGAGGTCTGCAGAGTGCAAAAACTGTTTTTTTTTTTTTATTTGCCTCTTCAAAACCTTGGTGCGTATTATACTCTGGTGCGTCTTATACTCCGAAAAGTATGGTACTTCATATGACATCTTTTTTTCCTTTTGAAGGTGTTTTTCAAGCAAGGCCCTACAAGCCAACTTTAACTCCACAAATATACTTTCTCTAAATACCAACACAGATGCACATCTGACCTTGCCTGTAGGTTGGGCAATCTCTCTTCGCTACCACCCACGCTGCCGTGTATATCCTACCACCCACAAAGAGATGTGCGTTACACGCAACCTGGAGCACAGATACACCATCAATGTCAAAAAAAAAAAACCTGCAGGAGAGTCTTATGTGAGCTTGAGCTGACTAGAACGAGGAAACATGGATTCACAAAAGACGTAGTAATGCCACTCTATAATGTCCTAGTAAGACCACAGCTAGAGTCCTGCATCCAATTTTGCTCTCCACACTATAAAAAAGATGTTGAGAGGCTAAAACATATGAAGAACGGTTGCAGGAACTGAGCATGGCTAGTCTAGTGAAGAGAAGGACCAGGGGAGACATGATAGCATCTTCAATATTTTAGGGGCTGCCACAGAGAGGAAGGGGTCTAGCTATTTTCCAAAGCACCAGAAGGCCAGACAAGGAATAATGAATGGAAACTGACCAGGGAGAGATTCAACCTGGAAATGAGGAGAATTTTTCTGACAGTGAGAACAATCAATCCATTGGACAGAAGTTGCCTAGAGGTTGTTGGAGCTTCATCACTGGAAGCTTTCAAGAAGAGACTGGACTGACATCTGTCAGAAATGGTGTAGGGTCTCTTGCTTGAGCAGGGAGATGGACTAGATGACCTACAAGGTCCCTTCCAACTCTGCATTTTGTTCCAAGATTATTCAATATAGAAATAAGGAGAAATTTCGTGACAGTTCATTACCAATCTGGGTAATATCATCAGTACTAGAAGAGTGTGGGAAGCCACACACCCTCTCCAGGAGAATGAAATATTTTGAGGAATATTTAAAAGGCAGGATAAAATATTTTCCCTAAAAGAGAAATAAAAAAAATCTTAAGGGAGACAGAAACTCAGAGCTTCATCTCCTTGCCTCAAGCAGATAGTTGGTGCCCATTAAGAAAGACTGGGCGATCCTATCTAAAAGACAAAAGACCTCCAGCTCCAGGATGATGAGATTAAGAAGAACAGAACATGATCCTTCAGGACATAATAGGATTAACCCACTACCATTTAGCAGAAGACACAGAGTGCCCTACATTGCACAATCCCCTACAGGTATTTTCTTCAATGCATCATCCCCAGGAAGCTTCAACCAAACTTGGGAGCTCAGACAACCAATAGAGCCAACCATGACCCCTACGTAACCCCTACCAATAGAATACTTGCTTTTGCACAGGAACATGAAGCTCAAGTCAAAGTCCAAGAGACGGTATTAACACCAGCACCCCACACGCTCAACTCCATGGGGTCAGATGCCCAGAACTAACCATGTAGTTCTGCTTCATCATTAAACCATCAGCGTCCATTTTGTCTCCAGTGCCTTTCTCCCAGCTTGGAACTTAAACTGGATATTTCTCCTAACGAGATAGTGGAGGCTGCCTTCTTTTGATATATGTGGCAGAGGTAGGTTGCTACCGGTTTGCACCGGTTCAGGCGAACTGGTAGTGGAAACTGGGACTGGGTCGCCGAACTGGTAGCAACCCACCTGTCAGCTTTTCAAATAGCGTCCAAAAGTAAATCAGAGTCGGAGGCAAAGTATTGCTCAAAGTTCTAATTTATTAAGAGAGCCATGTTGGCACATCTGGGAAAATCTGAATCTGAAAGCTTCCTGGGGTTTCCCCACCCAGTTGAAAGTTCAAGATCTTGCCCCCACACCCACAAGTTCATACATGGTCCAATCTCCCACTGCCATGCTGGCATTTCCACCCACCCAGTTCCGGTCAGGTGCAGAGGTGTAGAGACAAAGGATGACCTTGGCTTTCTAGAAAGAATGTAGTTATGGCTACATATCGTCTAACTCCGTACAATCCCCCCTCCCATTTTCCCACCATAGAAAATGCATAGTAGAATAATAGAAAGTGTGGCAGGCCAAAGACCCAAAAGGAAAGAGGGCTGCAGGCCTGACACCACCTCTGTTTTTAATTCTTTTTTTGTTTTGTGCATGCGCAGAAGAATTTACGGGCAACTGCGGCTGGTGTGCATGCTCAGCACACCAACAGTAACACCGGCAGTAACCCACCCATGATATGTGGTTGACCAGAATAAACAAGTGGGGTTTTTTTTCTGCAGAATGACATCTTTTGCCATGGCAAAGCAGCCCCCATCCCATAAATGGACCCATAAGCCTGTCAACAGTTGTCTTCCTAGGAGAAACAAGGCTGATTCCGGGCTCCAAAGCCAGCCAGACAGGCTGGGCATGCATTCTTGGTTGGCTTCCTGTAGCTTTATTCACCCTGCTACGTGCATCCGAGTAGTCAACAAACTTTAACTAAACATCCTTGCTAATAGGATGCTGGGTTTTTTGCCTGTTAGGCCCCAGGATTGAGTTCCTTTAAACGGAGCTCCATCTGGAAGGTTTTACTTGCAGCTTCACTCTCCCCTCCAGCTGAACCCCGCCGGGGTGTGCAAATGTGTGTGTACTTTTTTTCCTTTTCCTTTTTTTCCTTTTTAGAAAAAGAGGCTTAACGACGCCAGCACATAAAATGGAAGAAAAAGATCTCAGCAAAACACCTGGATTTCCAGTGAGGCTGGCAATAAATTTACTCGGCTCTCAGCTCAGCAGCTGAACGGAGATACGAAATGTTTCTGCCCACTCGATTCCCACCCCAGGTTCGTATAAAAGCACCGGAGAAGTAAAAAGAAGTAGATGGTGCCTTTCCTCTCTAGGACTTCAGATGCTCTCTGAGAGTTTCAGAGGAAATGTTGGCCTTGGGTTCAACTGTCTTATTTTCTTGCTAAATTTCAAAAGATCCTTATGGTGAAATTTCATAGGTTCCAGGGAGGGAGGGAGGGAGGGAGGGATGAATGGATGGATGGATGGATGGATGGAGGAGAGATATGATTGGAGGGAGGGACGGGGGAGGGAGAGGGAAGGAGAGGAAGAGAAACAAGAAGGAAGGAAGGAAGGAAGGAAGGAAGGAAGGAAGGAAGGAAGAAGGAAAGAGATGTATGATTAGAAGAAAGGGATGGAGGGAAGGAGGAACAAAGAAAGGAAAAAAGGAAGGAAAGATGTATAATTGATGGGAGGGAGGGATGGAGGAAGGATGAATGGAAGGAAGGAAGGAAGGAAGAAGGAAAGAGATGTATGATTAGAAGAAGGGGATGGAGGGAAGGAGGAAGGAAGGAAGGAAAGAAGGAAGGAAAGATGTATAATTGATGGGAGGGAAGGATGGAGGAAGGATGAATGGAAGGTAGTGAGGTAGGGAGGAAGGGAGGAAGGAAGGAAGGAATGAAGGAAGGAAGGAAGGAAGGAAGGAAGGAAGGAAGGAAGGAAGATGGATTGAGTTGGATTGCAATGGGTTGAGTTGGGTTGAATTGGATTAGAATGAGTTGGGGTTGGTTGAAATAGGTTGGGATAGGACAGGTTGAGATGGTTGAGTTGGGTTAGGAGAGGTTGGAATGGGATGGGTTAAGGTGGATTGAGGTGGGTTGGGTTGGAATGGGTTGAGTTAAGGTAGGTTGAGATGGGTTGAGTTGGGTTAGGATGAGTTGGGTTGGGATGGGCTGAGTTAGGTTATGATGGGTTGGACTGGGATGGGTTGGGTTGGAATGGATTGCGTTAAGATGGGTAGACTTAGAATGGGTTGAGTTAAATTAAGATGAATTGAGATGGGTTGAGTTGGAATGAGTTGAATTAAGTTAAGATGGGTTGAGATGGGTTGGGATGAGATGGGGACTCATGCCCCCTGTCAGACGTTACTACTATCAGTTCTGGAAAGCTAATACCAAAGAATTTAACTTTTCCACTTTCTGAAGGATCCAGACTGGCTTTATTTCTTTCCATCTCAATCTGTCCCTTGAGGCCTGCAAGAGCTCATTAGAAGGTTGGAAGGTCCTTCTCTGAAATCTAACGTAGGCACAACCATCGCAGAAAGGACCCCTCTCCATCGCCCCAAGTCATGTTTGCTCAAAGCCCCTCAACTCAGCTAAACATGGTTGGCAACAGTCACTTCACTTATGAGCCCCCATTCCTGCAATCATGGTTTCTTAGCAACGGTGCCGTTAGGAAAAAACACAACATGCCTCTGCCTTTAACTTGCTATTTTGAGCTGGCAAATGTGGAGCTTCGCATTTCAACCCACCATGTGGACAATGACTAAAACCTTCTCTTGCCCACCTGCCGTGGTGCTTTGGCGTTGTGGTTGAAGGTGATCCAAAAACAGCTTGCCCAAAAACATGTTTAGGGATACTTAAGTCCTTCTTTTGGCAGGTTTGAAGGGGAAGGTGGGTGGGTGGGTGGGTGGAAATAGAGGAGGATGACTGCAAAAAAAAAAAGGAGGGAAGGAAGAAGATATTCTGGAGGCCTGAAGAAAAAGCAACATTTCTCACTAAAAGAGATAGGAGAAAGAACAATAGCAACAAACAAACATCAAACCACACTTGGAAGAATACATCCGGTTTTAAGTCTGTAGAGATTCTCAGTCATCCAGATCCTGGTTGTCCCCAAGGTGCTTTTTCAGGAGGCAACTGGACTTTCTGGTTTTTTTCTTTTGAAGATGTTTTCCTTCTCATCCAAGAAGCTTCTTCAGCTCTGACAGGATAGTGGGGAATGGAAGGATTTATTCGTTCATTCACCTACACAGTTGATCCTGAAGACAGTTAAACCTCCAAGTAGTTTCAATGACTCCTTAAAAGGAATGCAAATGACCAGCTGTCTGCAAGGGGTAGAAATTCTTCCATTCCCCATCATTCAGTCAGAGCTGAAGAAGCTTCTTGGGCGAGAAGTGAAACGTCTTCAAAAGAAAAAAACAAGGAAGTCCAGTTGCCTCCTGAAAAAGCACCTTTGGGACAACCATGACCCAAATGACAGAGAATCTCTACAGACTTTGAGCTATACAGTTTGGGATGGACACCCTGTGGAAATGGGAATGGATTTCCAGAGGAAAAAAGTTGCAGAGGACAGGAACCATTTGCACCACTCAGGTGACCCTGAGGACACAGTTAAACCTCCAAGTGGCCTCAATGACCCTCTAAAAGGATGCAAATGACCAGCTGTCTGCAAGGAGTAGAAATTCTTCCGTTCCTCACCTTCCAGTCAGAGCTGAAGAAGCTTCTTGGATGAGAAGCGAAACGTCTTCAAAAGAAAAAAAACCCCAAGAAAGTCCAGTTGCCTCCTGAAAAAGCATCTTTGGTGCATCCAATTTTGGTCACCACAGAACAAAAACAAAGTTGAGACTCTGGTAAAAGTGCAGAGAAGAGCAACTAGGATGATTAAAGGCTAAAGAATAAAACATATGAAGAACGATTGAAAGATTTGGGTTTGGCCAGTCTAGAGAAAAGGACTAGGGGTTGATGTAATAGCAACATTTGAGTATTTGAGGGGCTGCTACAAAGAAGAGGGGGTCAACTTATTCTCCAAAGCACCAGAAGGTAGGACAAGAAGCAACGGATGGAAACTAATCAAAAAGAGAAGCAATCTGGAATTAAGGAGAAAATTCCTGACAATGAGGACAGTCGGTAGAGATTCTCAGACATCCAGGTCACGGTTGTCCTAAAGGTGCTTTTTCGGGAGGCGACTGGACTTTCTTGTTTTTTCTTTGAAGATGTTTCACTTCTCATCCAAGAAGCTTCTTCAGCTCTGACAGAATAGTCAGATCTTTCCATTCCTCACTATCCTGTCAGCACTGGAGAAGTTTCTTGGATGAGAAGCAAAATTCCTTCAAAAAAAACAAGAAAGTCCAGTTGCCTGCTGAAAAAAGCACCTTTGGGCAGGACAAGAAGCAACGGGTGGAAACTAATCAAGGAGAGAAGCAACTTAGAACTGAGGAGAGATTTCCTGACAGTGAGAATAATTAATCAGTGGAACAGCTTTGCCTCCAGAAGTTGTGAATGCCCCAACACTGGAAGTCTTTAAGAAGATGTTGGATAACCATTTGTTTTGGTCACCACGATGTGAAAAAAATGTTGAGAAAAAGGGCAGAGAAGAGCAACAAAGATGATTAGGGGACTGGAGACTAAAACATATGAAGAACAGTTGCAGGAACTGGGTATGTCTAATGAAAAGAAGGACTAGGGGAGACATGATAGCAGTCTTCCAATATCTCAGGGGTTGCCACAAAGAAGGAGTCAAACTATTCTCCAAAGGCAGAACAAAAAGCAACGGGTGGAAACTAATCAAGGAAAGAAGCAACTTAGAAGTGAGGAGAAACTTCCTGACAGTGAGAACAATTAATCAGTGGAACAGATGTTGCCTCCAGAAGTTGTGAATGCCCCAACACTGGAAGTCTTTAAGAAGAGACTGGATAACCCTTTGTTTTGGTCACCACAATGTGAAAAAGATGCTGAGAAAAAGGGCAATGAAAAGCAACTAAGATGATTAGAGGACTGGAGGTTAAAACATATGAAGAACAATTGCAGGAACTGGGTATGTCTAGTTTAATGAAAAGAAGGACCAGGGGAGAGATGATAGCAGTCTTGCAATATCTCAGGGGTTGCCACAAAGAAAGGGAGTCAAGCTATTCTCCAAGGCACCTGAGGGCAGGACAAGAAACAATGGATGGAAAATAATCAAGGAGAGGAGCAACTTAGAACTAAGGAGAAATTTCACAATGGTGAGAGCAATAAACCAGTGGAATGGCTTGTCTTCAGAAGTTGTGGGTGCTGCATCGCTGGAGGTTTTTAAGAAGATTGCACATCCACGTGTCTGAAATGGTATAGGATCTCCTGCTTTAGCAGCGGGCTGGACTAGAAGACCACTGAGCTTCCTTCTAGCTCTCTCCTATTCGTGGTGAAAGAGTGATCTTTCCAGAGCTTGAAGCTCTCTGTCCATCCGTTTTATATCCCTACCAGATACTAGACTCTGATGGGCTGAGGGGATAAAAGGGACAATCTCCAGCCCAGAGACTCGTGGAGATCTGCTCAAGAAAAGAAGGACTGAAAGGAAGCCTCTTCAATCAGCCGAGCAAGGCAAATCAAATCCTTCCCTAAGTCAACACCTTATGGGTTATGATTACGCATCGATTAGCAGTGGCAAGATTCGGCCACTAGGTGTCTCCAAGAGCTGCAAATTGACCTCTTTCTATTTCTCTCTCCCTGTTTCCCATTAACCTCAACAGAATTTTCCCAGGGTGGACATTTTTTTATTGCTGACCCCCCACACCAGGGATTCAGTTCGGTTCGGCTGAACCAGTAGGGATGATTTGGCCCAACATGTTTTTGCTCATGTGCAGAACAATTTTCAGTCAACTGTGAATGTGGGAACCAGTACTAACTGGTACAAGAACCCACCCCTGGGCGGGGGAGGGGGTGTGATTTGGGGAGTTGAAGAAATCCACACATCTTAAAAGCTGCTATGGTTGAGAAATCCTGATCGAACAAAACAAAGCTATTTTCATGCTATTTGGTTATTGGAGATGGTCTTCCATTTCACTCCATCCTTCCCCTTCTCTCTCTTCTTCCCTTCCCTTCCCTTCCTCCTTTCTTTTCCTTCCCTTCCCTTCTTTTATTTCCTCTCCACTCTTTTTCCTTTCCTTTTTTTCCATTCTCTTTTCCTTTCGCTCTTTCTCCCTTTCTCTCTTTCTCTCCTCTCTACTCCTTTCCTTCCCCTTTCCCCTCCCTTCCCCTTCCCTTTCCTCTCTCTTCTCTCTTTCTCTTTCTTCTCTCTTTCTCTTCTCTCTTGCCTCTCTTCTTTCCTCCCTTGCCCTCCCTTCCCCTCTCCTTCCCCTTTCCCCTCCCTTCCTTTTCCCTTCCCTCTCTTCTCTCTCCTCTCTCCTCTCTCTTTCTCTTCTCTCTTTGGAGAATTTGGGCATGTCTACTCTAGAGAAAGGAGACGCAGTGGCTCAGTGGATAAGACACTTAGCTTGTCGATCAGAAAGGTCGGCAGTTCAGCGGTTCGAATCCCTAGCGCCGCATAACAGAGTGAGCTCCCATTACTTGTCCCAGCTTCTGCCAACCTAGCAGTTCGAAAGCACATAAAAATGCACATGGCCGTGGCCACATGACAACGGAGACATCTTCGGACAGTTCGAAAGCAGGTAAAAATGCAAGTAGAAAAATAGGAACCACCTTTGGTGGGAACAGTGTTCTGTGCACCTTTGGCATTTTGTCATGCCAGCCACATGACCACGGAGACGTTTTCAGACAGCGCTGGCTCTTCAGCTTTGAAACGGAGATGATCACTGCCCCCTAGAGTCGGGAACGACTAGCACATATGTGTGAGGGGAACATTTACCTTTAGTCTAGAGAAAAGCAGGATTAAGGGTGACATGATAGCAGTCTTCCAGTATTTGGGGCGCTTCCACAAAGAAGAGGGGGAAAACTTATTTTCCAAAGCACCTGAAGGCAGAAGCAATGGATGGAAACCAATTAAGGAGAGAAGCAACCTGGAATTGAGGCGAAACTTCCTAATAGTGAGGACAATCAACCAGTGGAACAACTTACCTCCAGAAGTGATGGGCCAGTCCCTTGCCTGAAATGGTATAGGATCTCTGCTGGAGACGGAGGTTGGACTAGATGACCTCCAAGATCCCTTCCAGCTTTATTCTGATGATTCTGATTAAGTCTAACCTATCCTTAGTATCTTTTTTGTCCAGCTGGTTTCACAACGCAAGAAAGGAACAGGGGAAACTTCTAATATATATATCGGTTCAAATCCCAGTAAGGGTATGGCTAGCTGATGAGAGCTAAATAGCTTGAAATGGATCCATACTAGTCTCCCTTTATTTATTTATCAGCACAAATACAACACACACACACACATATATATATGCGAAGGTTTGGGTGAGCATTGAATAATTCAAAAAATAAATGTTAGCTGAAGCCTGGGGGGAAAAAAGAAAGGGAAAACTGAGCAAAGCATATGCCTTTAGCAGACCAAGCATTCTCAAATCTTCCCCGGCAGGAGGGGCTGTTTAGGTTCAAACGATGATCAAAATAGAAGATCATCTGGATGCTATTGTTGGCTCCTGGATTGAGAGCCCCCAGTGGAAAAAACATTTTGGTCTCTGTGTGGGCGATTTCTCACTCTCTTTCTCATTAAATCTCTAGATTTGCCAGTTTCAAAGGCTGTTTGGGGGGGAAAAGAACTTTGAAACCTCTGATCTAGAACAGGGAGTCACAAATTTTGGAACTTAAAGGTTTCTGGACTTCGACTCCCAGAATTCACCAGCCAATTCATATGGCTACTAGCTGGGGAATTCTGGGATCTGAAGTCCACAAGCCTTCAATTTGCTAAGTTTGGAGACCCCTGATAGAATAGAATAACAGAGTTGGAAGGGACCTTGGAGGTCTTTTAGTCCAATCTGCTTAGACAGGAAACCCTACACCACTTCAGACAAAGGGTTATCCAACATCTTCTTAAATACTTCCAGTGTTGGAGCATTCACAACTTCTGGAGGCAAAGCTGTTCCACTGATTAATCATTCTAACTGTCGGGAAATTTCTCCTTAGTTCTAAATTGCTTCTCTCCTTGATTAGTTTCCATCCATTGCTTGTTATTTTACCCTCAGGTACTTTGGAGCATAGCTTGACTCCCTCTTCTTTGTGGCAATCCCTGAGAAATTGGAACCCTGCTATCATATCTCCCCTGGTCCTTCTTTTCATTAAAGTAGACATACCCAGTTCCTGCAACCGTTCCTCATATGTTTTAGTCTCCAGTCCCCTAATCATCTTTGTTGCTCTTCTCTGCACTCTTTCTAGAGTCTCCACATCTTTTCTACATCGTGGCGACCAGAACTGAATGCAGGATTCCAAGTGTGGCCTTACCAAAGCATTATAAAGTGGTATTAACACATCACGTGATCTTGATTCTATCCCTCTGTTGATGCAGCCTAGAACTGTGTTGGCTTTTTTGGCAGCTGCTGCACACGGCTGGCTCCTATTTAGATAGTTGTCCACTAGGACTCCAAGGTCTCTCTCAGGCGAACAGGTTCCTTGGCCCTACATTAACTCTAGGTATGTCTGCAATTCCAATCTAGGGAATATTGGAAAGTGAAAGAGATTCAGGTGGGGAGAAAATTGCCATTTTCTTCTTCTTCTTCTTTTTATAACACTTTACGGGGTTAAGAATGTGTTGCCGGATAGATTTTTGATTGAAAGTGATCTTGAAACACTGACAACAAATGGAGATTTATAAAAACCACTTAGACCTTTATTGAAAAATCAATACGCCCTAAATATGCAAGGGAAAAGCAAGTATATATGAACAGCTGTGAGAGCAATATGGAATAAAAGAATAGGCAGAATACAATTTTGCAAAACGTTTGCCATTCAGCCATATTTCTCCCATTTTGCTTCTTTTACTCCTCAGAGCAAAATTGAATCTATTTTATTCTAAATTATCGGAGCGGAGCCTTTTATTGCTTTCCGCTTAGTTATAATCTTTTAGCAACTCAATGGAGTAGATCTGAGGCCATCCTATTGGACAACTAAACCAAAGGCAACCTCAATGGAAATGGGACAATTTAACAATTCTATTTAGTTGTTTAAAATAAATTTTTAAAAAATATTTCCATTTTTAGAATAGAATAACAGAGTTGAAAGAGACCTTGGAGGTCTTCTAGTCCAACCCCCTGCTTAGGGAGGAAACCCTACACTGCTTCAGACAAATGGTTATCCAATATCTTCTTAAGAACTTCCAGTGTTGGAGCATTCACAACTTCTGGAGGCAAGCTGTTCCGCTGATTAATTGTTCTAACTGTCAGGAAATTCCTCCTTAGTTCTAAGTTACTTCTCTCCTTGATTAATTTCCATCCATTGCTTCTGGTTTTACCCTCAGGTGCTTTGGTGAATAGTTTGACTCCCTCTTCTTTGTGGCAGCCCCTGAGATATTGGAACAATGCTATCATGTCTCCCCTGGTCCTTCTTTTCATTAAACTAGACATACCCAGTTCCTGCAACCGTTCTTCCTATGTTTTAGCCTCCAGTCCCCTAATCATCTTTGTTGCTCTTCTCTGCACTCTTTCTAGAGTCTCCACATCTTTTTTACATCGTGGCGACCAAAACTGAATGCAGTATTCCAAGTGTGGCCTTACCAAGGCCTTATAAAGTGGTATTAACACTTCACGTGATCTTGATTCTATCCCTCTGTTGATGCAGCCTAGAACTGTGTTGGCTTTTTTGGCAGCTGCTGCCCACAGCTGGCTCATATTTAAGTGGTTGTCCACTAGGATTACAAGATCCCTCTCAGAGGTACCACTATTGAGCAAGGTACCACCTATGCGGTACCTGTGGATTTTGTTTTACTTGCCTAAATGTAGAACCTTACTCTTTTCACCATTGAATTTCATTTTGTTAGATAGTGCCCAATGTTCAAGTTTGTCTAGATCCTTTTTGCCCATTCACATTTCATTCTGTCCCCGCTTTTGCATTCTTTCTTTCATGATTCTATGCTACCATTTCTTTGATAGCAGTGTAACTTTTGTTCTGCAATACGTTGTTACACAGTGAGTTGGCCGCTGTTTAATGGCAGGTTTTAAAGAAGAGATTGGTTAACCATTTGTCTGAAATGATATAGGGTTTTCTACCTGAGCACGGGGTTGGACTAGAAGACCTCCAAGGTCCCTTCCAACTCTGTTATTCTATTCTATTCTATTCCTTCCAACTCTGTTATTCTATTCTATTCTATTCCTTCCAACTCTGTTATTCTATTCTATTCTATTCCTTCCAACTCTGTTATTCTGTTGTTCACTAAACGTATGGGACATCTACAGGGGTCATTTTCAATAAAGGTCATCCAAAGGTAATATTTACTGAGGTTAATGAACAGAAAACTCTTGCGATTGTGAGGGTGTGATGGAGAATGACAAAGCAGATGATGACAAATGCCATCATTTTACTTTCTCTTTTCCCAATTTCTTTGCAATCTGGGAGGAACACGTTAAAATGCTATAATTGCAGCTTTGGAGCCCAAGAAATCCCCATCTTCTTAACGGATAGAGTCAGGATGACTCTGTAACCATGACAACAGGAAATTCAAGTTATCTCCCAACTGAAAACGGTCCTTTATTCTTCTTCCACCCACCCTTCCCTAAAATTGGGGACTTCCCCCCCCCCCCAGGTTTTTCAGAGAAGTGACGGTAGCTCAGTTTGGGTGGAAAACAGGAGGGTAGAAGGTTTGAAACTTAACTTCCAAAATATAGCAATGCGCTCTGGATGAGTTAAGAGATCCTGAATTAGAACTTCAGGGAGACCTGTGATGAGAGGAAGGACTAGGGGTGACATGATCGCAGTCTTCCAATATCTCAGTGGCTTCCACAAAGAAGAGGGGGTCAACCTATTCTCCAAAGCATGAGAAGGCAAGACAGGAAACAATGGGTGGAAACTAATCAAGGAGAGAAGCAACCTGGAATTAAGAAGGAACTTCCTGACAGTGAGAACAATTAACCAGTGGAACGACTTGCCTCCAGAAGTTGTGAATGCTCCAACACTGGAAGTTTTTAAGAAGAGATTGGGCAACCATTTGTCCAACCAAGTGGTGTAAGGTTTCCTGCCTAAGCAGGGGGTTGGACTAGAAGACCTCCAAGATCCCTTCCAACTCTGTTTATTCTATTCTATTCTACACTACTCTACTCTATTTTATATTGCATTATTCCATTCCATTCCATTCCATTCCATTCCACTCCACTCCATTCCATTCTATATTGTATTATTCAATTCTATTCTATCCTATTCTGTTCTATCCTATTCTATATTGTATTATTCTATTCTATTCTGTTTCATTCCATTCCATTCTATATTCTATTCCATTCCATTCCATTCCACTCCACTCCATTCCATTCCATTCCATTCCCATTCCATTCCACTCCATTCCATTCCATTCCCATTCCATTCCACTCCATTCCATTCCATTCCATTCTATTCTATATTGTATTATTCTATTCCATTCCATTCATTCTATATTCTGTATTCTATTCTATTCCATTCCATTCCACTCCATTCCATTCCATTCCATTCTACTCTATTCTATATTGGATTATTCTATTCTATTCCATTCAATTCCATTCATTCTATATTCTATTCTATTCTATTCTATTCTATTCTATTCTATTCCATTCCATTCCATTCCACTCCACTCCACTCCACTCCACTCCACTCCATTCATTCTATATTCTATATTCTATATTCTATATTCTATATTCTATATTCTATATTCTATATTCTATATTCTATATTCTATATTCTATATTCTATATTGTATTATTCCATTCCATTCCATTCCATTCTATTCTATTCTAGATTGTATTGTTCTATTCCATTCCATTCATTCTATATTCTATTCTATTCCACTCCACTTCATTCATTCTATATTCTATTATATTCTATATTGTATTATTCCATTCCACTCCACTCCTCTCCACTCCACTCCACTCCACTCCACTCCATTCCATTCCATTCTATTCCATTCCATTCTATTCTATTCTATTCTATTCTATATTGTATTATTCTATTCTATTCTATTCTATTCCATTCCATTCATTCTATATTCTATATCGTATTATTCTATTCTATTCCATTCCATTCATTCTATGCTATTCTATTCTATTCCATTCCATTCTATTCAGAGGCTCCCTTGAATATTTTTGAATCACTGCAGCAGATAACAGGACCTAAGCAACCTTGAAACCTCTCCCATAATGCAGAGAAGAACCACACAAATTATTAGGGGGCTTCCACATGGACTTCCTAGCAATCCCCCATGCCCATTTGCCTTCCGAGGTTGGCATCCAGCCTGGCCTGGCCAGTGCGGGGGGGGGGGGCAGCCCTTGGTGGAGATGCAGCCGCTCGTCTGGGGTAAGAGTAGCAGTGGCAGCTGTGGCAGTGGTACTCTGTGAGAGCAGGCTCCAGGCGCATGTCCCAGGGCTGCTGCCTGCCTTCACAAGCTGGACACGGGGACACCGGGAAGGCCGCGTGGAACGCAGGCAAACATGGTAGTCCTGCAGGGAAGGGAGTAGGATGTTAGCTCCCTTTCCCGCGGCCAGCTGGCCCCGACATGCTTGCTTGCCTTCCACGCGGCCTTCAACTTGCCTGCCTTCTCAAGCTGGTCACAGTGACACCGGGAAGGCTGTGTGGACGGCAGACAGGCATGGCATGGCAGGGCTGTGGGCTGCAGAGAAGGGAGTAGGGGAGGCAGGGCTGGGATGGTAGAAAGCAGAGACTGGGCAGGGCGGAGCGAGTGAACGGCGATCGGGGGACCAGTTCGGGGACATGGCCAGCCAGTGGTCCCTACCTGTTCCGCGACCCAGGCCCAATGTCTGCTACCAGTTCTCCCGAATCAGTCCGAACCGGTAGGATTTCACCCCTGGAACTGGGTACATCTAGTCTAATGAGAAAGAGGATTAGGGGAGATATGATAGCAGTCTTCCAATATTTGAGGGGCTCCTACAAAGACAAGGAGGGTCAAACTATTTTCCAAAGCACTAAAAGGCAAGATGAGAAATAATGGTTGCAAACTAACCAAGGGGAGAAGCAACCTAGAACTAAGGAGAAACTTCCTAACCACGACAGCATGGAATAAATTGCCTTGAGAAATTGTGGGAGCTCCATCCCTGGAAGCTTTCAAGAAAAGACTGGATAACCATTTCTTTGAAATGATACAGGGTATCCTGTTCAAGCAGGAGGTTGGACTAGAAGACCTCCAAGGTCCCTTCCAACTATTATGCTATATTCTATAGGATTTTCTTGGTCAGTTTTCGGCAGAGTAGAGTCTTTCTCCAACCCTGTAATTCACTTTCTGACAACTGCCCAGGGACAGTGTGCTCCTGACTATCTTGTCTGCTGTAGATATAGATTTTATATTTTATATACATACATATATATATATAGGTAAATGTAAAGGTTCCCCTTGCACACATGTGCTAGTCGTTTCTGACTCTAGGAAGCGGCGCTCACCTCCGTTTCAAAGCCGAAGAGCCAGCGCTGTCCGAAAACGTCTCCGTGGTCATGTGGCCGGCATGATTAAATGCTGAAGGTGCACGGAACGCTGTTCCCTTCCCACCAAAGGTGATTCCTATTTTTCTACTTGCATTTTTACGTGCTTTCGAACGGCTAGGTTGGCAGAAGCTGGGACAGGTAATGGGAGCTCACTGCGTTACGTGGCACTAAGGATTTGAACCACTGAACTGCCGACGTTCTGATCAACAAGTTCAGTGTCTTAGCCACTGAGCCACTGCGTCTTACACACACACACACACACACACACACACACACAAATATGTATCCATCCATCCACCCATCCATCCGTCTGCCTGCCTACCTACCTACCTACCTACCTACCTACCTACCTACCTACCTACAGTATCTATAATTTATTTATAAATAAATACCTAAATACATGTATTTATGTAAAAGTACAGTGTCTCTGACTCCATTTGGATATGAGCTGCACAATTCTTTGACCGAGCTCAATCCAAATTTGCTAGGGAATTTCTGGAAGTTTGGCAGCCAGACAAATGACACATCAATAGACACATGGAGATTAGCCACATTTACACATCATTCGAAAAAGACAATAAAAAGCTAAGCAGGGAAGAGAAAGAACAGAATACATCCTCATCAGCAGTGAACATGCAGATAAGCAGAGATTAACACCAGGCAAACAATCAAGCAGAAAACAATACCCTAATCAAGGAATTACCAAGGAGACAGACAATTAAGCAGACAAACAATCAAACAGAAAACAATACAGTGATCAAGACACTACCTAAGAGATTACCTCCCCCACCACTACTGCCAGGGCTAGGACCTGTATATAATAAACATGGGGCAGACCTTACCTTTTCTAGCAGTGATAATGTTACCTAGTTTGGTAATGAAATGTCTGCAAGAAACTAACCAAGCTGAGAGAGTACCAAGGATTCCCTCCTCCTCCTCCTCCTCTCTCTCTCTCTCTCCTCCTCCTCCTCCTCTTCCTCCGCCTCTTCCCTTCTAAGCACTGATGATATTACGTAGTTGGGTCATGAAAAGTCTGCAAGAAAACTACCACGCTCATAGGGCACCAGGGACCCCACAGTCATCCTCCTTGTTGTCCTCCTCCTCCTATTCCTCCCCCTCCTCTCTACAAACCCCACTCCTTAGCCATGCTGATGTTATCTAGCTGGATTATGAAACATCTGCAAACAAACAACAACGCTTAGAGAGCACCAAGGACTCTACAGTTCAACCTTGAGTTACAAATATGATCTGCTTTTGGAGAATTCTGTAGCTTCAGGAAGGCATTTTAAGGCTTTTTAACGTGATTGGAAGTATCAGAGTTGATAAGATGCTAGGCAAACACCGATTCCCATGATCAGTTCAGATATAACCCAAGTACAACTAGTTCTTCACCATAGACAAAACCATAGTTTCTCACCAGAGTCCTTCATCTTGTTTCTTGCCTTAACTAGATCCGCTCAACCAACGTTTTTGGTAGGAATTCTGTATCTTAATTCAGATTCTGTTCAAACTCGGTTTTTGCCAAGACCCCATCAGAAAAGCCTAACCGGGAAAGCAAGTGTCATATGGTGCTGTCTTAACGTGGTTTAATGTCAATTAATAGGAGGTTAGGATAGTTTGCAGTGACTGAATAAGCTCTCATTTCTGAACAAATTCCTTAAAATGGGGTCACCCAGAGGTGGGGGGGGGGGGTTTGAGCCTCTTTATCCCCAGAATTGAAAGAATGGCGCTGTTTTAGGTAAGTTTCAAACGTAAATATTATTTTAAAATTTGGAAATAAACAGAAAAAAGAGAATAGACTTTTAACAGACGAAAGGGCCAGTTTGAAGGAAAATCAGATTCTGAAAGACATACATATATCAGTTGTGGGTTTCCATTTTGTTTACTGCTGGTTTACTCATGTGGGCGTATGCACAGAAGCATCGGGGTGTGTGGGCGGAGCCTCCTGCCACCGCTACTACCAGCTCGCCCTATCTCTGATATATATACATACATACATACATACACATATACATATATGCATACGCATACACACACACACACACACACACACACACACACATCTATATATATAACTGTAGGTAAAGGTTCCCCTCAAACATATGTGCTACTTGTTCCTGACTCTAGGGGGTGGTGCTCATCTCCGTTTTAAAGTCGAAGAGCCTGCGCTGTCTGAAGACATCTCCGTGGTCATGTGGCCGGCATGACTAAATGCCAAAGGTGCACAGAATGCTGTTCCCTTCCCACCAAAGGTGGTTCCTATTTTTCTACTTGCATTTTTACATGCTTTCGAACTGCTAGGTTGGCAGGAGCTGGGACAAGTAATGGGAGCTCACTCCGTTACACAGCACTAGGGATTTGAACTGACAAACTGCTGACTTTTCTGATCGACAAGCTCAGCCACCCCGTCCCTTTCTATATATCCTATTAAAACAACATGAAGGTTTTAAGTTTAATAAATCTCTGCCTGGGGAAATATGTCAGATGAGAGAAAAAACAAGATGAAAAGAGACCTTGAAGGCTGGTTACTACAGGCAACCAAAGAAAGAATTAAAAAAAATATATAATTAAAGGTGGACACTCACTAATACAGGATGGAGAAAAGTGTTTTAATTTTAAAAGAGCTCAAGGCTCTTTGGCAAGGCTGAACCTAGTCAACTTTCCCTTGATAGGATTACAATCCACAAGGGTTTATTTAAAAAAGCAGAGGCTACAGAAAAATAAACTGTTGTCTACATGGATTTAAAGTCGACAGGAAACAAGATTGATACTGCCAAAAACATTATACGGCAGGGTGTGTGTGTGTCAAACTCTATCTCATTGAGGGCCGCATCAGGGTTAAGTTTGACCTCGGAGGGCTGGGGATGGGCGTGGTCATGGTGGGCGTGGCCATGGTGGGTGTGGTTGGGTGGGCGTGGTGAGGGTGGGCGTGGTGAGGGTGGGCATGGCTGGGGTGGTCATGATCGGGGGGTGGTCATGGTAGGATGGGCGTGGTCATGGTGGGCGTGGTTGCGATGGTCATGATCATGGTGGGCGTGGTCATGGTGGGCATGGTTGGGGTGGGAGTGGCCATGATGGTCATGGTCGGGGGTCATGGTGGTCGTGGCCATGGTGGCCGTGGTCAGGGTGGACCTGGTTGGGGTGGGCATGGTCATGGTGGGCGTGGTCACAGTGATCTTGTTGAGCGTGGTCAGAGTGGACATGGTCATGGTGGGTGTGGTCATGGTGGGCGTGGTTGGGTGGGCGTGGTCATGGTGGGCATGGTCGGGGTGGGCGTGGTCTTGAGAGGTGTTTGACACTGGCTCAAAATGCACTTTCCCCCTTCTCTTCTCTCTTTCCACAGTACTGCCTGGCATCCAGGTTGCGCGGAGGCCAAATGAGGCCTCTGCATGGCCCGTTTTCAACCCACCCACCCAGCCTCCAGAAGCCTCTGCTGGCCCAAAACATGGCCCTTGAGTTTGACACCCCTGTTATACAGGATCTACAAATGAAACCAGCTATATGTGGTACCTCATTCAATAGTAGTAACTGTGAGAGGGATCTTGGAGTCCTAGTGGACAACCATTCAAATGGGTGCTAGCTGTGTGCAGCAGCTGCCAAAAAAGCCAACACAGTTCGAGGCTGCATCAACAGAGGGATAGAATCAAGATCACGTGAAGTGTTAATACCACTTTATAATGCCTTGGTAAGGCCACACTTGGAATCCTGCATTCAGTTCTGGTCGCCACGATGTAGAAAAGATGCAGAGACTCTAGAAAGAGTGCAGAGAAGAGCAACAAAGATGACTAGGGGACTGGAGACTAAAACATAGGAAGAACGGTTGCAGGAACTGGGTATGTCTACTTTAATGAAAAGAAGGACCAGGGGAGATATGATAGCAGGGTTCCAATTTCTCAGGGATTGCCACAAAGAAGAGGGAGTCAAGCTATTCACCAAAGCACCTGAGGGTAAAACCAGAAGCAATGGATGGAAACTAATCAAGGAGATAAGCAATTTAGAACTAAGGAGAAATTTCCTGACAGTAAGAACAATTAATCAGTGGAACAGCTTGCCTCCAGAAGTTGTGAATGCCCCAACATTGGAAGTCTTTAAGAAGATGTTGGATAGCTATTTGTCTGAAGTGGTGTAGGGTTTCCTGTCTAAGCAGATTGGACTAGAAAACCTCCAAGGTCCCTTCCAACTCTGTTATTCTATTCTATCAGGGGTCTCCAAACTTAGCAAATTGAAGGCTTGTGGACTTCAGATCCCAGAATTGCCACAAAGAAGATGGAGTCAAACTATTCTCCAAAGCAGAAGAAAATAACAGCCCAGAAATCAGGGTCGACTTGGGACTCAGGCCACAGGTGGATGATGAGTGTTTCCTCCCATAGCAAATAAAAGAGGAGCGAAAGTGGGCTTTTGCAGGAAACAATTTGTTTGTTCGTTTCAGGAGTGTGAAGAACTGTCTGTAACTCTGTGCCCAGTCTTTCCTTGCACAGCACCTCCTTTGGGAAATATTTACATGGCAGCTTTCCAAGCTAGATAAAGTCTGTGTTCATAAATACTCCTTTGAAAGACTGTTTGCCAGGCCTTGGCTGAATGTGAAGGAGAGGAATTCACATTCGTTTAATAAAAGGGGTTTTGTCAGGACCAGGACTCCGCCTTGGGCTTTTGGGGGAAGCCTAGGCTAGATCAGAACTGGAAAATGCAAAATAAGAACGAAAAGCGATCCGTTTCATTACTTAAAAGGAATAAAAGTCCAAACCTTGACAGGGAAAATGAAGGTTTACAAAAGTTGCCTTATTCAATCCAGGGTAATCTGTAAACGATTCATTTTTCACTTCCAGCAGCTTTTAATATTATTTTTTCTACTTCGCTACGAACTGAAGAAGGAGGCCTTAAAGATTTGTTCACCGATAGGGGAAGGAGAGAAGTTCTGTCTCCTTTTTATTTTTTTAGAGAAAGAAGAAAGCGATAAGCCCTGGTATTAAATTTTGAGAAGGCGACGAAGAGAAACGGATAAGAAATTAATTTGATGGCCCTCATTTGAAGGGATTTAAAGGTTCGCCTTTTTAATAGGTCGTTGTTCTTGGTTGCTCCCCATGGGATATTTTTTTTCCCTTGATTAAGTTTGAATGACGAGGTTTTGAAAGATTGGTTTATAGATAGCGGACGTGGGAAGAACACTTTTTTATTCCTTTTTTATGTGAAATTGCAAGAAAGAAATACAAAATTGCTTTAGAGAAAGATAATATCATTTTATCGTAAGGTCCTCAACTTACGACCATTCGTTTAGTGACTGAAGTTATAATGGTACTGAAAAATGACTTACTGTGTGACCCTTTTTCATACTTATGACTGTGGCAGCATCCAGCCTTAGCAAAAGCAATAAACAGACCTCTTGTAATGAAAAAAAACCCTCTTTATTTTCCTCTTGTGAATTAATGGTATTCATCCATTGAAAAGTCCAGGCAAGAGTTCTGCAAGGAGTTAACTGCAATACAGATCTTATCAGTTCATTACGATAATTGCATGTCCGTGAGTTCCCAACCGAAAAGCTGCAAATTAAGTTCTGGCAAGCAATCTCTGTGACACGAAAGAAATGAGCAAAATCTTCAGAAATACGAACTGTTGTCTCCTACAACCACCACTCCCCTTTCCTTCTACTAATTCCCCAGGACTAAGACTAATGAGGACAATTAACAGTTGCCTTCACATGTTTAGAGATCCTGATTTAGAACTTCAGGGAGACCTATGAAGATAAGAAGGATCAGGGGAGACAGGAGAGCAGTCTTCCAGGGCCTGCCCCAAAGAAGAGGGAGTCAAGCTATTCTCCAAAGCACCTGAGGGTAGAACAAGAAGCAATGGGTGGAAACTCATCATGGAGAGAAGCAACCTGGAATTGAAGAGAAACTTCCTAACAATGAAGACAATTCACCTGTGGAACAGTTTCCCTTCAGAAGTTGTGGATGCTTCATCCCTGGAGGCTTTTAAGAAGAGAGTGGAAATCTATTTGTCTGAAATGATATAGGGCAGGGATAGGGAACCTTTTAGGCACAGAGTGCCCAAACCAGAAAGTACGCATCAGAGTGCTAGAAACCCAACCACCAGCTGGCTGGCGCGCATGGGTGCGCTGGAAACACAACAACCAACTGGCTGAGCTGTGACAACAGCACACGTGGCCACACCGAGGGCCCTAAGTGCCACCTTTGCAGTAGGTTTGCTATCATGGATATAGGGCAGTGATGGTGAACCATTTCGGCACAGAGTGCCCAAATCGGAAAAGAACTGAGTCGGACTGTTGGAAACCCAAAGACCAGCTGGTCGGTGTGCATATGTGTGCCAGCCAGCTGCTCTTCAGTTTTGCGGCATACGCACGTCTGTTTTTTGGCTGTTTTTAGGCCATTTAGGCCTGAAAATGTTCTGAAAAACAGCATAAAAATGGCCCCAAAAACAGCCTGAAAAATGGCACGGAAAATGGCTGGAAAAAGGCTCCCAAATGGCTTGGGTTTTTTGGCCATTTTTGAGGCTGTTTTCAGGCCATTTTCTGGAGCTGCAGCGCCCACGAAGACCAGCTGGCCGGCGCACATGTGCTCTCTGGAAACCAGAAGAGCAGCTGGCGATGGTGCGCATGGCCACCGAGAGGACTCTGCATGCCACAGGTTTACCATCATGGATATAGGGTCTCTCCAGTGGTGGGCTGCTCTTACCGTTGCTACCAGTATGCTGCTCTTGGTCTGTTCGGGCATGCGCCTGACGTTCGCACGTGCACTCCACCACCCCTATGACACCCAGCTGCTTATCAGAAGTCGCGCAGGTGCCTCACACTGTGCGCATGTTTGCAGTTGGCCCGGTTGCTTCAAAAACAGCTATGGAACGCGGGCGAGAGGGTGGGCCAAACGAGCCACCGTAGTGGTACGGTGGCCACTGCTCCCAACTACTACCAGTATGGCTGTACCAGGCCGTACCAGCCAGAGCCCATCACTGGGTCTCTCGCTCGAGAATAAGAATAAGAATAATTTTATTTGATTAGCCGCAACCCTCTCCCGAAGGACTCGGGGCGGCGTACAATCAAAACGGATAAAAATACACATAAGACAAACATATATACAAAAAGAACAGAGACATATACATATGTGCATGAAGGAGAGTTGACTTATAAGTGAAAGACAATTAAAAATACAATTTAAAATCCCCTTAAAAATTACTAAATTAAAAAACCCATCAGGAGCGTTACGAAGTTATGGTTGAGCCAGGCCAGCTATTTGGAAAAGGTGGGTCTTGAGCTTTACACGGAAGGAGCGGAGGTCAGTTGGGGTCCTAATATGTGGGGGGAGGTCATTCCACAGGGCTGGGCCCGCCACAGAGAAGGCTCTGCTCCTAGGCGCCGCCCCATGGCACTGTCTGGTGGACGGCACCTGGAGAAGTCCCTCTCTGTGCGAGCGGATGGGTCGTAGGGATGTATGGGGCAGAATACGATCCCGCAGGTAACTAGGTCCTGAGCCATGGAGCGCTTTAAAGATCGTAATCAAGACCTTGAAACGCACTCGATAGACCACAGGAAGCCAGTGCAGCTCGCGCAGGAGAGGTGTCACATGGGAGTACTTAGTACTCCCCATAATCACCCGCGCGGCCGCATTCTGGACCAACTGCAGTCTCTGAGTGCATTTCAAAGGAAGCCCCATGTAGAGAGCGTTACAGTAGTCCAGGCGAGACGTCACCAGCGCATGGGTGACTGTGCGTAAGGCGTCCCGGTCCAATAGGGGGCGCAATTGGAGCACCAGGCGAACCTGGTGGAATGCCCCCCTGGCCACGGCTGTCACATGTTCATCCATGGACAGCCTGGCATCCAGGAGGACGCCCAAATTGCGCGCCCGCTCCACGGGGGCGAGTTGAATGCCCCCAATGGCCAGAGATGGAATTATCTGGTTGAACCGGGGAGCCGGAACCCACAGCCACTCCGTCTTGGAAGGGTTGAGCCTGAGTCGGTTGTCATCCATCCAGACCCGTACGGCTTCCACACACCGGGACATCACTTCGACGGCCTCGTTGGGGTGGTTCGGGGTGGAGATGTACAGCTGAGTATCATCAGCGTACAGATGATATCCCACCCCGAAACCACGGATGATCTCACCCAGCGGCTTCATGTATGTGTTGAACAGGAGTGGCGAGAGGACCGACCCCTGTGGCACCCCACAAGTAAGGGGGCTTAGGGTCGACCTCTGCTCCCCTGCCAACACACGTTGCGTCCGGCCGGAGAGGTAGGAGCCGAACCACCGCAAAACGGTGCCCCGGACCCCCAACCCCTCCAGTCGGTGCAACAGGATACCATGGTCGATGGTATCAAAAGCCGCCGAGAGGTCTAATAGGACCAGGATAGAGGAACAACCCCTATCTCTGGCCCTCCAGAGATCATCTACCAACGCGACCAAGGCCATCTCTGTGCTGTGCCCAGGGCGAAAGCCGGACTGGCGCGGGTCTAGATAATCATTCTCCTCCAGATGTCGTGGAAACTGAGAAGCCACCACACTCTCTACAACCTTCGCCAAAAAGGGAAGGTTGGAGACAGGACGATAATTGGCCAGCTCCGTAGGGTCCAGGGAAGGCTTCTTGAGCAAGGGTCTCACCACCGCCTCTTTCAAGGCGGCCGGGAGAGACCCCTCACCCAACGAAGCGTTCACTAGGCCCAGGAGCCAGTCGCGTGTAACCTCCCAGGAAGCCAGTACAAGCCAGGAGGGACACGGGTCCAGCAAACATGTGGTAGGTCGCAGTCGTCCACGCAATCTGTCCAAATCCTCGATGACAACCAAGTCAAACTCCTCCCAAAAAGGTTTCTCAAGACTCGCCACTGGCGTCTCGACTGGGCCACTGAAGGGGACCCAATCCTTCCGGATTTGAGCGACTTTATCCTGCAGATATTTCCCAAACTCCTCTGCCCTACCCTGTAGAGGGGCCTCCCGCGGCCTCTGAAACAGAAGGGAGCGGGACACCCGAAACAGGGCGGCAGGGCGGTTCTCTGCGGATGCAATGAGAGCGGCACAATATTGACGTTTGGCCGTTCTCAATAATAATAATAATAATAATAATAAATATTTATTTCTTAGCCGCACCCTCTCCCGAAGGACTCGGGGCGGCGTACAACAAAACATAGGAAATAAATATATCGACATACATATAACAAAACGTATACCAAGACATATATACGACATATACAAGGAGGAGGTGAACTGATAGATAAAAACAAGTAAAAACACAATGTTTAAAAACCCCTAAATAAATTGAATACAATTAAAATACCCCAAATAAAAAAAACCATCAGGTTTTTTGCCACTAGGTACGTCCTTAAATGGGCTCGTACCTGTGCTCGGTCAAATTCGGATCGGGAGGATCTCCAACGACTCTCTAGGCATCTCTTGCGGCGCTTCATCACCCTTAGCTCCTCGGTGAACCAAGGAGCCAGGGTGGATCGTTGCCGCCGGAGAGGCCACAAAGGCGCCACCCGGTTCAAGGCCCCGGTAGTCGCATTATTCCACGCGGCCACCAGGTCCTCTACCCGAGGGCGGGTCAGGGCTGCAGGAGGTGGCCCAAGCTCCGTCTGGAACCTGTCTGGTTCCATCAAGCGCCTGGGGCGGAACCATCTAGTGTTTTCCAGTTCCGCCTCCCCGCAGCGAGGGGTAGCACCAGGGAAGTCAAGTCGGAGGAGTGAGTGATCTGACCATGACAGAGGAGTGATGGTTAAATTCACTCCTCCCAGATCACTAAACCACTGGCGAGAGACAAAAACAAGGTCCAAGGTGTGACCTCCCCCGTGTGTCGGGCCCTGAATCATTTGAGTCAGGTCCATGGCTATCATGGAAGCCATGAACTCCCGAACCCCCTCTGATGCTTCTCCCACCGACGGCAGGTTAAAATCCCCCATCACTAAAAGTTTGGGGGTCTCAACCGCCACCGATGAGATCAGCTCGAGGAGCTCAGGCAGGGTCGCTGATGTATGGCGGGGAGCCAGGTATACTATCAGCAGGCCCAACTGCCTCCCAGGGCCCCATTTCACAACAAGGGATTCACATCCGGACGTCTGTGGCACAGTGGACTCCCTCGGCTCTAAGTCCTCCCGGATAATCACTGCTACCCCACCGCCCCTTCCCCGGGCCCGGGGCTGGTGAAATGCTTGGTAACCTGGTGGGCACATTTCCACGAGGGGTAACCCTCCCTCGTGGCCCAACCAGGTTTCCGTTATTCCCGCGAGGTCCGGCTCCCCCTCCAAAATTAGATCATGAATGAGGGGGGCCTTATTGACAACGGACCTCGCATTGCATAACAACAGCCTCAGGCCCTGGTCCTGCAGATCCCGACCACCTAGAACGCGGGGGTTGGTACAAGCGACCGGGTGTAACCAGCACCCACGGTCTCCCAACCGACTGCGAGTTGTTAATCTGTCCTCGTATCTGCCCCTCCCTATGACTGTTGGAATCAAGGAGCCCTGTATAGGAATGATATCCTCTCCCCCCTCCTCCTCTCTGCTCCTTCTGCTCAAGACCCCACCTGGTGACCTGGCTCTGTCATCGCTCCTGATCTGACCCACCCACCCCCCAACCCCTGAACCCCTAAAAGAATTTAAAAAACATTTAACTAAAAACCCCCTAAGTCTCCGCTTCCTCCACCTCTCGGGGTTAACAAACCCGTCATTAAGGTGGGCCCTCGAAAGGGCAGAGGGCCATGTCTGCGAGAGGGGGGACTCCCGCAGCAGGAGCAAGTCTGACCTTGAGTATATACTGGGGGGAGCTGCAGCAAGGGCCAGGGTGCTGTAGATGTTAATTAAGTCAGCAAGCCAGGTTCCACATCAGATGGTAAGTCAGTACGTGGATGATAAGTGGATGGTAGATAGATGGTGAATAGGTGGAAAGTAGATGGTAAATGGTGGAGGCCAGGAGGCAATCTGTGGTGTGGGTGGGCAGGCAGTCTAAGTAGATATTTGATGGAGTTTGATGGTAAAATTGATGGTAAATTTGATGGTAAGCGGGTGAAAGCTGGTAAAAGATGGTGGGGTGTAGTCCCGCAGGCACACACAGTAGTCAATGGTTATAGATAGTCAAAATAACAAGTAACAAGTGACAGGTGGGCAGGTTAGCCATGGCAGGTAGATGGCAAATGGCAGGGGTTGATAAATCCTTTCTCTTCCTGGCACTAAACCTCCTGCCAATGGAAGCCTCCTGCCAATCTCCTGGGCACAGACCCGTCCTGCCCTTGGTGCCACAGGTCTCCCTCCTTCTGCCAGGCTCCAGCATAGCTCTTTAAGGGCTAGCCCCATCATAGCCTGCCTCCCCCAGCTTCAGCGCCCCCCCCCCCCGCTGTTAGTCCTGGCCCGAGCGCTGCTCCGGCCGGCCTACGGCTCTCCCGCAGGCCTTCTTCGGCCTCCAGCGTCTCGAGCCTCATGCAAACCCCCGAACGGCCTTTCTGCGGTCCTCACCCTCCAATTCGGCCTTGCTAGCATCGCCGATACTGTCGTTGCGCCGCCCGGGTCGCTGGGATGCCGCCGCCGCCACCTGTTCATCCTGCCTCTGCCCCTATCTCCGCAGTCGCCGCCGCCGCCATCGCCGACCTCCAGCTGAAGCTCCAATACCGACTCCACCTCCAACTCTCATTTCGGCTCCAGCTGGGGCTGTTTCCTCATCCTTTCCTCATCTCTCCTGGCTGTTTGACCACCCTGGAGGGCCAATTAAGGCTCCATGGAAAGCCAGGGTGGTCGCTGCTCTTAATTCCCGACCCTCACGATGGAAAGAGGGCCGGGGGCGCCCCCTCCCCCGTCAAAGAGCTCCGTGGTAGTACGGAGCTCAGAAGTCAGCAGCCATTTCCCCCGGAAGCTCCTCCTCCTTGATCAGGGGGTTGGACTAGAAGGCCTCCAAGGTCCCTTCCAGCTCTATTCTGATTGATTGAAAAATATTAAGCTCATTGTGAAGTCTTTGGTGCTCTCTGAGCTCCGTTGTTTGTTCGCAAGCATTCCAGGGAACACCTGCAAGGAATCCACAGAGTTCAGAGCACCCAGAGGACTCCCCAATTCAACCCCTTGCGCTACACTCTCTTCAATTAAGCACTTTGTGAGGCGAAAGAAAAAGAGGCAATGTCCAGACAGGGCAATTTCATCTATTTTTGGCCCATCTTCAAAATGCGTTTTCAATGGCAATCTGGAAATTAAAAAGCTAAAACTAAAGCATTGGCCGAGAAACAGATCCTGCCGTACCGGGCGTTCTTTGACTCCCTTATTTGTGGTTCCAGATTTCAGGGAAGTCTACCAGAGTGCACAACTGACAACTCCCAGTTCAGGGTGGAAGTGAGAAATGTCGTGTTTTGGTCTATTTTCCCTCCATTCGGGGATCTAAAAAGCAAAAGCTGGGCCCTTTAGCATCGGATTCTGCTAATTAATGCCTCAGAGTAAAGGTGATCCTGACAAATGACGCAACCAACAGATCAATTCCGTCCGCAAAAGAGCAATGATCACCACCAATCGAGGAGATGATCGAGCAACGGCCCCTCTCTTGAATATTGTTTTCTTCTCTGCCTGTCTTGGGATTCGGCTGTCTAACCTTCCTGCATTGCAGTTCTCCTTTGCTACTGAATTGTTTTTTCTTTGGGGTTTCCAAAAAAGGAACAGCGGTTAGTTCTTCTACGACAATATGTGCAGCCAGGAAAGGCATAAAGTTGTCCCCAAATTAATTTATACTTTCAGGAGCATTCTTGAACTTCCTTGGCAACAAGAAATGGTTTGTCCCTCCCTCCCTCTCCTCTCCTCTCCTTTCATCCCCCTTTCCCTCCCTCCCTTCTTCCCCATCCCCATTTCTCTTCCTCTCCTCTCCTCTCCTCTCCTCTCCACACCACTCCACTCCTCTCCCTCCTTCCTCCTCCTTCCCTCCACTTTTCCCTTCCTTCCTTCCTTCCTCCCTCCCCTCCCCTCTCCTCTAATCCCCCTTTTCCTTCCTCCCTCCCTCCTCCCCATTTCTCTTCCTCTCTCCTCCCCTCCCCTCTCCTTTCCACACCACTCCTCTCCCTCATTCCTCCTCCTTCCCTCCGCCTACCCCTCCCTCCCTCCCTCTCCTATTTGACTTTGGGTGGCTCACACATTTAGTCTAATGAAAATAAAGACTAGGGGTGACATGATAGCATCTCTTGCTCTCCTCTCCTTTCCCTCATTCCCTCGCTCTCTCCCTCCCTCCCTTCTTTCTGCCCATCTCACATAATTGACTTGGGATGTTTAATGAAACGAAGGACTGGGGGTGACATGGTGGCATTGTACCAATATTTGAGGGGCTCCTGTAAAGAAGAGGGGAGGGGGGTCAAACTGTTTTCCAAAACGCCAAAAGACAAGACAGGAAAGAATGGAATGGAAACTAACCAAGGAGAGAAACAATCCAGAGCTAAGGAGAAATTTCCTAATGGTGAGAGCAATTAACCAGAGGAACAGCTGGCTGCCAGAATTTGGGGAAGCTCCATCACTGAAGGCTTTCAAGGAGAGACTGGACAACCATTTGTCTGAAATGATACTGGGTCTCCTATTCAAGCAGGGGGTTGGACTAGAGGACCTCTGAAGTCCCTTCCAATTCTATTATTCTATGTTCTACGTATATAAAACAACAGCAAAAAAAAAAAAAAACCACCCTGGTAAATCAAATAAAAAATTCAGAATTCTTCATTGCTCAGAATTGATTCCAATTGGCTTGTAAGTCCTTCTTCCCCACCCAAAAAATGGAGCCCGATATTCTCCCCTCCAAATCTTCACCAAACCAAACCCTGCTTAGCTTGCAAATCTAGGGCCGACTGCTACCAGCTGCTGAGATACTTGTGCCCTATAATTATATCCCCCAATCCACAATCTCTATCCTATGAGAATCCTACGATAAATAAAGAATACACTTCCCAGCTAGAGGAAGCCTAGATATAATCCACTAAAAACAGCTACCGAGATCCAGGGGAAAAAATGTGATTTGAGTTTTTCTCAATTTCCATTTCCAAAGATGCTTGTCACTGGAGGGCAAGGGATATTTTGCAATACCGAGGGGGAGTCAGAGAGCCTGAAGTGATCTCTTTAGAAAGGAAAACCTGTGCACAGCAAGCCATGTATGTTTTGTTTTATTTATACTGATTTAGCGTCAGCTTCTGTTTCTTATTGTTCTTTTGATGCGCACAGGAATGGTTTTAATGTTTTGTATTGCTTCTTGTGAATGTATAACTGTACCATGGAATTGTGATTATAATTAGCCAAAAGTCTGTCAACTGCAACTGGGAGTAGTGTAGAGTATGATAGAGTAGAGCAGTGTAGAGTATGATAGAGTAGAGTAGAGTAGAGTAGAGTAGAGTAGAGTAGAGTAGAGTAGAGTCAAATAGAGTAGAGTGGAACAGAGTACAGTAGAGTAGGATAAGGTAGAGTAAAGTTGAGAACAGAATGGAGTTGAGTTGAGTCAAGTCAAGTTGAAGAGAGTAGAGTAGGGTAGGGTAGAGTAAAGTTGTGAACAGAATTGAGTTGAGTTGGATAGGAAGGGATGGGATTGTAAGACATGGGATGGTATGGTATGGGGGGAGAGGAAGATAGGATAGCATAGCATAGCATAGCATAGCATACTGTAGCATAAAATAGCATAGCATACAATAGGAATAGGGAATAGTAATATAATATAAATAGAATGGAATAGGAATAGGAATGGAATGGAATAGAATAGAATAGAATAGA
The DNA here is from genome assembly GCF_964273705.1 of Natrix helvetica. Taxonomy (NCBI): domain Eukaryota; kingdom Metazoa; phylum Chordata; class Lepidosauria; order Squamata; family Natricidae; genus Natrix; species Natrix helvetica. Next base: position 168,541,020 of record NC_138550.1, on the reverse strand, counting down.
ATAGAATAGAATAGAGAATGGGAATGGGAATGGGAATGGGAATAGGAATAGAATAGAATAGAATAGAATAGAATAGAATAGAATAGGAGTAGGAACAGAATAGGAATAGAATTACCACTTATACATGTGCCATCCTTAGTGCTTTACTGAGTGGTTTAGAATATCAGCATCTTGCTCTCAACAACCTGGATCCTAATTTTATCGACCTGGGAAGGATGGAAGGCTGAGTCAACCTGAGTTGAATTCCTGACGGTGGGCAGAGTCAGCCTGCAATACTGCATTCTAACCACTGTGCCACCAGAATTCAACACTGTTCGTACATTTAAAATAAAAGGAAAATTAAGACAACTACGAAGCTCTGTTAGGAAACAGAGATATTAACAATCATTATATTCAGAAGGACTGATTGCCACAGTGCCTATATTAAGGAGAAAAACAAAGAGGCCTATTTTTAGGAAATATACACACACACAAAAACCCTCATTGGCATGTGTATGCAGATTTTGACAACCAAATCTACAAGGCCCTACATTTCCCTCTCGTGATTTTCTCAGCCCTTTTCTCATTCAGTTCCCGTCTGAAAAAGTGGCGTGCAGAATTGGACGTAAGGTTTGAGGGGATTTCACCTGCACCCCTCAGAATCCCCTGGGAGACATTGGAGTTGTTTATACTCTCTTTTCCTAGCCTGCCTCACAGGATTGTTGTTCTGAGGCTATTAAGACAAGAGGAGGAAGATTACAGAGGCTGCCTTCAGTTCCTAAAATAGAACGAGAGAGAGAGAGAGAGAGAGAGAGAGAGAGAGAGAGAGAGAGAGAGAGAGAGAGAGAGAGAGAGAAGGGAGGAATGGAGTGAGGAGAAAGAAAGAAAGAAAAAAGAGGGAGAAAAAGAAAAAAAAGGAAGGAAGGAAGGAAAGAAGGAAGGAAAAGGAAAGGAACGAAGGAAGGAAGGAGAAAGGAAGAAGGAAGGAAAGAAAGAAAAAAAAGAGAGAGAGGATGATAGAGGATAGATGTAGAAAAAAGGAAAGAAAAAAGAAAGAGAGAGATGATAGAGATTAGATAGATAGATAGATAGATAGATAGATAGATAGATAGATAGATAGATAGATAATAGAAAGGAAGGAAGGAAGGAAGGAAGGAAGGAAGGAAGGAAGGAAGGAAGGAAGGAAGGAAGAAGAGAAAGATGGAGGGAGGGAGAAAGAAAAGAAATGAAAAGATTTTGGAATGTCACTGATGTGGAAGCAATTTCTTGGCGTGAAGAGTTCTCTAATTCCCTGAAAATCTCTTAAAAACTTTGGCAGCTTTGAGAAGCCTAACCTTTATTTTAATTGACTAATTAATTGCTTAATTGGTGGAAGGCAAGACAGCCAATCAATTAGAAAACCTTTGCTGTGACAAGGGGCTGACTCCCAAGCTGCCCTTCAGGGCACTCACTCACTCACTCCCTCCCTCCCTCCCTCCCTCCCTCCCTCCCTCCCTCCCTCCCTTCCTTCCTTCCTTCCTTCCCTGCAATTTCCTTTTTGCTTTTGTCCTTTTAACAAGGGGAAGGAACTTCAGAGCTGTGAAAGTGCCAGGAATGGCGGCCTCCCTGCTGGGGAAGCCCCCAGGGTACTACAGAGCCCACCGAGTGGTTGGTCCGATTTGTTGTCCTCAGGGGTATCACTCTGCTTTGTCAACCCTGAAAGACAGGGAAGGGCTTTTGACTCACTTAGTGACATCTTGTTCAGCAACCATTCAAAGTTACAACAGTGCTCAACAAGAAGACTAATGACCGGTCCTTGACATTGTGGCTGTCGCAGTGTCCCCACAGTCACAGGATCACGACTGGGGCGCTTGGCAACCAGCACACAGTCCCAATGGTCGCAGCTTCCCACGGCCACACCGTCATCACTGGTGATGTTCACTGCCAGCTTCCAATAAGTCAAGTCAAGGAGGAACCCAGCCACCCCCTGACGTTGTGCTTAAGGACTGCACAGGATTCCTTAACAACCACAACCTGGACAGTCGTTGCGCACTGAAGATCGCATTGAATTTCGTTGTACAAGGTGCCATGATGATCAAGGAAAGGAAAGTAACTAAGAAGCAGCAGGGCCCAGAGAGAGGCCCCCCAAGAGAGTCTAGGCAAAGGACGCATTTCACACACACACACACACACACACACACACACACACACACCTTTACATAGACACAAATGCATATGCATACCCCTTTACACAAACATACATTTACACACGCCCATTTACACACCCACACCTTTACGCACATACACATACCCCTTTACACGCCCATTTACAAACCCACACCTTTACGCACATAAACATACCCCTTTACACGCCCATTTACACACCCACACCTTTACGCACGTACACATACCCCTTTACACGGCCATTTACACACCAACACCTTTACGCACATACACATACCCCTTTACATGCCCATTTACACACCCATACCTTTACGCACATAAACATACCCCTTTACACGCCCATTTACACACCCACACCTTTACGCACGTACACATACCCCTTTACACGGCCATTTACACACCAACACCTTTACGCACATACACATACCCCTTTACATGCCCATTTACACACCCACACCTTTATGCACGTACACATACCCCTTTACACGCCCATTTACACACCCACACCTTTACACACATAGACATACCCCTTTACACACCCATTTACACACCCACACCTTTACGCACGTACACATACCCCTTTACACGCCCATTTACAAACCCACACCTTTACGCATATACCACTTTACATGCCCATTTACACACCCATACCTTTACGCACATAAACATACCCCTTTACACGCCCATTTACCCACCCACACCTTTACGCACGTACACATACCCCTTTACACGGCCATTTACACACCAACACCTTTACGCACATACACATACCCCTTTACATGCCCATTTACACACCCACACCTTTATGCACGTACACATACCCCTTTACACGCCCATTTACACACCCACACCTTTACACACATAGACATACCCCTTTACACACCCATTTACACACCCACACCTTTACGCACGTACACATACCCCTTTACACGCCCATTTACAAACCCACACCTTTACACATATACCACTTTACATGCCCATTTACACACCCATACCTTTACGCACATAAACATACCCCTTTACACGGCCATTTACACACCAACACCTTTACGCACATACACATACCCCTTTACATGCCCCTTTACACACCCACACCTTTACGCACATACACATACCCCTTTACATGCCCATTTACACACCCACACCTTTATGCACATACAGATACCCCTTTACACGCCCATTTACACACCCACACCTTTACGCACATAGACATACCCCTTTACACGCCCATTTACACACCCACACCTTTATGCACGTACACATACCCCTTTACACGCCCATTTACACACCCACACCTTTACACACATAGACATACCCCTTTACACACCCATTTACACACCCACACCTTTACGCACGTACACATACCCCTTTACACGCCCATTTACACACCCACACCTTTACACACATAGACATACCCCTTTACACACCCATTTACACACCCACACCTTTACGCACGTACACATACCCCTTTACACGCCCATTTACACACCCACACCTTTACACACATACCCCTTTACACGCCCATTTACACACCCACACCTTTATGCACATACACATACTCCTTTACACACCCATTTACACACCCACACCTTTACGCACATACACATACCCCTTTACATACAGACACCATTACATACACACAAATGCATATACATACCCCTTTACACAAACATACATTTACACACCCACACCTTTACACATAGGCACAGACACAGACACACATCCTTTTACACCCACATACATCCTTTAACATACACCCACACCCCTTAACACACACAAGGGCACACCCCCTTCACACACAAACACACACACACTTTACACACACACACTATATGCACCACTTTACACACACACAAATAGACACATTTATCCCTTTACACACCCCTTGAAACACACAACTTTATGCACACACAAACACCCTTTCACACAAACATCTAAATGCACAATTTTGCCAGGACAAATAAACAGGATAGGTGTGTGGACCAGCAAAAGCAGTAAGAGAATCTGAGTTGCTCTGTCTCAGCTAAAAGAACGGACAGGTGTCAATCATCTCTTCCCACTTCAATCCATCAAAGGAAGTTCCCAAGAGTCTTGTCTCCAGGAGAAACATAGCCTGACTCAGAGCTGGGATTCAGCCAGTTCGGACCGGTTTAAGCGAACCAGTAGTAAAAATTTTGAGTAGTTTGGAGAACTGGCTGGCCCCGCCCTCCTGCCCCCATCGTTCCCTGTCCTGTTTTTTTAGCTCAGCTGACTCTCGCGGCAGGAGGATTTCCGGGCCTCAGCTGAGCTAAAAAAACAGCTCAGCTCACCAGCGCTGACACCGAGGGCGGTCTTTGAGTGCTGCGCGCATGAAGCGCTCTCTCATAGAACTGGTACAGGGGTGAAATGCTACCGATTTGGACCGGTTCACCCGAACCGGTGGTAAAAATGCTACTGGTAGTAAAGTAAATGACACCAGTTTTTCCAATGATCAGCTGTAACGTGCGATTTATATCAGCTAGAAAGCAGGAAATATAAATCGCGTGGCACAGCAGATTCCCTCCCCCCCCTGTTCACTTACCTTACCTTTTTCATGCTCTGCACATGCACAAGCTCACATTGCTACCTTCAGTAGCAAAGGTCAGTGAATTTCACCCCTAAGCTGGTATGAAAAGATTTGGAATCCCACCACTGGCCTGACTCTTATGAAAGATGGCGCTGGGACTCCACGGACGCTCATGTGGCATCTAAGAAGCTTGTGCGCCCACATCACGCCAAGCCCCTTTGCAAGATTTCCCCTCCTGGAAAGTTCGGCTCCTGACCACTGTGAAAAAGATATAGCAGGGATTCCAAAAGGTCCTTGGTGCTTTCTGAACTTGGTGGCTTCCTTGCAGATGTTTCATGAGCCAACTAGGGAACATCATCAGTGCTAGAAGGAAGTGGAGTTAACATTCTGGCACTTATGATGTTCCCTTGTTGGGTTATGAAATCTTTGCAAGTAAACAAGCAAGCAAGCTCAGAGAGCATTGAGGACCCCACAATACTCCTCCCCTCCTCCTCCTCCTCCTCCTCCTCCTCCTCCTCCTCCTCCTCCTCCTCTTCCTCCTCCTCCTCCTCCTCCTCCTCCTCCTCCTCCTCCTCCTCCTCCTCCTCCTCCTCCTCCTCCTCCTCTCCCTTCTAGCACTGATGATGTTCCCTAGTTGGGTCATGAAACATCTGTAAGGAAACCACCAAGCCCAGAGATCATCAACATTTCTCCTCCTCCTCCTCCTCCTCCTCCTCCTCCTCCTCCTCCTCCTCCTCCTCCTCCTCCTCCTCCTCCTCCTCCTCCTCCTCCTCCACCACCACCACCACCACCACCACCACTCCCTTCTAGCATCGATGATGTTTGTTGGGTCATGAAACATCTGCAAGGAAACCACCAAGTTCAGAGAGCACCAAGGACCCCACAGTTCAACCCTGAGCTCCAGATATTCTCTTCTATCGATTCCAAAATATGTCTTTAAAGTCCCCTGTTGGTCTGGACGATTATTAGCAACTAAAAAAAGAGTCTGTCGTGGAGAAATGCATTCTTCTTTTGAGGGGTATTGATTGCCCCAACCCCACCTCGACCTTCTACTTTCCAACCAGAACTCCAGGCTGACCTCCCTCTATGACCCATCCTAACCCCTCTCGATCTTTTCTTCCCCCCCCCCCCATTTTTCATTACTTACATGTTAGCAGGGCTATTTCCATATCTACCCTGACACCGTACTTATTTTTCCCCCAAAGCAAAATAATTATTCCTGGAATATTGGAGATCTTTTCCAGGGTGAAACCTCCAAGAAACTCCAAAGAAAGCTTTTTTTAAAGAAGTGTTTTTGGTGAGACTTTGCAGCATTTCCTAGCAAGCTTTTTAGCCTCTGCTAATTTTATTCAGTGTAATTATATCTATCTATCTATCTATCTATCTATCTATCTATCTATCTATCTATCTATCTATCTATCATCTATCTATCTATCTATCTATCTATCTATCTATCTATCTATCATCTCTCTGTCTCTCTGTCTCTCTGTCTATAACTATCTATCTATCCATCTATCTCTCCATCTGTCCGTCCGTCCGTCTGTCTATCTCTCTCTCTGTGTGTCTCTCTCTCTCTGTCTCTCTGTCTCTCTATCTCTCTGTCTATAACTATTTATCCATCTATCCATCTATCTATCTGTATGTCTGTCTCTCTGTCTGTCTCTCTGTCTCTCTAGCTATATCTATCTATCCATCCATCCATCTATCTATCTATCTGTCTGTCTCTGTCCCTTTATCTCTCTATAACTATCTATCTATCTGTCTGTCTGTCTGTCTCTGTCTGTCTGTCTTTCTATCTCTCTATTTATTTATCTATCTATTTATCGATCTATATCTATCTATCTATCTATCTATCATTTATCTATCTATCTATCTATCTATCTATCATCTATCTATCTATCTATCTATCTATCTATCTATCTATCTATCATCTATCTATCTATCTCTGTATGCATCAATCCACCATCTTTCTATCAATCTACTAAGTACTTACCGTACCTACCTACATTCTCTATCATCTATTTATCTATCTATCTATCTATCTATCTATCTATCTATCTATCTATCTATCATCTATCTATCTATCTACTCACAACAGAATCCCTTAGACCATCAGGCTCGAAATTTTGGCCTTGGACAACCTGGAACTATGCCACCTAGAGTCTGACCTAAGCATAGTACACAAAATTGTCTGCTACAAAGTCCTACCTGTCAACGACTACTTCAGCTTCAATCTCAATAATACTCAGGCAAACCATCGATACAAACTCAAGGTAAACTGCTCCAAACTCGATTGCAGAAAATACGACTTCAGCAACAGAGGGGTCAACGCCTGGAGTGCTCTGCCTGACTCCGTTGCACACATTCATGTGGAGGACGCCGGGCCCCGTTGCACCGTATAGGTTGCAACTGGATCCAGAACCCACCACTGATATACATATACAGACAGACAGACAGACAGACAGACAGACAGACACATATACATATACATATACATATACATATACATATACACATATATACGTGTGTACACACACACACACACACACACACACACACACACACACACACGTTCCCTCCCTGTATGCACATCATGCTTCAAAATGTTAAATGGTGCTGCCTGTTTTCTGGGCAGCAAAACAGGAATTCTTTTACTGGAGAAGCAAAAGAGCCCAAATTCTGGCCTTTGAAAGAGAAAGTGCTGTGATCCTCTGGCTCTTTGTCTTTGTGCTAATCCATCCTCCCCCCCCACCCCCATGTGGTCATCTCCCATTCATTCCCACAAGTGCAAGACAATGGCCGGCCTTGGTTGCCCTGCCAAGCCTTCCGCCCTCTCCCCTTTTGTCCTCCTTAATGAACTGCTGAATAACCTTCCCAAGCAGCCCTCTTTGGGCTTGGGCTAAGATGTGCAAGGGGGTGGGGGCAGTTCCATTGCCCCAGGAGGTTTTGCAGGAAAGAGGGACATGTAAATGTGTTTGCTGAGTAGGGCCTTGAGGCTGGGGTCATCTTTCTTTCTCTCTCTCTCTCTCTCTCTTTCTCTTTCTTTCTTCTTTCTCTTTCTCTCTCTCTCTCTCTTTCTCTTTCTTCTTTCTTTCTTTCTTTCTTTCTTTCTTTCTTTTTCTTTCTCTCTCTCTCTTTATATATATATATATATATATATATATATATATATATATATATATATATATATATATATATCTTTTCTTTTTCTTTCTTTCTTTCTTTCTTTCTTTCTCTCTTTCTTCTTTCTTTTTAATATTTTTTTAAAAAGAAAGAAAATAATAGAAATTAAAAGAGGGAGGGAGGGGAAAGGGAAGGAAGGAAGGAAAAATAAGCAAACAAAGGAGAGGGTGGGAGAATTGAAGGGAAATAAGTAAAAGGAAAAGGGAGTGAGGAACAAAGAAAGGAGGGAGGGAGGGAGAGAAGGAAAGAAGGGAAGAAGGATGGGAGGGAGGATTGAAGGGAAAAAAGGAAAGGGGGAAGGGAGGGAGAGGAAGAAAAATAAATAAACAATGGAGGGATAAAAGGAAGGGAGAGAGGAGGGAGGCAGGCAGGCAGACAGAAAGGGAGGAAGGAAGGAGGGAAGGAAGGAAGGAAAAATAAATAAATATGGGAGGGAGGGAGAGAGAAGGAAGGAAGGAAGGAAGGAAGGAAGGAAGGAAGGAAGGAAGGAAGGAAAGAAAAGTAAACAAGGGAGAGAGGGAGGGAGGGGGGAGGGAGGATAAAGACTCCAGCTGGGGAGTCTTTCCAAAGGAGCCATGATGGAGGACTCCCTCAGTCTTCTAATCCCCAGACTGGCCACTCAGAAAAACTGCCTCCTGCACTAGCATGGACCATGGCCTGATCCAGCATAGCTGTTCTTAGGATTTTCTTTGCCTCAAAATAAAATGACAGAGGGAAGAACTAATGAAATACATGCTGGAGAGCAATCAAGTTAATTATATTTATTTATGATTGCCTGCAGAGGTTAATAAAACAAAATTATGTTTAGTTTTTGCCTGAATTTGCCTCTTCGCTGCAGATCCCCACACCTCGCTCAAATGCAAGAATTGCTTCTCAATGCAACAAAAATGCTCAGGCACCTGATGAAAACTTATATCCAAGGTCACACCTGACCTACCACAAGACCCTCACCTGATGTAATCCTCACCTGATGTGACCTCCCCATCACTAGACCCTCACCTGACATTACCCAAACCTAATCCATTACAAGACCCACCACAAGACCCTCACCTGACATGATTTCCTCATCATACGATCCTCACCAGACATTATCCACACCTAACTCATCACAAGACCCATCACAAGACCCTCACTCACTGCGACTCACCCCTGACCCATCATAAGACCCATCACAAGACCCTCACTTGACATGATCCTCACCTCACGTGATCTCCCCATCACAAGACCCTCACCTGGTGTTACCCACACCTGACCCAACACAAGACCCATCACAAGACCCTCACTTGATGCCACACACACCTGATGTGACCTCCCCATCACAAGACCTACTGACCACACCAACCCCTTATAAACAGAAGAACACCCACACTGACATCCCCCTAAACTCCACTGAAGATGTTACCTAGCCTGGTAACAAAACATTCGTAAACCAACTCACAACCCCAGAGAACAAACCTCCACCCTCATCAGTGGGGTATACTTGTGAGTTAGACCTGCATGGATAAGACACCTGGTCATAAATGGCATCCTTCTTCCAAGTCTTCCAACAACGTGGTTGATATCCGGCCATTCAGAAATTAAGGAGTGGAAGTAGCCTTGTGAATAGGAGTAATCCAACTGTGTTGAAGGATAGTCTGATGTGTTTATAATTAAGAGTATGGGTTTGGCCATTTAAAAACAAGATGATCATGAGCCAAGAGTAGGAGATGGTTACAAGAAGGGTTAACCAGTAGAAGAGAACATTTGTAGGTCAGGGTTGAGTGGTGCAGTGGCTTAGCGGTGACGTTCTCACCTCACAATCATGGAGACTTTGAGTTCAATCCTAGGTAGTGGCAGATATTTCTTTCTCTGGGCAAAATGAATCACTGTCTGCTGTGAACTCTGCATTGGCAACAGGAAGGGCATCTGCCCAGTAAATACTCAGCTCCATTCAGTTGCCCTGGGATGACTGAGTCATTAAATGACCCGCAAAAAACTATGTAGCTCAGGGTTGAACTGTGGAGTCCTTGAGGCTCTCTGAGCTTTGTGGTTTGCTTGTAGATGGTTAATGATCGGTGCTGAAAATGTTATATAATTAGGTAGTTTAACTTACTCTCCAAAGCACCTGAGGGCAGGACAAGAAGCAGTGGGTAGAAGCTCCCCAGAGGGAGATCCAACCTGGAAATCAGGAGGAATTTTAATTGTCAGAACAATTAATTAATGGAGCAGCTTGCTTCCTGGAGTTGTGGATATTCCATCGCTGGAGGTTTTCAAGAAAAGACTGAACAACCATTTGTCCTGGATAGCATAAGAACTCCTGCCTTGGGCAGGGGGGGATTGGGCTAGAAGACCTCCCAAGTCCCTTCCAGCCCTATGATTCAATGACTACGTAGTAGAAAATCAACATTCTTCCGCTGAAATCCTTCACATGCATAGGATTGCAAATTCAATCAATCAGAATAGAGGAGGAAGGGACCTTGGGGATCTCCTATACATACTTTACTTTATTGTCATTGTACGTACAGTATATACACAGTTTACACATGCACCAGGGGTGTCAAATTCAAGGCCTGCAGGCAAGATCCGTGGTGCCTCTGCTAGAGAAAATGGGGTGTGTAGGGGGCTGCACAATCCATTTTAGGTCTGGATGGCCTCCTTCTGCAAGCACCCTGCCAGCAAAAATGGGGCACAGTGGGCCACCCGTGCACACACACACACACCCCATTTTGGTTGACAGGCTGCTGCAGGAGGCCGCCCATCCTGTTTTCTACCCCCTCCTGGCTTGGCCCAAAGAGGACAACTACAATGCTAATCTGGCCAGGGGTGAGACTGAAAAAAATTAGCATGTAAAGTATCCTAACGATGCCTGGTTCATAATAAGCGACCCGATATTGTAATACAAAAAGCAGTGATTTATTAGCACCTTCATTAGGCATTCTGCATTAGGAATTTCTTATTCACAGCCATCTTTTTTTGCTTTCTTTATCTGCTTCTGAACTTTGCCCGTGTTCCTTTCCTCCCTTCGGTCTGTGTCATAAATCACATTACCCACTAGTTTCATTCATCTCAATTCAGCTACTGTAATCTGAGATCCAGCTCTGCCAACGTTCTGCATGGAATGTCAACACAGAGAGTTGACATAGCAACTGGTTCTCGGCCCAGTTGCTGGCTGGGTGTGGCCATGGGGTGGGTGGCCTACTTGGCCTTCTCAGGGTTCTTCATATGTTTTAGTCTCCAGTCCCCTAATCCTCTTTGTTGCTCTTCTCTGCACTCTTTCTAGAGTCTCCACATCTTTTTTACATAATGGTGACCAAAACTGAATGCAGTATTCCAAGTGTGGCCTTACCAAGGTATTATAAAGTGGTGTTAACCTTTCAAGTGATCTTGATTCCATCCCTCTGTTGATGCAGCCTAGAACTATGTTGGCTTTTTTGGCAGCTGCTGCACACGGCTGGCTCCTATTTAAATGGTTGTCCACTAGGACTCCAAGATCCCTTTCACAGTTACTACTGTTGAGCAAGGTACCACCTATACTGTACCTGTGCAGTTTCTTTTTCTTGTCCTCCTGGTGCTTGCTTCTGGAAAATAAGATTTCCAAATGTCCAAAGATGCAAAATTCTTAGCATCTTGAAGGCTACCAAGTGCAGAAATCTAATTTAGGCAAACCTGAGGCCCAAAGCATCCATCTGAACAGTGAGTACCTTGCCGTGCTGCCAGCCAACTATGTTTTACGACTTCCAAGTTTCTTCATAATTTATCCTGCTCTCTTTTTCCTTCCTCCCTAGAAATGCAAGGCAGCTGATCTATATGACAAAGTATTTGCTGCCCGGCATTAAATTCAGCTGGCTAATGGGGGCGGTGTGTGGGGAGAGGAGGAACATACAGAAAGAAGAGTGGGAAGGAGAGGTGGGTTCCTTGCCTGCAAAATTAAAATGTGACTTCAGTTGACGAGAGTAAATGATTATCGTACTTGGAAAATTAGTTTCAGAACAGGCTTATGTATACATATTTTAGCCTTCCAAATGGTATAGGTTTTTCTTCTCCTTGAGCAGGGGGCTGGACTAGAAGACCTCCAAGGTACCAGAAACTCGAAGACCAGCTGGCCGGTATGCATGCCTCTTTTTGGCCCAGTTTTCAGGCTGTTTACAGGCCATTTTTCGGGCCATTTTCAAGCCATAAAATGGCCTGAAAACGGCCAAAGAACAGGGCGTTTTTAGAGCCATGTTTAGGCCGTTTTGCGGGCTATTTTCAGGCACCCGCAAAGATGAACTGGCTGTGCTGGAAACCAGAACAGCAGCTGGCGACTGCACACGTGCCCACAGAGAGGGCTCTGCATGCCACCTCTGGCACATGTGCCATAGATTTGCCATCACGTTTCTCTACTATTTTTTATTCTATACCAGGGGTCAGCAAACTGCAGCTCTGGAGCTGCATGTGGCTCTTTCCTCCCTCTGCTGCAGCTCTGTCCAGTTGTCTCCACAATCGAAAGGGCTTTCGGTTATGACAGGTAGAGGAAAAAGTACGCCTCTATGCTGGGGGAACTGAACTTCCGGTCAGCTCCAGAATTGAACAGGGGGCTTCTGGTTAGGACCTTTGTGTTCCCGGTGTTTTCTTTTCTGTTGGAAACGGGTCCAAATGGCTCTTTGAACCTTTAAGTTTGCTGACCCCTGTTCTATACTATTCTTTGTGTGTCAAACACACAGCATCATGGCGGCGTCACATGATGTATCTGGACTTTTCCTTCCTTCACTAAACCAGGCGGGGGGCGGAGCCAGCGTATGATGCATTCAGCCCACGGGCCGCGAGTTTGACACCCCTGGTCTATACTATTCTTTATTCTCTCCTTTTTTCTGTTCTTTATTCTATACTAGCTGATAACCCCGGCGTTGCCCGGGTATCTATTTATCCTAATTCTATATTAGACAGGGAAAGGAATGAATTATATCTATAGTGCGGAGTAATCCATTATAGATATAATTGATTTCTTTTCATTTCAGCAGCCCAGGCATTCCAGAGTTATGCTGGAACACATGCACAGACACAGACACACATATATGAACTTGAATCCAAAATGCACACGATCACTGTCAAAAGTACTGTGATTTGACACTGTAGATGTAACTCATTCCTTTTCATTTCAGTGGCCCACGCGTTCCAGAGTTATTGTGGAACAGACCCACACCCACCGAGGGCTGTTAGAAGTGTCTTCCCCCCACAGTATTTGTCTCCTGAGAGTAAGACACCTGTGTACCAAGTTTGGTTGAAATTGCTCAAGGGGATCCAGAGTTAGGCTGGAACATACATACACATGCACACACAGCCATTTTTATATAGAGATATTCTATTTTATTCTGTATTCTGTAATGTATTCCATTATTCATTCTGTATTCTGTATTCTATTCTATTTATTCTATATTCTACTCTATTCTTTATTCCATTCTATTATTTATTCTATTCTATTCTTTAGTCTTTACTCTATTCTATTCATTCTATATTCTAGTCTATTCTTCATTCTATTCCATTCTTTATTCTTTATTCTATTCTTTAGTCTTTATTCTATTTATTTTATATTCCATTCTATTCTTCATTCTATTCTTTTCATTATTCTATAATATAGAATCTATATTCTATCCTTTAGTCTTTACTCCATTCTATTTATTTTATATTCTATTCTATTCTTCATTCTATTTTCTTTATTCTATATTCTATTCTTTAGTCTTTATTCTATTTATTCTCTATTCTAGTCTATTCTTAATTTTATTCCATTCTTTATTCTATATTCTATTCTTTAGTCTTTACTCTATTCTATTTATTCTTTATTATATTCTGTTCTTTAGTCTTTATTCCTATTCTTTATTCTTTACTCTATTCTTTATTCTTTACTCTATTCCATTTATTTTATATTCCATTCTATTCTTCATTCTATTCTTTTCTTTATTCTATATTCTATTCTTTAGTCTTTACTCTATTCTATTCTATATTCTATTCTATTCTTAATTCGATTCCATTCTTTATTCTGTATTCCATTCTTTAGTCTTTACTCTATTCTATTTATTCTTTATTCAATTCAATTCTTTATTCTATTTCCCAGTGAGACAGCTACATTGGGATAATTTGTCCTTGACTTACAAGCACAACTGAGTCCAACATTTCTGTCACTCAATGAGACAGGTGTTAAAGGAGTTTAGCCCCATTCTAAGACATGTCTTGCCACAGTTGTTAAGCTCATCACTGCAGAGGATAAGCTGGTAACACAGTTGTCAAGTAAATCTGGTCAGAAAGTTGCAAAGCCATAACTCTTAACCCTAAACCCAGATACTGTGAGCGTCATAAAGGTGAACCAGTTGCCAAACATCTGAATTCTTGATCACCTGACTATAGCTATGCTAAAAAGGTCATAAGTGTGTAAAATAGTGATAAGACACTGTTTTCAGTGCCTTTATAACTTTGAATGGTCATTAAACAAATAATTGTAAATCAGATTATATCAGGGGTGTCCAAACTTGGCAACTTTAAGACTTGCGGACTTCAACTCCCAGAATTCCCCAGGGGAATTCTGGGAGTTGAAGTCCACAAGTCTTAAAGTTGCCAAGTTTGGACACCCCTGGATTATTTATATCATAAAGCCACACTGGCAGAATGTACAAGTCTGAAATTATAATTCCCCCCTCCCTATTTGTTTTACAGGCCATGAAACTAAGGAAGATTCTCCATCATCCAGGCCATGGTTGTCCCCAAGGTTCTTTTTCGAAAGGCAAAAGGACTCAGTTTTTCCTTGAAGACATTTTGCTTCTCATCCAAGAAGCTTCATCAGTTGAACTGAAGCAACAAAACATCTTCAAGGACAAACAAAGTCCAGTTGCCTTTCGAAAAAGCACCGTTGGGATAAGGAGAGGTCATCCAATCGTTCATGACAGCTGATGAGGGGACCTTCAATTCCCTAACTTTGGTTGGTCAGAGATGGAGGAAATTTATGAGCATGCTCGTCTAAGGTAAGGGTAAAGGTTCTCCTCACCCATATGTGCTAAGTTATTCCCGACTCTAGGGGACAGTGCTCATCTCCGTTTCAAAGCCAAAGAGCCAGCGCTGTCCGAAGATGTCTCCGTGGTCATGTGGCCGGCATGACTAAATGCCAAAGGTGCACGGAACGCTGTTATCTTCCCACCAAAGGTGGTCCCTGTTTTTCTACTTGCATTTCTACGTGCTTTCGAACTGCTAGGTTGGCAGAAGCTGGGACAAGGAACGGGAGCTCACTCCGTTACACGGCACTAGGGATTTGAACCGCCAAACTGCCAACGTTTCTGACGGACAAGCTCAGCGTCTTAGTCACTGAGCCATCGCATTCCTTTACCTTACCTTTGAAAAAGCACCTTTGGGATAAGGAGGGGTCATCCAGGCGTTCCATGAGAGCTGATGAGGTGGCCTTCAATTGCCTAAATTTGGTTGGTCAGAGATGCAGACAATTTATGAGCATGCTCTTCTAACAATCTTTAATAGGGTTGGACACCACTACTCATTCCTGCTAACACAAATGTGGAAGTCCTTTCGGACAGACCATCCTAAATTCAAGATCAAATGAAGTGTGAGTAGTACCATTTTGTAATGCCTTGGTAAGGCCACACTTGGAATCTTCCATCCATTTTTGGTAGGATGTAAAAAAAGATGTGGAGACTCTAGAAAGAGTGCAGAGAAGAGCAACGAGGATGATGAGGGGACTGGATTGGATTCGATTGGGTCGAAAGGAGCTGGAGGAGTGTGCATCGCCATTTTCCCTCGTTTGAAATTGCCGCACTGCGGTGTCCTGAGATGGCTGCCGGTATTTCTGCCGAATTCCTGGCTGGATCGAATCCGGGGATTCTAAGGTAGCGTTCTTTGCCCTATCTGTCTCTCAATCCCATCCTCGTCGCCAATGTTAGATCTGGGCAACGAGAGAACAGACTGCGGACACGAAGTGACTTAACAGCTCTTTATTTGTAGAAGAAGTGATCCAGCTTGCTCTGTGGCCGGAGGGTTCCCCTTTTATAGGACTCGGGTATGCCTCTCGACCAATCAGAGCGATACCTGTTTCCCGCTGTAGCAGCGGACCAGAGAGGAGACTTCCTACGATATATGCTAATATCTAACACTAACAGTTCAAAATTACAACTGTGGTGTAAAAAAAGAACCTTACAACTAGTCATCGCATTTGCAACTATTGTAGCATCTACAAGTGTGTGTGTGTATGTGTAGCAATTATATAATTGTACCATGCCATGTAGTGTAGGACGTTAGTACCCCCTCTCCTAGAAAAATGAAAGATTAAAAAGGCAGAATATTATATTTCCCTGGATGAGAAAAGGAGAAACAGGTTTGTAAAGACAAATCAGCTCCCAGCAGCTTCCTGCCCTTGGCAATGGGCAATTAAGGCCTGAGCCAGTCTATTCTACATAACAAAGACCTACCTACTTCAGGCAAAGTCATAATAGGAATCCCAAAGCCCTTTCATTACATCAACACCCAGCAAACAGCTCAACCAAGCTTGGGACTCAAAAGACAACGTACCCACCCCCTGGGATCTGACAGCCAATGGGATACATTTCTTGGACAGAAACAGGAAGCTCCAGGTCGGAGCCCAAGAGCGGGTATAAAATTCAAGTTCACTCAGCATCTCTTCCCTTTTTTCCTTCAAAATCTTCAAGACATGTGAGACCTTTTTCCCCCAGGACCTCAAGCCACGTGGTCCTGTCCACCATTAAAAACCATCTTTCCAAACAGCCACCATGATTCCAGTGTCTTTTCCCCCACTTGGAACTGAACCCAGAAGGACGTTTCTTCCAACAATAGATTAGACGAAGCCTGGCTCAACAACAGTCACTGTGAGAGGGACCTTGGAGTCCCCGTGGACGATGGCTTAGACATGAGCCAGCCGTGTGTGGCAGCAGCCAAAGAAGCTAATACAATCCTTGGTTGTAGAGGCATAGAATCAAAATTGCGTGAAGTATTAGTACCCCTTTATAAAACCATAGGAAGGCCACATCCGGGATACTGGACCCAGTTTTGGTCACTGCACTTCCCAAAAGATGTTGAGAGTTTGGGAAAAGTACCAAGAAGAGCAACTAAGATGATCAAAAGCCTGGAGATTAAACCCAGGAATTGGATTTGGCCAGCCTAGAGAAAAGAAGGACTAGGGGGGACATGATATCAGTATTCCAGTATTTGAGGGGCTGCCACAAAGAAGAGGGGGTCAAATTGTTCTCCAAGGCATCAGAAGGCAAGACAAGAAGCAACGGATGGAAAGTAATCAAAGAGAGAAGCAACCTGGAACTAAGGAGAAACTTTCTAATAGTGAGGACAATTAGCCAGGGGATCTCCTCGGTGGAGCAGGGCGTTGGCCTAGAAGACTTCCAAGGTCCCTTCCAACTCTGTTATTCAGGTGGACCAAGGCAGTCATAGAATGGATCCTGCTTGATAAAAAGCTTCCATCAAAGAGACCTAAAACCAAAGGGATCAAAGACATCAGGAAGTATTGCAGGCCCAACAGCTCAGGCCCATAAGGGCTAAAACGTGTGAAAGAGGCCTTCAACCTCCAGTAGCTAAACAATGGCTAAAATGATGATATGATCAATCAGAATAGAGCTGGAAGGGACCTTGGAGATCTTCTAGTCCAGCCCCCTGCTCAAGCAGGAGAACCTATACCATTTCAGACAGGTGGTTGTCTGGTCTCTTCTTAAAAAAAACCTCCAGAGATGGAGCGCCCACAACTTCTGAATGCAACATCTGGTCCACTGGTTAATTGTCCTCTTTGTTAGGAAGTTTCTTTTTAATCCCAGGTTCCTTCTGTCCTTGATTTCTTGGTTCATCCATGGTTTTTTGTCCTGCCTTTGGGTGCTTTGGAGAATAGGTTGACCTCGTCTTTGTGGCAGCCCTTCAAAAACTAGAAGACTGCTATTATGTCACCCCTAGTCTTATAAGCCCATGCACACATGCATGCAAATACACAGAGAGAGAAGAGAGGGAAAGAGAGAGAAGAAAGAGAGAAGAGAAGAGAGAGAGAAAAGGAAAGAGAGAAGAAAGAGAGAAGAGGAGAGAGAGAGGGAAAGAGAGAGAGAGAAGAATGGGAGAAGAGAGAGAGAGAAAAGAGAAGAGAGAGAAGAAAGAGAGGAGAGAAAGGAGGGAGAGAGGAGAAAGAGAAGAGAGAGGACAGAGGAGAGAGGAGAAAGAGAGAAGAGAGAGAAAGAGAGGGAAAGAGAGAGAGGAGAGAGAGAGAGAAAGGAGAGAAGAGAGAGGAAGAGAGAGAAAAGAGAAAATAGACAAAAGAAAGAGAGAGGAAGGAGAGAGGGAGAGAGAAAGGAGAAAGAGAAAGAGAAGAAAGAGAGAAGAAAGAGAGGGAGGGAAGAAGAGGAAAGAGAGAAGAAAGAGAGAGAAGAGAGAGAGAGAGAAAAGAGAAAATAGAGAGAAGAAAGAGAAAGAGAGGAAGGAGAGAGAGAGAGAAGAGAAGAGAAAGAGATGAAAGAGAGATGAAAGAGAGATAATGAGAGAGAAAGAGGAAAGAGAGAAGAAAGAGAGGAGAGAGAGGAGGGGGAGAGAGAGAGAGAGAAACTGCCTCTCATTTGGCTTTGCAATTCAGTCCCTGGCATTTGATTGGGCACAAAAGGGTCTCTGTTGGCTTCTTTCAAGCAGGAACAAGAGATTTCAATAGCCCTGGGTCCATTTGAGGTCTACAAACAGTGGACTTCTTGTGCGAAGGTTGAATAAGGGAAACGCAGAGAGCGGGAGGGAGGAGGAGGGGGAGGCAAGGAGATGTTGATTAGGTCAATTCTTGACTCATTCCACAAGTGGAGAACAAGCAGAGAGGGGGAGGGGAGAAAGGGAGAGAGACTCCTTTCCATCCCAAGCTTCGCCTTAAAGAACCTGGGTGAGATGCTGCTGCTTCTAAATTACCCAGAGACGCAGGGAAGGTTTTAAAAAAAAAACCTCAGGCAGAAACGAAGGCTTAAAATTATTCGCCTTGAGACTTGCAAGCCGCAAGGAAAGAGAGCTGAAGAGCAGAGCTCTGGGGCAACGGCATGTGTGAACAAGGACTTCAAGAATAGCTTGCCTTTAGCAGAATACAGCAATTACGTCGCCTTGGCCATCGGACTGTAGGAAGTCAGCACCCACCCCTCTCCTAGGAAAATGAAATAGTTTAGGAAATATTAAAAAGGGCAGAATATTTCCCCTAAAAGGGAAGCTGCCCTCTCCTTTGTCAATGGGCCGTTAAGGCCTGGGCCAGTCTATTCTACATAGCAAAGATCTACTTCCTTCTGGCAGAGCCACAGTAGGAATTGCCCAAAGACCTTTCATTACATCATCACCCAGCAAGGCTCAACCAAGCTTGGGACTCAGAACAGCCTACAGAGTTGCCCCTGCATGGCCCCAGGGGAGTCTGACAACCAATCAGAACACAAGCTCAAATTCAAAAGCCCATAAAATATGGGCATTCTCAGCATCTCTTCCCTTTTTCCCCCTTCGCCCAACATCTTCAAGGCATGTGATCCTGTCCACCACTAAACCATGTCTTCAAGCAGTCTCCATGTGTCCAGTGTCTTTTCTTCTGAACCCAGATGGACATTTCTTCCAACAAGACCTTTGATGAAGCCCCGCCCTCATCCTCACAATGTCCACATACACCTTTCTGCTTTTCACACGTTTAAAAGGATAGGTCTGTAGTAGGAGATAGCCACCATGGGATAAAGTGGGCACTCCACTGTTGAAGGCTTTCAAGAAAATATTGGACAAGCATTCTCCCCAGATGGTAACATCCTGAATTCAAGTTCACCTGAAGTGTCAATACCGCTTTATGATGCCTTGGTAAGGCCACACTTGGAATACGGCATTCAGTTTTGGTCACCATGATATAAAAAAGATGTGGAGACTCTAGAAAGAGGGCAGAGAAGAGCAACAAAGAGGATTAGGGGACTGGAGACTAAAACATATGAAGAACAGTTGCAAGAACTGGGTATGTTTAGCTTAAGAGAAAGAAGGACTAGGGGAGACATGATAGCAGTGTTCGAATATCTCAGGGGATGCCCCAAAGAAGAGGGAGTCAAGCTATTCTCCAAGGCACCTGAGGGCAGAACAAGAGGCAATGGGTGGAAACTAACCAAGGAGAGAAGCAACTTAGAACTGAGGAGGAATTTCCTGACAGTGAGAACAATGAATCAGTGAAACAACTTGCCTCCAGGATTTATGAATGCTCCAATACTGGAAGTTTTTAAGAAGAGACTGGGCAACCATTTGTCTGAAACAGAGTAGGATTTTCTGCCTAGGCAGGGGGTTGGACTAGAAGACCTTCAAGGTCCCTTCCAGCCCTTTGATTCTATAAGCATTTTGAATCTTTTGTCCACACAAAAAGTATATGAATTGTTTCTCATTCCTTACAATGTTCTCCCCCCCCACCCCATCATAGCAACCATTAACTCATCATCAATGATGGACAAGAATAGCTGATACAGTTTGGAGCCTGTTGTCTATATGGAGTTTCTCCATCATGCAGGTCAAGATTGTCCCAAAGGTTCTTTTTTTCCCCAAAAGGCAATTAGACTTTCTGGCTTTTTTCTTTAAAGACATTTCCCTTCTTCATCCAAGAAGCTTCTTCAGCTTTGACTGGATGGTGGGGAATGGAAGGATTTGTATTCCCTGCAGGCAGCTGGTCATTTGCATCTTTTAGAGATTCGTTGAGGCCACTTGGCTTATCTGTGTCTTCAGGGTCACCTGAGTGGTGCAAGTGGGTGCGGAGCCTCCGTGGAACTACTGAAAGGACCGTGTTGTAGACTGGAGATGGATGATGTCATATCCCTCCCCCTCTGTTGAGAGAAGACAGTTCAATTTTGACATAGCTGTCTTCTTTGACATTTCTTCCAAACCAGTGGTCCTCTCTCTCCAAAATGTGGATTTTGCTGTCTTCAAAAGAGTGGCCTTTGTCTTTTTTTGCAGATGGATTTCTGGATCTTGTCCTGATGGGTTTGTTCTCCTACGTTGTGCCACATGTTTGTGAAGTGGTTGTTTTGTTTCCCCAATGTAGAGATCTGCATATACTACATTGCTCGGTTTGTGTCTGGATGTTTTCTCCTTGGGAGTGGACAAGTTTGTGCCTTAAGATGTTCTTGGGTTTGAAGTGGAGTTTCTTCTTTTTGAGCTGTCCTAGCAACACAAAAGTGCAGCCTCTGAAACTAGACACTCATTTTATCGGGCAAGATTTAAAAAAGATAGGAGGACAAATCTTTTCCTCGGAAGTGGTACAGCACAAATGAACAAATTCACTTAGAAGAATGAGAAGTCATTTGATTAAGGGTTTTAATGTTTTTTTTTAAAGGCCTGGAAAACATAAGACAGATTCCTGCCTTTTGAACTATGAATCTGCTTGAACAAGAACTTTTAAGAACTTCCAGGAGTCTTAGAGACATCCCTGTGAAGCAAAATGCTTAGATCATCTCCACGTTACAATGAATTGGTCCATCAAAGCCCCCAAAAATCATACTGCTGTTTGCTTGAGTTTGGTTGAAAGGATTTGAGCTGAGAGCCTCAGATTTTTTGCCAGCGGCTGCTTTTAAAGCCAACTTCTGCAGCTGGTTACTTTCCTTCCCTGAGTACAAGTGAAGTAAAAAAAAAAAAGATAGATACACATCAAATCACGGAGGTTTATGAAACATAGCCTCAGGTGGTGTGATGGAACATCCAATTGAAGAAGGGTTTTCCAGGGGAGAGAAAGAGCATTCCAGCCAACACAGTTCTAGGCTGCATCAACAGAGGGAGAGAATCAAAATCATGTGAAGTGTTGAGACCAATCCTTAATGCCTTGGTAAGGCCGCACTTGGACTACTACACCCAGTTTTGGTCTCTACAATGTACAAAATGATGCTGAGACAGAATAACAGAATTGGAAAGGACCTTGTAGATCATCTAGTCCAACCTCTGCCCAAGAAGGAGACCCTACACCATTTCTGACAGATGGAAGTCCAGTCTCTTCTTGAAAGCTTCCAGGGATGAAGCTCCCACAACCTCTGAAGGCAACTTCTGTTCCATGGGTTGATTGCTCTCATTGTGAGAAAATGTCTCATTTCCAGGTTGAATCTTTCCTTGTTCAGTTTCCATCCATTGTTCCTTGCCTGGCCTTCATGGGCTTTGGAAAATAGCTTGACCCCCTCCTCTCTGGGGCAGCCCCTCAAATATTGGAAGACTGCTATCTGTCTCCCCTGGTCCTTCTCTTCATTAAACTAGATATTAACAGATTAACAGAGTTCGAATTCACCTTGTAGGTCATCTAGTGCAACCCCCTGCCCAAGCAGGAGAACCTACACCATTTCTGACAAATGCCAGTCCAGTCTCTTCTTGAAAGTCTCAAGTGATGAAACTCCCACAACTTCTGAAGGCAACCTCTGTTCCATTGGTTGATTATTCTCGCTTTCAGGAAATGTCTTGTTATTTCTAGGTTGAATCTCTCTTTGTTCAGTTTCCATCCATTGTTCCTTGTCTGGCCTTCAGGTGCTTTGGAAAGTAGCTTGACACCCTCCTCTCTGGGGCAGCCCCTCAAATATTGGAAGATGCTATCCTGTCTCCCCTGGTCCTTCTCTTCCCTAGACTAGCCATGCCCAGTTCCTGCAACCGTTCTTCATATGTTTTAGCCTCCAGCCCCCTCATCATCTTTGTTGCTCTTCTCTGCACTCTTTCTAAAGGCTCGACCTCTTTTTTATAGTGTGGTGACCAGAACTGAATACAATATTCTAGGTGTGGTCTTACTAGGGCTCTATAGAGTGGTATTAGGACTTCACGTGACATTGATTGGGTCCATAAGCTTCCTTCTTACAGGCGGTCTTCCTTTTCACTTCCCACACATCTTGGGTAATATACGAATGGTACCCATTAATTCTGTGTGGAAAGATTGGATGAGGGGAGCTAACGCAGCTACTGTGTTCAAAAGTTAATGACACCATGAAAAATGAAAATAAAAATGAAAAAAAATCTTCCAGAAGGAAGCGTTTTTTATTAAAGACAACAAGTTCCTCTTTAAAAAAAAACACCATCCATCCAAATTAGGAAAGCCAATTATCTTTTACAGCAAAAATCATAACCACAATGTTTATGAGGAATATCAGACAAAAATAATGCTAAAATGTCATTTGTTGCCATAGGTATGGTCTGGATTATCAATTATAAGTGACTGCTTCTCTTCTCCCTTCCCTTTCCTTCTCTTTCCTTCCCTTCCCTCCTCCCTTTCTTTTCCCTTTCCTTCCCTTCTTTTCCCTTCCCTTCCTTCCTTTTGCTTTCTCCTTCCCTCCCCCCTTCCCTCCTCCTTTCCCTTCTCCCTTCCCTTCCCTTCCTTTCCCTTCCCTTCCCTTTCCTTTCCTTCCCTTCCCTTCCCTTCTCCCTTCCCTTCCCTCCTCCTTTCCCTTCTCCCTTCCCTTTCTTTTTCCTTTCCTTCCCTTCTTTTCCCTTTCCTTCCTTCCTTTTGCTTTCTCCTTCCCTCCTCCTTTCCCTCCTCCCTTCCTCCCCCTTCCCATCAATGTTTTTGTGCATACTTTTGTTTTTTTTTTAATTTCAAAGCACATTGCAAACTTTTGAAAAGTCTGGAATTCAGCATTTCAGGCTCCCTTAGATATTTCGAAGCAGACCTTCACGTATTCAGCTCAAGTTTTGGGGTGGGATGAATTAGTCATCCATTCCTAAGCATCAGATGGGGGCTACTGGGCAAAGGAATGTGCCTATTCTGTATGAGTCATTTCTTAATTAGGAAGAAGACACCCTCTTCAAGGAGCCATAGATCTGCTTTCCAATATGTTTATCTCCCCCCCCCCCATTGTCGATATTTTCATTTTTACAAGGCGGCAGATGGAGCGCTTTGCAATTTGACTGCGGCACTGTCCTCTCCACTCATCGGGAGGCTGAATCACCGTTATTTTGAGCAATGAATCCTTGAGACAGGGCCAAAATGACAAAGCAGGGATCCGCATTTTGTCAGCAGCCAAAGGGAAGGATTTCTGCCTTTCCCTCCCATCAAAGGTTTGAAACCCAGCAGAGAGAAAGGACAGGCCATCGTCGGAAGCCATCCCGGCAAGTTGCTTTTTCCATGTTTTTTTAAAATAAATTTCATCCGGATTGGCAACGCAAATGGCCATCAAATAGCAGCTTTCAGGCGGACCTGCTGAGTTAGTTCGGTCTTTTCCCGAATCTGCTTCGTTCAACAAAAATGACACACGCTGCTATTTTCTGGCCGGGAGTTGCGTCTTTTTAAGCAGAGGCTCAAAAACGACCTCCGTTTGCCAAGTGGGCCTGCTGTGTGACCAAGGTTATGTTGGCGGTGTAATGTTGGTTGCTCTATCAATGAAGCCGTAAACAACCGAACCGGCAGAGACGTTCGGTTTGCAAATTGTCATGTAGGAAAAGTCTCCGTTGCGAAACTCTGATGGATAATGTAAGCAAAAGCTACACGTTTTTTGTAGTTGCCCCCTTTGAACTGCCGGTAATGGAACTAACATCAATTGAGGCTTCCTGACTTCTATAGCACTTAGCACTTAGACTTATATACCGCTTCACAGTGCTTTTGCAGCCTTCTCTAAGCGGTTTACAAAGTCAGCCTCTTGACCCCAATAATCTGGGTCCTCATTTGACCCACCTCGGAAGGATGGAAGGCGGAGTCAACCTTGAGTCCATCAGGATCAAACTCCTGACAGTCAGTAGAGTTAGTCCGGAGTACTGCATTCAGGAAGGAAGGAAGGAAGGAAGGAAGGAAGGAAGGAAGGAAGGAAGGAAGGAAGGAAGGAAGGAAGGAAGGAAATGAAAACAAAGGAAGGAAGGAAGGACTAGCAATAACAGACTTATATATCACTTCACAGAGCTTTGCAGCCCACTCTAAGCGGTTTACAGAGTCAGCATCTTGCCCCCAACAATACGGGTCCTCATTTTACCCACCTCGGAAGGACAGAAGATGGAGTCAACCTTGACTCCATCAGGATCAAACTCTTGAAAGTCAGTAGAGATAGTCTGCAGTCCTGCATTCTGGAAGGAAGGAAGGAAGGAAGGAAGGAAGGAAGGAAGGAAGGAAGGAAGGAAGGAAGGAAGGAGACAGAAGACTTATACACCGCTGCACAGTGCTTTACAGCCCTCTCTAAGCACTTTACAGAGTCAGCCTCTTGCTCCCAACCATCTGGGTCCTCATTTTATCTACCTTGGAAGGTCGGAAGGCTGAGTCGACCTTGAGCCTGGTGAGATTCAAACTGCCAAATTGTAGGCGGCCGGCAGGCAGCAGAAGTAGCCTGCAGTACTGCCCTCTAATCATTGCACGACCACAGCTCATAACCTATAACCAGGGAACCATGTGGCATCCTGTAAGATCCTGTAATTGCAACTGCTGAGCCAGAGATGGCATTAGCAACATGTTTTAGGACCAATACTTTGAGCTTCCAAACTTTTGGTGTGGATATAACTACTATCAAAGTAGGATTATAACTACTATCAAAGTAGAGTAGAAGTTGCTTAATTATCTTTTTTCTGGAATTTTTATTTCTCTTGATTGGCTCTTGATTGTTTTCCAGGCATTTTCCTTTTTCTTTCTCCTTTTTCTATATTGCTTTATGTTTACATTTTAACAATCTTAAAGTGTAGCAAAAGAGAGCAAACCTCACTCCCTCCAAGCACTGATGATGTTACCAAGTACGGTCATGAAACATCTGCAAGAAAACAACCAAGCTCAGAGAGCACCAAGGGTTTCACAGTCTCCCCCTCCTCCTCTTCCTCCTCTCCACAAACCCCACTGCCTTTTAGTGCTGATGATAATGATGAAGTTCATTAGTTGGGTAATAAAATGACTGCAAGAAAACAGCCAAGTTCAGAGACACCAAAGACCCCATAGCCGTCGTCCTCCTCCTCTCCACAAACCCCACTCTCTTCTAGCATTGATGATATCACCTACTTGGGTCATGAAACACCTGAAAGAAAACAACCAAGCTCAGAGGGCACCAAACACCCCACAGTTCTCCTCCTCCTCCTCCTCCTCATAACCTCCCTCTCTCCTAGGACTGATGACGTTCCCTAGTTGGGTCATGAAACATCTACAAGAAAACCACCAAGTTCAGGGAGCACCAAGGACCCCGCAGTTCTCCTCCTCCTCTTCTTCTCCACAAGCCCCTCTCTCTTCTAGCATTGATGATGTCACCTACTTGGGTCATGCAAGAAAACCACCAAGCTCTCAGAGCACCAAAGAGCCCACAGCTCTCCTCCTCCTCCTCCTCCTCCTCCTCCTCCTCCTCCTCCTCCTCCTCCTCCTCCTCCTCCTCCTCCTCCTCCTCCTCCTCCTCCAGAAGCCACACTCTTTTCTAGCATTCCAGCATAGTCCCTTCCAGCCCTAGGATTCTACATTCTTCAACCTGTCAAGATCATTCAGAATGTCCTTTCTGTCTTCTTCGCTGCTGTCCATCCTGCCCATCTTGATGTCAACTCCAAATCCTCCCTAAAGCCTCCATTCATGTCGGAACACTCCAGAAAAGGACCCTTAACATGGCTTGAACGCAAGTCTTCTGACAGCTGTCAGATTGTGACCATCACTTTCCCCTTCCTGGGATGGGTAGGACGCATTTTGCAAAATTGTAATGATGGCCCCCGGTCTGCATAATTCACAGAGAGGACAAGACAAATTGGGAATAACTGTCTGGTGAGAACGAGGTTTGGCAGCTTCTCTGGTTGGTTTTTCGGGATCGCTTCTGCCAAATTGTACTGAAACAGCACAATTGCATTTATTCCATTTTGTTTTGAATCTTTTTAAAGATGTAGCCTGAAACCAGATGAGACAGCTTGAAAACAGGAGAGGGGTACGTGTTGAAATCTGAAGACCGTTTGTCAGATTGCGGTTGTTCAAAAGAAGAACAGGGAGGGAGACAACGTACGATAACACTTGGTCATATCAAGTTCACAACTTATTAGATCATTGGACTCCCAAGCCACAATGATTTGCCTCAAACTTCCTTGACCTGACACTGACCTTGGTGTGCTGAACAGTTCATGGTGGAAGTTCCAGTCCAGGTTAATTGGGACACCACGTGGGAGAAGGTGGCCTACTTTGATTTTGGAAGGCTGGTTCAAAGGGGTTGTATTTTATGTCAGTCATAGTAGAGAGCCTTTGTACCAAAGGATGAACAGCAACTGGGGCTCAGAAGACATTATGAAAATTCCTTAACTGCACAACAGATAGACCTAACCATAGTTTCAACTGGGGAGCATCCTAGACTAAGTTAAATATATATTTAAAAAATGCCATGAAATTCTTGGAAGCCTGTACTGAGGCATATCGGCCATCAACAGGCACTTAGAGATAAGCAACATTTACATGCCATTCGAAAAGAAACAATGAAAAGGTTTTTAAAAACGAAAAAGACCACTATACCTCCTGACTAAGATATGCAGAGATCAGCACCAAGAAGTAAACGATATCCCAATCAAAGAGTTACCAACTCATTAAACCAAAGCCTAATCAAGCAATAATCAAGAAGATTCCCACCAACATGGACAGTTCAGGCCAACTGTGAATAAACAGAGAGCAAACCTCACACCTTTCTAGCACTGATGATGTTGCCTAGTTAGGTGATAAAATGTTTGCAAGAGAAGAACCAAGCTCAGAGAGCACCAATGACCCCACAGTCATCATCATCCTTCGCCGCCTCCACCACCACCACCACCACCACCTCCTCCTCCTCCTCCTCCTCCTCCTCCTCCTCCTCCTCCTCCTCCTCCTCCTCCTCCTCCTCTCTGCAAACCCCACTCCCTTCTAGCACTGATGAAGTTACCTAGTTAGGTAATGAAGCTCCTGCAAGAAAACAGCCCATTTCAGAGAACATCAAGGACCCTACAGTTCAACCTTGAGCTACAAATATTCTTTTTCTATTGATAACATAAAATGTTTCCACTGGAGTCAATATGGGGATATGATGTGCTTTTCTACTTCATTAAAGATTCTTTAGTGATGTTATTTTTCTCATTTTTTCCCCATATTAAAATGTTTTAGGTCTAAGAGAGCAATCTAAAAGATTTTTTCCCTCCAGATTCTAATTTACAGATTTTAACTTTCAGAATATGCAAAGGTGAGATGGACATCAAAAGTAGCTTACTAGAGGAGACCAAAGGGAGGGGTGAAATCCTCCCGGTTCGACCCCATTCAGCCGAACTGGTAGGGACAATTGTCTCAGGTTCTGCGAACCGGTAGTAAAAAAAAGCTTCCGTGGATCGCACAACTCAACTGTGATCGGGAAGCCAAAGCCAAAATAAGTTGGCCATCTAAGAGAGGACGCCTTGGAGAAGACCTTGATGTTGAGAAAGATGGAAGGCAAAAGGAGAAGGGGATAGTAGAGGATGAGATGGTTAGATAGTGTCATTGACACAAGGAACTGCCACATAGAGGAGGGGGTCAAGCTATTGTCAGCGTTCCAAATATCATGCAGAATTAAATCATTGTCCAAGGCAAAGTTATCCTTAAAACTCCAATTTAATAAGACAGACATGTTGGCATTATGCTGTGAAATTTCAACTCTAATGTACATCCTGTGGGTTCACCCAGTTGAAAGTTCATTATCTATCCCCACACCCCATAATTCATCACATGGTCCAATCTTCATCTTCCACGCTGGCATGTACACCCCTCTGCTTCCGGCCAGGTGTCGAGGTGCGGAGACAAAAGATGATCTTGAGCTTCTAAGAAAATCCATAACAATACATTCCACAATCCTACTTCTTTCTATCCCCCCTCCCAACTACTACACTAATGAAACAGCATAAGAAATTAATAAAAAGTGTGGCAGGCCAAAGATCCTAAAAGGAACATAACTACAGGCCTGACAGCTATCTTCCAAAGCACTCAAAGGCCAGACAACAAATAATGGATGGAAACTGACCAAGGAGAGATTCAACCTAGAAATAAGGAGGAACTTTCTGACAGTGAGAACAATCAACCCATGGAACAAAAGTTGCCTTCAGAAGTTGTGGGAGCTTCATCACTGGAAGCTTTCAAGAAGAGACTGGACTGCCAACTGTCAGAAATGGTGTAGGGTCTCCTGCTTGGGCAGGTAGTTGGACTAATGACCTACAAGGTCCCTTCCAACTCTGTTCATCTGTTAAAGGTGGATTTGGGCAATCCTCAGGAGACAATGGACAACAGGGGTGTGTGGCTTGCAGTTGTCCATGGGGTTGTGAAGAATCAGACATGACTTAGTTTTATTATTTATTTATTTATTTTATTATTCATATTTATAGACCGCCCCCTCTCCCGAAAGGGACTCGGGGCGGTGTACAGTCACTAAAATACAACCTGTAAGACACAAGGTCTAAGGTAGCATTCTGGCTAGTGTGTAGTGAGTCCCTGGGTGGATTTGACCAGTGGTGGGATTCAACCAGTTTAGACCAGTTCAGGTGAAGTGGTAGTGGTGGCCTGCGCTGTTCTATTCAGCCACATTTTCTAAGCTGTGCACATGCATGGAAGGTGCGTGCATTCCCAAAGCATGCGTGGGCACATGCATGCTCAGAGTTTGAAACCCACATCTGGATTTGACTACAGTATCTCTGTAAATCACCCTTAAAAGGCTATATGCACCTTTGCAAAAGATGTACCATACGTTCTCAGCTGCAGGGCACATTTAGTTTCAGAGCGATTGGAGATGTTCCCTTGAGATTTCACCTCCAAAATGCGGAAGGAGAAAAAAAATACCCTGATCTTTCTTTTTTCATCACTCAAAGAATCCCCGGAGACTTGAAAACACCCAGTTCCTTTCTAACATCTTGGGCCTCGCTGGTCTTTTGAGGACGATTTCAGTGTGGGAAAATCCAGCTGTTGCTATGGCAGCATTGTGACATGCGACATTTCCCCGCGGTGTGTCGTTTTAAAAGCTGCACCCTTCCCTTTCTTTGCACAAGTCTTAATTATTCCCGCAGAAGGGATGGGAAGCGCAACGAGGAGTTCCCTTTCACAGACGAAAAAGCAAGATGTGAATTTAGATTTAAGGCTGATTAAAGCTCTGGCCACTATCGTTCAATCAGAATAGAGCTGAAAGGGACCTTGAAGATCTTCTAGTCCAACCCCCTGCACAAGCAGGAGACCCTCTATCATTTCAGACAGTCTCTTCTTGAAAGCCTCCAGTGATGAAGCACCTACAACTTCTGTACTCAAGCCATTCCACTGATTAATTAACAAAATAACAGAGTTGGAAGTGACCTTGGAGGTCTTCTAGTCCAGCCCCCTGCTCAAGCAGAAGACCCTACCTCTTTTCAGACAAATGACTGTCCAGTCTCTTCTTAAAAGCCTCCAGTGATGAAGCACCCACAACTTCTGAAGGCAAGCTATTCCACTGGTTAATTCTCCTCACTGTTTGGAAATTTCTCCTTAATTCCAGGTTGCTTCTCTCTTTGATTAGTTTCAACCTAGTTCAGAACAGAATAACAGAGTAGGAAGGGACCTTGGAGGTCTTCCAATCCAACCCCTTGCTCAAGCAGAAGATCCTATACCATTTCAGACAAGTGACATAATGGAGAAGACTTGTAGCTCAGGGTTGAAATGAGGAGTCCTTGGTGCTCTCTGAGCTTGCTTGTTTTCTTGCAGATGTTTCATTATTCAAACTAGACAATATCATCAGGGATAGTCACTGGATTTAAGCAGAGATTGACAGCAAACAGTACCCCAATCAGGAAATGACCAATTCACTAAACAACAGGCTATTCAAGGAACTACCAAGAGATGCTTACCAACTCTGAGAGGGCCAAGCTATTTGTATATAAACAGAGGAAGCCTCATTCCCTTCTAGCACTGATGATGTGATAGAGCTGGGTAGTGAAATGTCTATGTTCCGAGAACATCAAGGACCCCACAGTCCTCCACCCTGCACCACCTCCCTGCACCACTATCACTGATGGTGTTACATAGCTGGATAATGAGAAGTTTGCAAGAAATCAATCAAGTCAGAGAGCACCAAGGATCACACAGTTTTTCTCCTCCCCCCCCCTCCTCCTCTCTGCAAATCCGTAGCACTGGTGGTGTTACCTAGCTGGATAATGAGACATCTGAAAGAAAACAACTAAATCAGAGAGTAATAAGGACCCCACAGTTCAATTTTAAGATACAAATATTCTCTACTCTTTTTCAGGTGTCTTCCTGAAACGCTAGGACATCTCTTTCCAACCTGCCAGAAGATTGTCTTGGGCTGATGAAGTTCTTATATAACCCCGGAGAAGGATCCTTCTAAGTGATAATTCTTGGGTGGCTGGCTTGTTATTTTCTTTGGCATGATAGCACAGCTCCAGAGAATAAACAAACTCAGTGGTGTAACAGGTAGTTGAAAAAAGCAGGGAGAGGTTGGAGCAAGGCGCAGCTTCCCACAGGTAGAACACCAGAATTTCAAAATACACATATGATATGCACCTCTTAAATCTGATGAAAGAGAAGGAAGTTTTAAATGGTAGGTGATAGACTACGCGAGCAAAATAGAATATAATTATGCACCTTCTGACATGTGAAGCCAAAACTGACTATTCATAATTTGCCCTGTTTATGTTTACAAAAGGAAAATACTGGAGGAAAACAACCTTCCTCAAATTATAGAATGGAATGGAATGGAATTGGAATAGAATAGAATAATAAAGAATGGAATGGAATGGAATAATAAAGAATAGAATGGAATGGAATGGAATGGAATGGAATGGAATAGAATAGAATAGAATAGAATAGAATAGAATAGAATAGAATAGAATAGAATAGAATAGAATAGAATAGAATAGAATAGAATAGAATAGAATTCTTTATTGGCCAAGTGTGATTGGACGCACAAGGAATTTATCTTTGGTGCATAAGCTCTCAGTGTAGATAAAAAGACAAGATACATTCATCAAGAATCATAAGGTACAATACTTAATGATGCTTATAGGGTACAAATAAGCAATCAGGAAAAAATCAATCTCAATATAAATTGTAAGGATACAAGAAACAAAGCTACAGTCCTACAGTCATAAGTAGGAGGAGATGGGCGATAGGAACAATGAGAAGACTAATTACCATATTTAGTAATGCAACCTTAGTGAACGATTTTACAGTGGTGAGGGAATTATTTGCATAGGATGACTGGTCAGAAATTTGGGAGAATCTTCTGATACAATGAACTGGGCTAACAGATGGTAAATACTCATACCTTTTAAGTAATCTAAGAATCCCATTGTTTTACTTTGGGATGAGACAACATTTAAAACATTGAAACCTCTTTTATATTGAGTCTCATAAAATGCTTACCATATGGGTGTAGTCCCTTGAATAGAAAACAAACGTCCGGGCTCAAAAGAAATTTAGGAAACTGTTGGAGGGAACTAAGCCAGAATAGAATAGAAATAGCATAGGAATTCCAAATTCTTTTTTCTCCCCATTTTTCTGGTCCAAAAGGAATAAAACAAAGAGGTCTCAGCATGAGGTACTATGGGCAGTTCCAGTACTGGCTATCCGAGCTAGTACCAAGGACAGCTTCATGCCATAACCCATGAAAGTTAGATACAGTCTACTACCGAATTCAGAATAACAGAGTTGGAAGACTTATATTCTATTCTATTCTATTCTATTCTATTCTATTCTATTCTATTCTATTCTATTCCATTCCATTCCATTCTTTATTATTCTATTCCATTCCATTCTTTATTATTCTATTCTATTCTATTCCATTCTATTCTTTATTATTCCATTCCATTCCATTCTTTATTATTCTATTCTGTTCTGTTCCGTTCCATTCCATTCTTTATTGTTCTGTTCTGTTCTGTTCTGTTCTGTTCCGTTCTATTCTATTCTATTCTATTCCATTTCATTCCATTCCATTCCATTCTTTATTATTCTACTCTATTCTATTCCATTCCATTCTATTCTTTATTATTCCATTCCATTCCATTCTTTATTATTCTATTCTGTTCTGTTCCGTTCCGTTCCATTCCATTCTTTATTGTTCTGTTCTGTTCTGTTCAATTCTATTCTATTCCATTCCATTCCATTCTTTATTATTCTATTCTATTCTATTCCATTCCATTCTTTATTATTCTATTCTATTCTATTCTATTCTATCCCATCCCATCCAATCCCATTCTATTTTATTTTATTCCATTCTATTCTATTCTTTATTATTCTATTCTGTTCTGTATTGTCCTGTCCTGTCTTTTTCTATTCTATTCTATTCTATTCTATTCTATTCTATTCTATCCTATCCTATCCTATCCTATCCTATTTTATTACATTCCATTCCATTCTATTCAGCAAAGCCATATCTGTGGTTTCCTCTCATGCCTCTCCTGAGCTGTGGACGGTTACATTTTATTACAACTCCTTTATTCTCTTTCGCTCTGCCACTTTCAGTGCCCGAATTGTGATCGTTCATAATCCTGATCAACACTAGATGTTCTCCCAAGTCCCTTTCAACCCTGACTTTCTAATAATTCTACCATGAAATCATACGGGCTGTGCTGTCACGCGGTGCTAGACTCCAAACTCGGATTTTTAAAACATAAATCAGTTGTGATATACCAGTTTTCCGTCACCTACTGATCCACAAATCACTTCCTCAGCTTAAAAGGCAGCCCCGTAAGATAACCTGCTGAAAGACAGTTTATGCATTTAACTTCTGACAGAAGAGGAGATATGTTGCTGGCGGCACTGAACTTCCAGGTCCTTGGCGCTTTCTGAGCGTGTTTGTTTTCTTGCAGACGTTTCATTATCTGACTAGGCAACTTCATCAATGTGACTGAGTGTTGGGGGTTGCTCCTTGTTTATACACAGTCACTTGCCCTGCTAGTGTTGGTATGGATTCCTCCTTAGGGGTTCTGATTAGAGTATTGTTTTCTGCTTGATTATTTGTCTGGTGTTAACCCCTGCTTATCTGGGTATTGGCTGGGTATTTTCTTAGCTTTTTATTGTCGGTTATGAATGTCTCTATTGTCTCTTGCTCACACTGAAAGGGAAAGTGACTACATGTAAACAGAGAGCAAACTCCACACTCCCTAGTACTGATGGTACCTTTTTGGCAACCGAGCTTTCACCATGGTTTAAGTAGGACTTTAATAGCAGCCTGCCCATTTCAGTTTAAAGCAACTTTCCCAGAACGAAAACCAGTTGGTATTCCATTCTGCACTGCCACTAAGTGCCATTGGAAAGACGATTCTGGGATATGGCAAAAATAAAATGCTAGGAGAAAAATCTTACACAAATAAATGGCCCCATGCCAGCAGATTATAATGCTAGGTTGCACCATTTATTAAAAATAAAACAACCCTGGGAGCGAAGAATGATTTTTTAATAACATGGATTCCGCTAATTTGCCAACACGGGGCTGTTTCTTTTTCTCTTAACTATTTTTTTTTTTTTTTGCTGTTTGAACATGACAGAAATGCTAAAAAGTACCTGCAGGAAAATTCCTTTTCCCAAATGGATGCTTTAAATCAGAAAAATGGGACATGTTCCACTGGGAGTGCCATTTTAAGATTATGCTATTGTTGTTGTTGTTGTTGTTGTTGTTGTTGTTGTTGTTATACTTTATTCATTAAACATGAAACTCAGCCAACTGAACATTCAAAAATGCATCAAAAATCCCATTGACTAGTGCTAAGGGTTGATATGGTTTGCTGCCAGCGTCCTAGGTATCAACCGAGGACCTTCTTAAAATATAAGATGTTCCGAGTAGCGCAGTTTTTTTTGCAGTTCCGCTGGTGTTATTGCAGGAAGCTGCAATTTGTGGATGTATCTTATAAAATTCTTGGACATGGTGCCAAGTGCCCCGATGACAATGGGTATCACTGTTACATGTTTCATCCATAGCCGGATAGTTTCAATGGCCAGGTCGCGATATTTCATTATTTTTTCTCGTTCTTTTTACAATACAATAGCAGAGTTGGAAGGGACCTTGGAGGTCTTCTAATCCAACCCCCTGCTTAGGCAGGAAACCCTATACCGTTCCAGACAAATGGCTATCCAGCATCTTCTTAAAGACTTCCAGTGTTGGGGCATTCACAACTTCTGGAGGCAACTTCTGTTCCACTGATTAACTGCTCTAACTGTTTTCTTTGACTGGCATCGTCAGGAACAGCGATATCAATAAACTGTACATTTCATCCTTCTACAACCGTGATATCTAGCGTGTTGTGCTCCAAATGACAATCTATTTGTATTCGAAAGTCCCACAAGATCTTCACCTTCTCATTTTCGGTAATTTTTTCCACTTTATGTTCCTGTGACTTTCTGAATATAGGTAAATCATATTTTTTTTACATAATGACCAATGGATTAATTTAGCAACTCAGTCATGTCTAGCTTTGTACTCAGTTTGTGCGATTTTGCTGCATTCACATATTAAATGTGGAACTTTATTATTATTTCAACTTTATCATTATTTTTATTGTTGTGGTGGGGGTGGGGGTGTTGCTTATTGATATTTCTGAATTATTATTGCCGCATTTATCATTTGCCACACAGTCGGCCAGATGTTCCGATGGTGTTGGGCATTTTTAACCACCCACTGAGCCCTTCTCAAAGACAGATGTGGACATTTGAAGGTCTTCAAAGTATCATCGTGGGATGTAAGCTGTTCCAAGTGAAGCTGCCTTTTGCAATTGACTGATGGTGATTGTGTCAATGCCCATCATGTTGAATTGGTGCTCCAGGGGTTTCGGAATTGCACCCGAGGTGCCTATCACTATCGGAACCACCTCTGCCTTCTTTTACTAGAAGTTGTTCTATTTCTGTTTGCAGGTCTTTGCATTTTGTTCTCTTCTCCAGTTCTTTCCCTTTCTGTTCTGCTGTGGTTTGCCGTATGGTCAGCCAGATGTTCAGACTGGGTGTGGCATTTTGGTCCACCAAGCCAGGGGTGCTTAGTTCTGGCCTGTAGAGCCACCCTGGAAACTGAGAAGGACCGACCCACGCTGCCTCTGCCAGTGAAAACGGAGCTCCAGGTGTGGGCTTACTAAGAGTGTGGTGTTAAAGGTATCATTATCATTTTCAAGCAGGTTTGTAATTACTTTTGTAGAAGAAATATAAAGTTTCTGCTTTTGTTTCACATGCTTCCTAAACAGTTCAACAAGCAAGAATTCCAACGAGATGAAAATCGTGGAATCCAACAGAGGAAGAAGATTGCTGTCCCCACAATTTAAAACACCTGCATGTTTAAAGACAACTCAGCTCAATATTGGAAGTGCCACCAAATACCTGGATCTTATTATCATATGTGGTGGATATGTGGACAAAAATTAAAACATGGTTGGAAGAGATGATACAGCAACGTACTGAGCTGAAGCCAGAAACATTTCTGCTAGGAATTCTACCTGAAATTTATAATAAAGAGAATGTATATTGAATCATTCAGGTATTAACCGCAGTTAGAATTGTATTTGCACAAGATTGGAAAAGTGTAGAGATTCCTATTGATGAGAAGGAGATAAGGAAAATATTAGAATGTGCAGAAATGAACAGATTAACATTAGCAATTAAGGAGAAAGAGCAAACTGAATATTATATGTTTTGGGAAGTATTTTACCAATGATTGGAGAGAGAAAAAAGGAGTTTGGAAATGAAGAAAGCTAAAAAAATAAGAATACACTTAGATAGAGATATAAATAAGATGAAAACTGTTAGTATGTGTATGATGAGAATAATGATGTTTAATGTTGATATGATATTATTACTAGAAGATACTAAGAAGAAAAATGGAGAGTTCCATAACGTTTATAAATGCTCAATATATTATAATACTAAATTAAAAGAGGAAGAAAGGGAAAAAGAGTTACATTAGCAGACTAAAGAGAATAGTAGTAAGTTTGTTATTGTTACGTAGCTAATTAAGAAAGAAAGAAATGATTGTTAATGGTAGAAAAAATTGAAAGAAATGCTCTCTCTGCTTAAATTGAATTAGAGGATGCATGCTGTTTATAGCAAAATATACCAATGGAGAACATAAGAAATGAAAATTTGGTGTTAACTTCGAAGGTGCAATTGAAGATATTATTTATGCATTAAGAAAAAAATAACTATAAAGATGGAAAATAATGGAAGAGACTAATTTGGCTGATAGTGAAAACAAAACTACGATGTAAAAAGGACTTTGTAATTGAGAGGATGTAAAAGAAAAGACTTGGACAACGCTTTGATTCTATAATATGTATAATTTGTATTTTTTTAAAAAAACTTGAATGGAAAAAAAAAAGAATGTAAGCCAAATCTGGAGAAGCAAGAACATCAACCTGGCAACCAAATCTAGGTTAGACATTTGTTGTTGTTGGTCTTCTGAAAATTAAGCTCTTGAACGTTCCAAACAAGTCATTTTCCAAACTGAAACAATGCAATGAAGATTATTGAAGAATATTTTCAAATGGAACCTGTAAGAAGATTAATACACTCTAAATGAGACTACCCTTGAAAAGTATCTGGAAGCTTCAACTGGTGTAGCCA
This sequence comes from Natrix helvetica, assembly GCF_964273705.1. NCBI lineage: Eukaryota > Metazoa > Chordata > Lepidosauria > Squamata > Natricidae > Natrix > Natrix helvetica. The sequence goes on along the minus strand of NC_138550.1, from coordinate 168,503,728 downwards.
CCCAAGCTATATTAATATCCAAAGAAGAACACATGTAATTCCTCAATGCAGATCTGTGAACTGCATTCGGTACCAATTTGCTTCTGGGTCCAATTTAAGGTGCTGATTATTACCTTCTAGCTGGATACTTGTGCTTCGCTAGAAAACCATGTGATCAAGTCTCTTATATCGTGCTCTGCAGTGCTACTTAGGGTTGTAAGTTGGATCTTAACCCTTAACCACAGATGTACTATTTTGGCCACACTATTACAGACATAAGGTCATAATGACCTCAGTTACAAAAAGACATTTGATGTTTTCATGGTTGGAACTAAAAATTGATGTATGGAGTAATAAACCAACAAACGTATTGATCGGTATCAAATCCACATCAGGCGGGTCACTTGTTTCTCCATCCTTGAACTTCAATCTTTCTTCTCTAATTTTTACATTGGTCCACTGAATGATGGTGCTAAAAAATTTTTTTCAGAAAATAATACTTTGTCTCTCTCTCACACACACACACACCACAACAAAGCATCATGGAGACCCTTTGTCTTAGCCTCAACCTCCCATCTTTACTTGTCCTTCTCAATAAAACTAGGTACAGATGAACAGAGTTGGAAGGGACCTTGTAGGTTATCTAGTCCAACCCCCTGCTCAAGCCTACGCCATTTCTGACAAAGGGCAGTCCAGTCTCTTCTTGAAAGCTTCCAGTGATGAAGCTTCCACAACTTCTGAAGGCAACTTTTGTTTCATGGGTTGATTGTTCTCACTGTCAGAAAATTTCTCCTTATTTCCAGGTTACAATACAATAATATTCAAAAGGTTGAATCTCTCCTTGATCAGTTTCCATCCATTATTCCTTGTCTGGCTTTCGGGTGCTTTGGAAAATAGCTTGATCCACTCCTCTCTCTGGCAGCCCCTCCAATATTGAAAGATGCTATCCTGTCTCCCCTGGTCCTTCTCTTCTCTAGACTAGCCGGGCCCAGTTCCTGCAACCGTTCTTCATATGTTTTAGTCTCTAGTCCCCTAATCATCCTGGTTGCTTTTCTCTGCACTCTTTGTAGAGTCTCCACATCTTTTTATAGCGTAGTGACCAAAACTGGATGCAGTATTCTAGGTGTGGCCTTACTTTATAGAGTGGTAAACCTTGCTCACCCAACTGTCCATGAGAACAAACAACCCATGAAACAGAAGTTGCACCTTCAGAGGTTGTGGGAGCTTCATCACTGGAGGCTTTGAAGAAGAGATTGGACTGCCATTTGTCAGAAATTGTATAGGGTCTCCGGCTTTGGCGGAGGGTTGGACTAGATGACCTACATGGTCCCTTCCAACTCTGTTAATCTAATCTCCTTTTCAATTTTAGTCACGGCCATCGTACCTCCGATGAACAGGAAGCAATTTGAAAATCAGATGGAGGAGAAAGGGGAAACAGGATTTGATAAATGAAATGTGCTGTTTAATCTCCTTTGGATGTTCTGCATTGATGGATCCCTGGACCAGAACCCATGGATAATCCTTCCTTTTTTTCCATCTGTCTTCCAGATAACAACTAGACATTTGTCCCAAAAGGAGAGCTGAACCAAAGGATGGGAATTTGTCTTTTTTTAAAAAGTGGAAGGAACAAAAAAGGATACCTTCCCCTGAGCTTCGTTATCCCATCACTCTCCTTTGTATGAAGAGCAACATGTAGCTGGCTTCCCCTGCTTAAAAAAAACAACCCTGAATATATTGTAGAAAGTTAGCACCCAGCCCTCTCCTAGAAAAATGAAATATCATGGGAAATATTGAAAAGGCAGAAGATTATATTTCCCCGCATGTGAAAAGGGCGAAACATGTTTTCAAAGACAAAGTAGCTCCCTGCAGCTTCCAGCCAGCCCCCTTTGTCAATGATCCATTAAATCCTGGGCTAGTCTACTCTACATAACAAAGATCTCCCCCTTCGGCTTCAGGGTGATGGGATTAAGACAGGATAGTATTAGTCCTTTACCGATCTCACCACAGGGCACCTGGGAAGAAGCAATGCTCAACCAAAGCTGGACTCAAAGCACAACCTAAAGAGTTGTCCCCGCATGGCCCCATGGGAGTCTGACAACCAATCAAAACACAAGATCAAGATCAAAGGCCAGAGAGGACATAAAACCAGGGATTTTCAGCATATCACTCTCTTTTTCTTCTTCACCCAACATCTGGAAGCATCTGATCCCCCTTTTCTGTTCAGGAGCTCAAGCCATGTGATCCTGTCCACCATTAAGCAGCCTCCATGTTTCCAGTATCTTTTTCCCCACTTGCAGCTGAACCCAGAAAGACGTTTCTTCCAACAATATATACAGTATATATAAAAGAAGTTAGGAATGAGCTCCAAAGGAGATTATGCTCCTTGCTTTCTAATCAGCAATAGATTCGAAAGGGCTTAGAGGGGAAAAGCGATCGGTGGGAAACCTTCACAAAAGACAGCTTTTAAGCAGCACATATTTGGGCTGCCGTGCTGGGGGGTAGATTGAATGCTTAATTGCTGCTGGTTTTGTGCCAAGGAGTGAGAGGTCTCAAGACCCCCAGAAACGAGGCATTTGCATTGCTGTGTGACAAATCAAAGAGGATCAGTTCAGACATCCAGTCTTTGAATGCCTGTCGCTCACCCCTTCGGCGCCGTCTTTCAAGATGGGACAAGCAGCTCTCAAGGAAGGGAAGAGCCACCAATTCAGAATAGCAGAATAACAGTCTTGTTGGAAGGGACCTCGGAGGTCTTCTAGTCCAGCCCGCTGTTCAAGCAGAAGATCTTATGCCATTCCAGACAAATGGCTGTCCAACCTAAACTTCCAGTGATGGAGCATTCACAACTTCTTCTTCTTCTTTTGAAAAAAGGTTTTTATTTTTGTTTCTCATACATACATTCACAAATATTCATTTCTCATAAATATTATTAGTATGATATGTTATCTTTTAACATTTATGCTTCCATAAATGTATAATATTTATATAAATTTATATAATATTTATATAAGGATATAATATTATATCCGAGCTTGCTTTCTGGCCATCCCGTATATCCATCTTGTATTACAACCCTACTTCTTCTCTACTTTCTTCTTTCCTCCTCTCCTTTCTCTTTTCTTCTTAACCTTCCTCTCCCCTACTCCTCTCCTCTTCCCCCCACTTCCTGCCTTCTTTCCTACTCTTACTACCCCTCCCTTCCTTCCTCTCCTTTACCCTTTCTTCTTTCCCTCTCCTTTCCTCGCTTCTCCTCTTCAGACAAGTGGCTATCCAACATCTTCTTAAAGACTTCCAGTGTTGGGGCATTCACAACTTCTGAAGGCAAGTAGTTCCACTGATTAATTGTTCTCACTGTCAGGAAATTTCTCCTCTGTTCTAAGTCGCTTCCCTCCTTGATTAGTTTCCACCCATTATTTCTTGCCTGCCTTCAGGTGCTTTGGAGAATAGGCTGACCCCCTCTTTTCTGTGGCAGCCCCTCAAATTATGAAACACTGATATATGTCACCCCTAATCCTTCTCTTCTTTAGATTAAATATACCCAGTTCCTGCAACTGTTCCAGAGGTGGGGTACAGCAGGTTCTGACCTCTTCTGGAGAACCAGTAAAGGAAATTTTGAGTAGTTTGGAGAACCGGCAAATGCCACCTCTGACTGGCCCCGCCCCCATCTATTCTCTGCCTCCCGATCCCAGCTGATCGGGAGGAAATGGGGATTTTGCAGTATCCTTCCCCCTGGAGTGTGGTGGGAATAGAGATTTCACAGTACCCTTCCCCTGCCATGCCCACCAAGCCACGCCCACAGAACCCGTAGTAAAAAAAATGGAATCCCACTACCGAATTGTTCGTCATATGTTTTAGTCTCCAGTCCCCTAATCATCTTTCCTGCAGAACAGAAGTATTGGGAGACCACAATAGACTACATAAAAGCAGCAGAGAGTGAATAAGTGTCTATGAATTTAGGAATTTTATCGCCCGGCAGGTGGCCCTCCATTGGGACAGCAAGACGGTGGGGTGTGATAGAGAATGTTTGCAAAGAGGGTCGACTCCCCACAAACCTCACTCCCTTCTAGCACTGATGCTGTTACCTAGTTTGCTAATGAAACACCTGCAACCTCAGAGAGCACCCAGGGGTCTCCCTTTCAACCCTGAGCTGCAAATATCCTCCTTTATCCATAGATAGGTTCCCACAACATGCTGCCCCACCAACTACCCAGGTCTATTCAAGCCCGTTTTACTCAATTGTAGGAACACAACTCGGGATTTCAAACCGCCTGCCAGTGAAAACAGGCTCCCGAGCTCCATTTTCGGCTGCGACAGCCTCCTGTAACCCTCCGCCAGCAAAAAAGAAGCTTGGAAGGGCTGCATATGGCCCTCCCGAGCTCTCTTTTTGCTGACAAAGACATTGCACACCAGTCCTTCGCTGTTTCGAGGGCAACCCTGCAGGACAGATCTAAGCAGTCCCGGGCCTTGAGTTTGATGCCCCTGGTCTAGGACAATTTGCCAAAGCCGAATTGCCACGGCCAATTCACTGCAAGACAACTTCATACGAGATAACTGTACTCTAGACCCTTCCCTGTCTTAATATCATTAGTAATATTAGTAATGCTACTAATAAGCCACAGGTCTGGTACATTCTACCATATGTGGTGGACGTGCCCCATCACGAGGAAATACTGGTGCAAAATTCAGAAATGGCTGGAAGAAATTACGGAGCAAAAAATAGAACTGAAACCAGAAGCGTTCTTATGAGGAATATTAGACCTGAAAATGGACAAACAATTTCAATACATAATACTACACCTACTCACGGCGGCTAGGATTGTTTTCGCACAAGACTGGAAACAAATCAATACACCCGCAGACGAAACAATAATTCGAAAAGTACTCGAATGTGCAGAGATAGACAAAATGACCTTGGAACTAAAAGAAAGAGAAGAATCGATCTTCTATAAAATATGGAATGAATGTATAAGTGGCTAGAAAATAGAAGCCAAAACAGGAAATAGAAAATGTAAATATAATGGTGATATGAACAATTAATATTATTACAAGTGTCAGTACTACTGTTATTATATTATTAGACAAGGTAAAAGCAATAGGAAGGTAATGCAGAATGGAGAACTATAAAGGCTAAACATGAATGCCGATACAGAAGGCTGTATATTGTTTATATTGTTTATAACTTTATATTGTTATGCATGTCTTGTTTTTTTTCCCCTTGAAATGTTTTTCTTTCTGTTTTTAAACATTAAAGTGTTTTATAAAAAAGGCTACTAAAAATATGTTAGAGTAATGTATTAAAGCAGAATAAAATGTGGATTAAAATATAAGAACAAGACGTGGCACAAGGGACAGATAAAAAGCTTGCTTGTAAGAAGACAGAGAAATGTCATCAGCCTTCAACCACAGAAGTCCAGTAAATGTTCCAGTAAATGTCCTTATGTCAAAAGCCCAAAACCATAAGGCTCAGCTAAAGTTCACTTAGAGACACGTAGCCAGTACCTATGGCCCAAGACAAAAGGAGAAGTAAGACAATACCTACTTCTAAGGCTTTTTCCTCAAGGTAACCAATAAGAAATGAGTTAAGTGTTGCGCCGCTTTTGAGAATGTATAAGAATGCGTGCTTCGATGAGAAAGCTTGTTCAGAACTTGCAATACTAGCCATGGGCTAGTTTTCTGAACCTGTCTGCCAATAAACTTCTCCTGCATCCTGAGATGCCTAAGCCTGTCATTTTCTGTAACAGTATTGTTAGGAATGTAAGCTAACGGTTGGGTCAGCAATATATAAGCCATGAAAGTAAGTACTGTTTCTTTAAGTACTGCTGTAATGAGATTGGTTGCTGTTACCTCAAGCAGCCATAAGATGGAGCCAGAACGACTGTTAGCTCTCTGTTTGTTAGATGCTGATCGGCGGATACTGCTTGCAGATGTATCATGCGTTACTGTGAGTTTTGCTACTGTTAGCGACTTTGCGTGCTGAACTGATTATATGATACTGGACTGTGTTCAATGGATCACTCCTTAACTGAGAACATTGATAACTGACTGACTGAACCATGTGTAAATTGAACTCTGAATACCTCTATTTTCCACAGAAGTAAAATACTATTACTTTTACTATTCGGTGCCCCTGTATGCTGGTTTGCGTGTTTTCTTCCACACCACTCTCCTTACGCTTCTCTGCGCACTCGCTGTCCTAAAGGGGAGCTTAATGTACAATGATATAGTCATACTGTGAATAGTATTTAATTTAATGTCTGATAAGTACATTTTGCAGATTGCTATTTTATTTATTTATTTCATCAATCATGTATTGGACAACATATATAACTAAAAACATGATTTTGGATACATGAAATGAATACGAATACAAGGGAACATTAGGACAGGGGAGGTAGGCACGCTGGTGCGCTTATGCACGCCCCTTAAGGACCTCTTAGGAATGGGGTGAGGTCAACAGCACCCAGTCTAAGGTTTTGTTGCTGCCTCTTGAACACAAACACATTTTGCTGACTCATAATCCTTGGTGGCTGTCCAGGATGAGCTCCCCTTGACATGTTAGTCCAGCACAGCAGAAAGAAGAAAGTCCAGACGTAGCAATTGCAAATCCTTTCTTCCTGAACTCCATCACCCAGAGAGCGCTGGAGATAATATTATTTCTCAAGAGTTAGTTGTGCACGCTGGAGATTAATTTCCAATTCTCCTGGAGCCTACAGAGACCAAGAAATGATTACACTGAGTATTTCGGAAGTTTCTTAGACAAAGTTGAAAGCTCTTGCCAGCACTCATTCTGTCGCCTTCCCACAGCAGCAGCAATGAGGTGACCGCGCTCGCCACCGCCTGCACCTCAAAAGTAATAAGACCTCCCCAAAAATAAGGCCAAGCATTTACTTCGGGGGTCGAAAGAAAATAAGGCCTTTTCTTATTTTCAGGGAAACACGGTAGAACTCTTAAAAGCAGAAGGACATTTACGGAGAAAGGGAGAAGCGGAAAACTACTGAAAGAAGCACGAAGGAAGAAAAGGAAAGATCAGAGGGAGAGATTGAAAAGAAAATTGGAGCCAACGAGATTCTCGAGAGGCCCGTTGTTTGTTCAGCTGGCAAAGAAGTCCAAAATGGGAGTTGAAATTAGTATAATGGTTGATGAGAACCCAAAAGACAAGAGTACTATAGTCCTTTAATCAACGGTTTGGCTGCAACCTATCTGTGACATCCTGTAATTGGCTTCTCATTTTTGATGTTTCAGTTATAGCTTCCTTTGTTTTATCACAGCCTGGAAAGACAAAACCAGCCAAAGGGATGAGATGTTTCAGTTACAGATGTGAGTTCAGCTTGGAAGAAAAAAAAATGTTGAAAACACTCAGCCATCCTAGTTTCTTGTTTCTTTTTTACAATCCGCAGGGAAAATTACAATGCACTCCAAGGCTGAATTGAGTCAACCTTGCTCCATAAGAACACGTGAGGGATTTCAGATGTATGAAATGTGGGATGTGTTTCTGTTTTAGTTATGGAGCCTGCTTAGTCTGGTGAATAAGGCGCCAAACTAGAAACTGGGAGAGGGTGAGTTATAGTTCTGATTGAGGCATGAAACCAGCTGGGTGACTTTGGGCCAATTACTAGGAGACTGTGAGTTCTGAATTAGACACAAAAACCTACTGGATGATTTTGGGCCAATCACCAGGAAATGGTGAATTGTAGTCCTGCCTTAAGCATAAAAGTTGGCTGGGTGAGTTTGGATTAATCACCAGGAGACTATGAGTTCTAGTCCTGAATTAGACACAAAAACCTATTGGGTGACTTTGGATCAATCACCAGGAGATGGTGAATTGTAATCCTGCTTTAAGCATAAAAGCTGAGTAGGTGACTTTGGGCCAATCATAAGGAGACACGGAGTTCTAGTCCTGAACAAGGCACAAAAGCCATTGGGTGACATTGGGCCAATCACAGGAGATGGTGGATTTCTAGTCCTGCCTTAAGCATAAAAGCTGGCTGGGTGACTGGATCAATCACTAGGAGACAGTGAGTTCTAGTTCTGAATTAGACACAAAAACCTACTGGGTGACTTTGGGCGAATCACGAGGAGATGGTGAATTGTAGTCCTGCCTTAAGCGTAAAAGCTAAATGGGTGACTTTAGGCCAATCAATAGGAGACTGTGAATTCTAGTTCTGAATTAGACACAAAAACCTACTGGGTGACTTTGGGCGAATCACGAGGAGATGGTGAATTGTAGTCCTGCCTTAAGCTTAAAAGCCAATGGGGTATTGGATCAATCACTAGGAGACTGTGAATTCTAGTCCTGAACTAGGCATGAAAGCCATTGGGTGACTTTTAAATAGGTGATTTTAATTAATAAAAATACTAATTTCAAAATAATCTTTTTGCTCATTTATTTAAAAAAATGTACATTTTGTGGTGGCGTTGAACAAAAAATTAACCTAACTAATTCTCATCCAGCTTCCTAATAAAGCGAAGTTGTCAAATTGTTATTATATCTGGACTAAAATAAAATTTCAAGAATGCTGGTGTATTAATCTTGGTGTTAATCTCCAATTATCTGGACTAGAAGACCTCCAAAGTCCCTTCCAGATATAGATAGATAGATGATAGATGATAGATAGATAGATGAAAGATAGATAGATAGATAGATAGATAGATAGATGATAGATAGATAGATAGATAGATAGATAGACAGATGAATGATAGATGAATGATAGATAGATAGATAGATAGATAGATAGATAGATAGATAGATAGATAGAGATACATAGATAGATGATAGATGATGATAGATAGATAGATAGATAGATAGATAGATAGATAGATGATTGATAGATAGATAGATGATAGATAGATGATAGATAGATAGATAGATAGATAGATAGATAGATAGATAGATAGATGATGATAGATAGATAGATAGATGATAGATAGATAGATAGATAGATAGATAGATAGATAGATAGATAGATAGATAGATAGATAGATAGATAGATAGATAGATAGAGTGGATTGCTGGTAGGGAAATGTTTTGTTCCTTTTTGGCTTTTTGATTGTCTCTTTTGAATGGTAGGTAAATGTTTATCTCTATATGCCTGTTAACGGCTGCTTTGTCTAAATATCGCCAGGCTTCCAAGAATTCTTCCGAAATTACACTTCAATCCTGAGCTATAAATATCCTCTTCCAATTTTTTTTTCTTTTTATGGCTGAGGGAAAGATGAAGTCCAAGAATAGCCTTGGGGGGGAAAAATGGAAGCTGTCTAAAGGTTTCACAACACATCACATGAATTCCATCAGTAAGAGGTATAAATCACACTTTATGATTTAGCCTGCTGCAGGAAACTAGGCCCACTGTAGTTTATTTATTAAGCAAACCATGACCTAGCAATGTGGCATGAACAATGAGGCAGCTGAGGTAATAAATTTCTTCAGGATATGGAGTTAGTTCTCAAAAGGAGATGAACTTCAACCAGGTACGGTATCGTGAGTTTTGGTTGTTGTTTTTTTTAAAAAAATAGTTTTGTTTGTATTGTTCAATTTCCTCATATATGCATGAAAGTCACCGGTGTGAAAATGGTTGCTTCTGTTTCATCATATGTCTCAGTAACTTTGTTAAGTGTCATCTGAAAAGCTTTTTAGAATAGAATAACAGAGTTGGAAGGGTCCTTGGAGGTCTTCTAGTCCAACCCCCTGCCTAGGCAGGAAACCCTACACCATTTCAGACAGATGGCTATCCAACATCTTCTTAAAGACTTCCAGTTGTTGGGGCATTCACAACTTCTGGAGGCAACTTCTGTTCCACTGATTAATTCTTCTCACTGTCAGGAAATTTCTCCTCAGTTCTAAGTTGCTTCTTTCCTAGATTAGTTTCCACCCATTGTTTCTTGTTCTACCCTCAGGTATCTAGAATAGCTTGACTCCCTCTTCTTTGGGGCAGCCCTTGAGATATTGGAAGACTGCTATCATGTCTCCCCATGTCCTTCTTCTCATTAAACTAGACATACCCAGTTCCTGCAACCGTTCTTCATATGTTTTAGTCTTCAGTCCCCTAATAATCTTTGTTGCTCTTCTCTGCACTCTTTCCAGAGTCTCCACATCTTTTGTACATCGTGGTGTCCAAAACTGAATGCAGATATTCCAAGTGTGTCCTTACCAAGGCCTTATAAAGTGGTATTAACCCTTCACGTGATCTTGCTTCGTAAACTCACATTGGAACATAGAATATTAGGATTGGAAGGGGTCTTCTAAATCAACCCCTTATTCAAGTAGCAGACCTTATACCAGCGATGGCTAACCTTTTTGTCCTCATGTGCCAAAACCGTGCGCAATTTCCCACAATGCAATGCGCCCCTTCACCGCACATGACCCTCCACACTTCCTGCCCCGTACATGCATGCGACCATCCCATGCCCCGCTTTGGACCTAGCAGGGCTCCCTAAAGCCTCCTGAAACAAAAAATGGGACGTGGGGGACACCGTAACCCCCCACACTCCCTCCCCACATGTGCTCACAACCCCCCAGGTCCCCCCCGGACATGCGCGAGCATCTCCCACTTGCACAGCAGAGACCCGAAAATCAGCTGGCCAGCAGGAGGCACATGTGCATGCGCGGTGGAGCTGAGCATCGGCGACAGCTCACTTGTCTGCAGAGAGAGCTCCATGTGTCATCTGTGGCATGCTTGCCATAGATTCACCATCACAGTCCTGTGCCATTCCAAATAAGTGGCTATCCAGTCTCTTCTTGAAAACCTCTAGAGCTGAAGCGCCCTCAACACCTGGAGATTGTATTCCTGAATCCTGATCCTAAACCAGATGGTTATTCTCTAGTTCAACAACGTCTTCTCTCATGACTCACTGAAGTTCTTGTCTTTATTGTGACGTCTTTGTTGGCAATAATACCAAAGGAGAGGACCTTGGCTACCTCTTGAAATTATTTTCAGCTTCCTCCTCTGATCTACAGAGATTTCCTGCTTGTTTTAACCAGGTCAGATCCTGCTATCTTTGCCTTCATAAAAAAATAAAATAAAATAAAAATCACTCGAGATTTGCTGGCTGTATTAAAATTCCATGCCTGAGTACCTTCGAAGGAGAGTTCTAGCCAACCTCTAGCGTCTCAATTCGTTTTTCTTTTTCCCGATTTAAAAAATGTATATAAAGAACACCCAACTCCACCCCCACCAAATGCAACTTTACACATGTGCAACAAAAATACAAGCCAGAATTCTTGCGTTTTTCTTTCTACATGTCTAAAGTTGCATGTAATCTAAAAGGATGTGAAGAATGGGAAAAATAGAATTTGAATGACTAAATGCATGCTAAATATGTATAAAAATGTGAATAACAGTGGAAGGTTAGAATTTAACAATGGGTGATTAGGGAAATATATATAAATATATATTAATTTAAACATGTGTATTAATAATAGAATTATATGGATGGAAGAACTGGAAAGAACATGAATAGAAATGCCCTAAAAGTATAAATGATTGTGAGTGATGCTAAAACTGTATAAGGAGATGTTGAAAAATGGAAGAATGAAGGATGATTTAACTAAGGAAATATGAACAACAAAATAGGTGGAAAAGACGTCTTTGAATATTATAGCAATAGGGGTAGAAAATAGTGGGGGGAAATAATAATTATATATTAGGATATTAAGATATACAAAAGGACAGAAAGGAAGAGTGATAATAAAAGACATGTATAAATAATATGAAACATTGGAAACATAATATTTAGGAATAATAAGACTATGGTTATGTGTTCTGAAATGTATGTTTCCCAGGTACCACACCATTCACGCAGTGATGTGCATAAAGAATATTAAAAAATAAAAAAATTGATTGGGAAAAAAATATACAAGCAAGAATTCAATAGATCTCGGGAAAACAGCCAACAATTGTAATAACAAGACCCAGTAGTACATATTACAGAAAGTCCTCAACTTATGACCATAATTGAGCCCAAAAGTTTTGTTGCTAAGCAAGACCAGTGAATTTCGCTCCGTTTTACGACCTTTGTAGCCATAATTGCTAAGTGAACCACTGCCGTTGTTAAATTAATAACACGGTTGTTAAGTGAGTCTGCCTTTGCTTGTCAGAAGGCTGCAAAAAGGGGGTCACATGACCCCGGGACAATGCAACCGTCATAAACATGAGTCAGTTGTCAAGCATCTGAATTTTGATCGTACAACGTTCCTAAGTGTGAAAAATGGCCATAAGTCACTTTTTTCAGTGCTGTTGTAACTTTGAACAGTCACTAAATGAACTGTTGTAAGTTGAGGACTAGCTGTACAGCCTGGAGGATGGGTTTCATGTAGCATCCTGGCCCTAACGCCAGACACAGCATCCAAACTTTCCAAAGATTTTCTAATGGCTGGCAGGATTGGGACAGAGAGGATACTGGACCTTATCTAACAAAATGAAATTCAATATAGAGAAAAGTCAAGTCTTACACTTAGGCAAGAAAAACCAAAAGGACACATATAGATTGGGTGAAACCAGGCTTAGTAGCAGTGACTGTGAGAGGGATCTTGGAGTCTTAGTAGATAAGCAATTAAATATGAGCCAGCTGTGTGCAGTGGCAGCCAAAAAAGCCAACGCAATCCTAACTTGCATTAACAGAGGGATAAAATCAAGATCATGGGAGGTACTAATACCAATCTATAAAGCCTTAGTAAGACCACACCTAGAATATTGCATCCTGTTTTTGCCATCATACTACAAAAAAGATGTGGAGACTCTAGAAAGAGTGCAGAGAAAAGCAACCAGGATGATTGGGGGACTGGAGATCAAAACATACGATGAATGGTTGCAGGAACTGGGCATGGCTGGTCTAGTGAAGAGGAGGACCAGGGGAGACAGGATAGCAGTCTTCCAATATTTGAGGGGCTGCCACAGAGAGGAAGAGGGTTAAGCTATTTTCCAAAGCACCTGAAGGCCACAAAAGGAATAATGGATGGAAAATGATCCAGGAGAGATTTAACTGGGGAATAAAGAGAAATCAACCAATGGAATAGGTTGCCTTCGGAGGTTGTGGGGGCTTCATCATTGGAAGCTTTCAAGAAGAGACTAGACAGCCATCTGTCAGAAATTGGTTTAGGGTCTCCTGCTTGAGCGAGGGGTGGACTAGATGACCTACAGGGTCCTTTCCAACTCTGTTAATCTGTTAATCTAGGCAATTTAGGATGTACACCCTTCGAATAGTGTGGAAGTAGGAATAGATTTCCAGTGGAAAAAATGCAGATTAAAGGAACCATTTGCACTTCTCAGGTGGCCCTGAAGACGCAGATAAATCTCCAAGTGGCCTCAAGACCCTCTAAAAGGATGCAAATGACCAGCTGATTGCCAGGGGTATCAGTCCTTCCATTCCCCACCATCCAGTCAGAGCTGAAGAAGATTCTTGGATGAGAAGCGAAACGCCTTCAAAGAAAAAGAAGAAAGTCCAGTTGTCTCCTGAAAAAGCCCCTTTGGGACAACCATGATCTGGATGACAGAGAATCTCTACAGACCTTTAGCTACACAATTTGGGATGAAGACCCTTGGAATGGTGTGGGAGCAGGAATGGATTTCCAGAGGAGAAATTGCAGACTACAGGAACCATTTGCACCACTCAGGTGACCCTGAGGACACAGATAAACCTCCAAGTGGCCTCAATGACCCTCTAAAAGGATGCAAATGACCAGCTTTCTCTGCAAGGAGCATCAATCTTTCCATTCCCCACCATCCAGTCAGAGCTGAAGAAGCTTCTTGGAAGAGAAGCGAAACGTCTTCAAAGTAAAAAAACAAAAAGTCCAGTTGCCTCTTGAAAAAAAGCACTTTTGGGTTAACAACTGGAATTTTTGTCATCATATGTCCAGGAGTACCGATATCTGTTATTTTCCATCATTTGTTCATTTCCCGATCGAAGACAAACTTTCGATTTGGGAGACATACTTTCAAAGGAGTTAAGAAAACAGCCTCCCTCTGACACAATTCGGATAACTCAGAGGGGAGGCCGGAAGAAAAGAAAACATACACTCGGAAAAAAAAGAAATAATAATGGAAGGGCCTTTCGTTTGCTTCATCCGAGGTAGCCAATTTAAATTTTCATAAAGGAAGCACTGATGTGTGTCCCATTGAGATGAAGTGTCAAATCAAGCTACTCTTCAGAGTTAAACTACCGTCATTTCGCCCCCACGAAATCAGCTTCCTTAAAGAATCGGGAACAATGATCGCGGTATAATCAAAATAATACCGAATCCTCACTTTGAGGCTGACGGTAAGCAATTTTCAGCTCTCGTAGGCTCAAAGGAAACAAGCGTGAAGAGAAACTTAATTTGCCGTTGGCTCACCTCCAGCCAGATTGCGTTGGCTTCTTGGAAGGGGTGTTTTGTGCAATGGTGGGATTCAGTTGGTTCGGACTTGTTCGGCCAAACTGGTAGCTTCTATGGTCAGCTGGAGAGCGAACTGGTTCGCTTCGAGGTTCAGGTGGGCCCACCCGCTCTTGTGCTTTACTTACTGTATTTTTCGGAGTATACGATGCACCTTTTCGCCCCCAAAAGAGGGTGAAAATCTGGGTGGGTCTTATACACTGAATACAGGATTTTTGGCCTCCTGAAACCCCGCCCCCTTCACAAAAATGAACATGCAGAGGGTTTGGGCAAAGTGCTCCCGGGGGCTGGGGAGGGCAAAAATGCGTGAAAAACAGGCCATTTTTTGCTCATTTTGCCCCCTCCCCAGCCCCAGGAGCAATTTGCAAGCCTCCCAAACCCTCTGCACGTCCATTTTTGTGAAGGGGGCGGGGTTTCAGGAGGCCAAAAATCCTGTATTCAGTGTATAAGACCGACCCAGCCTCCTAAAGGCTCTTCATGCCCTGTTTTTGCAAAAAATGGGCCATTTTTGCTTGTCCCCTCCCCCCCAGCCTCCAGAAGCACTCTACAAGCCTCCTAAAGGCTATGCATGCCTTGTTTTTGGCAAAAAAGGGCCCCGTTTTGTGCTCGTTTTTGCCCCCCCCCCAGCCCCCAGGAGCTCTTTGCGGGCCTGTCAAACTCTCTGCATGCCCCATTTTTCACAAAAATTGAGGTGCGCAGAGAGTTTGGGAGGCCTGCAGAATGCAAAAACCTTTTTTTTAAATTTACCTCTTCAAAATCTTGGTGCATCTTATACTCGGAAAAATATGGTACCTATATCCTCTCAGCTGACTCACGCAGCAGAGCGTATTGCCACGCCTCCGCTGTGTTACTCCCCAAGAAGTAACGAGGAAGGTAAGTTTTGTTAAAACTGTGCGCGCGAAGCAGGCAATCGCCGGACCGGTTGTTTAATTGGCAGGATCCCACCACTGGTTTTGTGAGACTTTTTTTTGGGGGGGTGGGGGGTGGGGTGTCTGAGGGAAGCCACTTGCTTTGCAAATGACGCTCTGAGGGCATCTTGCATGCTGAAGAACCAGAAACAACTTTGTGGGTTTTCACATAGACTTCTTTTCCATAGACTCATTACCCTTGTTTTATTTTACTTTGAGGAAAGTCTGAAGGATTTCAAGCAACAATCTTAAGTGGGAGCAGCCTATCTGGGCTGCAAACATCTAGATCAGATTTCTCCAAACTTGGCAAGTTGTGGACTTCAATTCCCAGTACTCCCCAGCCAGTGTGATGGAAATAAGGTGGAAGCGAAGACTTTACAGCAAATGTAAGCTCTTTGTTGCTACTAAATGTCTTCTTCTTCTTTCTTTTTTTTGTAAATTTTTTTTATTGGTTTTAAAACATTTATGGGAAAAGGGTAATAGGGTACATAGAAAATTTTGGTAGCTCCGGTGTTAGTAGTAGAAATCCCCCCAATTCTCACGCTTCTACAATTTTAAAAATAACATGTAAAGTCTACTAAATGTCTTCTAATGTGGACTGGGTCCCTGGGAAGGAGGGGTGCATTCCAGAGGGGCAAGAGACCACCCAGTTCAGGTGCTTTGGGGTCTTTGATGCTCTCTGAGCTTGGTTGTTTTCTTGCAGACAGTTCATTACCCAACTAGGTAACATCATCCATGGTAAAAGGGAGTAGGGTTTGTGGAGAGGAGGAGGAGGAGGACTGGGGAGTCCTTGGTGCTCTCTGAGCGTGGTGGTTTTCTTGCAGATGGTTCATTACCCTACTAGAGGATATCTTCAGTGCTAGAAGGGAATGGAGTTTGCTCTCTTTTTATATACTAGTGACTTACCCTGTCAGAGTTGATGGGAATGTCCTATTCTATATCTCTATCATCTCTGTCTCTGTCTCTTTGTCTCTCTGTCTGTGTCTGTCTGTCTGTCTGTCTACCTGTCTATACGTCATATCTATGTCACATATCTATCTATTGCCTATCTATCATGTATGTATGTATGTATGTATGTTTCTCTCTGTCTCTCAAACCAACCCTGACCGGACAAGCCACTAGTATATAAAAAACAGAAAATCCCACTCCCTTCTAGCACTGAAGATGTTACCCAGATTAAGGATGGAACATCTGCAAAAAACCCCACCAATTTATTATTTTATTTATTTATTTTATTTTATTTTATTTTATTGGATTTGTCAACCGCTCCCTCTCCCCTAGGGGACTCGGGGCAGTGTACAGACAGACTAAAAACATTGTAAAAACATTATATACAGCAATTACAAAACCCCATGAAAAACAATTAAACACAGGTCTGTACAATAGTGCAAAGATTAATTAATGATTAAAACCAAATTAAAATACCCCAAAATTTAAAATAACCAGTCAGGAAAGTCAAGGGATTAGATCATGATTGCAATTGGGTCAGGCCAGCTAATTGGAACAGGTGGGTCTTGAGTTCCTTACGGAAGGAGCGGAGATCAGTAATGATTCTAATGTTCTTCTAACCAAGCTTAGAAGATGCCAAGGATCCCACAGTTCAATCATGAGCTACCAATATTCTCTTCTATTGGTTGGGTTGGTTAGTTTGTGTGACAGGAAGATGAAGACAGTTCCTCCCTAATAGTTCCTAGAGTGTATGCTTTGGGGTGGGGGTGGGGGGATGGATGTATTTACAAAAGAACATAGAATCCTAGAGCAGGAAAGGACCTCACAGGACTTCTAGACCAACTGTCTACTCAAAGAGAAGACTCTATGATTCCAGACATATGGCTGCCCAATCTTCTTCAAAACATCCAATGATGGAGCACCCAATTTCAAAGAGGTAAGCAGTTCCACTGATATTAATTGTTCTCATAGTCAGAAGATTTCTCCTTCACTCTAGGTTTACTAAGCTTCCATCTGTTGCTTCTTGTCCTGCCCTCGGGTGCTTTGGAGGTCAACCCCCTCTTCTCTGTGACTATCCCTCGGGAATTGGAAGTCAGCTATCGTGTTATCCCTAGTCCACCTCTTCGTTAGATTGGATATGCCATCTACTTTCTTCCATTACTGAAGGGAACAAAGGCTATGAGGTCAGTTCAGCTGTAAGAGAGTGATTGGCCCCAGGTCATCTAGTGTATTTCCATAGCAGAAGGTGGGCTGGATCTTCCTGTCAAACATCTTTATCACTCCACCAATCTGGGATGCCTCAAGCTAAGGAAAACCCACTCTAGCCTTGTGGCCACCACGATGTCTCCATGGCAACTTCATCCACCCAACGTCTTCAAGAGTAGACATCAGCCGGCATAGCTCCTCTCATATGGAACATCTCAAGAACTTTCCTTTTGCTGCTTCCTATCCTTCAAATCAGCTTTAAAGGAAAAGCACCTCAGATCCTGGACATAAACTACAGACTCCTCACATCCTGGACATAAACTGTTTCAACTTCTTTGCTCAAGATGACACTATAGGGCATTGCGCATCAAAACAACTGGACACAAGGATGGTTTCCCCCCCCCCATGCCGTCACTCTACTAAACAACTACTTCCCACAACATGTGTCTTATACCCTGGGATGTCAAACCACCTAGTAGAACTGTATTACTATTATCCTTCTCATCTTTCTTATAAGCTATTCCTTTGGCATCTTATGACTGTAACTTTATGATTTATGTTGATTGTTTATTTAGGATCCTATGTCTGTAACTGAGTGTTGTATCTTATGATTTATGATGGTATTTTATGATGATGATAATAATTTATCACTTGTTGCTTGTATGTACACTGTGAGCTAATGTACCGGAGACAACTTCCTTGTGTGTCCAATCACTCCTATTCTATTCTATTCTATTCTATTCTATTCGACTTGATCCTATCCTATCCTATCCTATCCTATCCAGGGATAGGTTCCGGCCAACACTGCTGCCGGTTTGCTCATGTGCGTGCTTTGCATGTGTATGCATATGTGTGCATGCGCAGTGCAATTAAAATTGTTCTGTCCATGCGCAAAATTGAAAAACAAGAGGGGGCCCCAACAGCGCCAACTGGGAAACTGGTTCGGGGGCGTGGCAGGCCTGGGTTGCTGCCGGTTCCCACAACCCACGCCGCCAAACCATTACCAGTTTCATTGAATCGGTCCAAACTGGTAGGAACCCACCATTGATCCTATCCCATCCCTTCCTCTTCTCCTCTCCTCTCCTTTCCTTTCCTCTCCTATTCTATTCTATTCTATTCTATTCCATTCCATTCTATTCCATTCTATTCTATTCCATTCCACTCCACTCCATATTTATTATTCTATTCTATTCTATTCTATTCCATTCCACTCCACTCCATATTTATTATTCTATTCTATTCTATTCCATTCTATTCCATTCCATTCCATTCTATTCCATTCCACTCCACTCCACTCCATATTTATTATTCTATTCTATTCTATTCCATTCTATTCTATTCCATTCCACTCCACTCCATATTTATTATTCTATTCTATTCTATTCTATTCTATTCTATTCCATTCTATTCTATTCCATTCCACTCCACTCCATATTTATTATTCTATTCTATTCTATTCTATTCCATTCTATTCTATTCCATTCCATTCCATTCTATTCCATTCCACTCCACTCCACTCCATATTTATTATTCTATTCTATTCTATTCTATTCTATTCTATTCCATTCCACTCCACTCCATATTTATTATTCTATTCTATTCTATTCTATTCCATTCCATTCCATTCCATTCTATTCTAATCTATTCCATTCCATTCCATTCTATTCTATTCCATTCCACTCCACTCCATATTTATTATTCCATTCTATTCTATTCTATTCTATTCTATTCTATTCTATTCCATTCCACTCCACTCCACTCCACTCTACTCTGCATTCTCTTCTGTTCTGTTCTACATTCCATTCCATTCCAGTCCAGTCCAGTCCATATAAGCCTGGCTCAATATGTTGACAACCCTTCTTAGATTCCACCAGTTCTCCACCCTTTGTCAGAAGCAAACCCTAATGAACACTGTAGTTTCCTGCTCGGTAAATGTCACACCCAGGATCAGCAAGCATTGATTTTCTTAAATATATGTTTAAAAATAATCTAAACACTCCAACATCTGTTGTGGATCGAGCGGCGCTGACTTTCAACCTTGTAAGTCAAGAGCTTTTGTCTTTAATGAGGGCAGAGGCCTCTGGATGCGAAGGTGTCTATGAGGCCCCTCGTTTTAAATTTTCAGACTTTGGCAGGAAAACAACTTTGTTCCCGGGGAGAGGAGGGGCAGAGCAAAAGGGGCGGGAGATCTTCCTCTAGATATTCCTTCCTCCTCTCTGGAAACAAAGCAGAGAGGAGGAGAACGTCTCACAATGCTGCAAAGGCAACTTTGTGGTGCTTTATGCATCAAGTCTCATTTCTTTATTGTGAAGATGTTCTGCATACTAACTGTTCCCCTCCTCCCTCTCCCTCTCCCTCTCTCTCTCTCTCTCTCTCTGTGTGTGTGTGTGTGTGTGTGTGTGTGTGTTTGTCTGTGTGTGTGTGCCTCTCTCTCTCTCTGTGTCACATCTGTCTCTGTGTGTGTGTCTCTGTGTGACTCTGTCTCCCTCTGTGTGTCTCTGTTGTCTCTGTCTCTCACTCTGTCTCTCTGTCTCTCTGTGTGTGTCTCTGTGTGTGTCTCTGTCTCCCCCCCTTTGTGTGTGTCTGTCTGCCTATTTCTCTCTGTCTGTGTTTGTCAGTGTGTGTGTGCTTCTCTCTCTCTCTCTCTCTCTCTCTCTCTCTCTCTCTCTCTGTCTCTGTGTGTGTGTCTCTGTGTGTCTCTGTCTCTCACTCTGTCTCTCTGTGTGTCTCTCTCTGTGTCTCTCTGTGTGTTTCTGTCTCTCCCCCTTTGTGTGTGTCTGTCTGCCTATTTCTGTCTGTCTGTGTGTGTCTCTGTGTGTGTGTGTGTGAGAGAGAGAGAGAGAGACTGATGTATTTACTAATTTATCCAATTTATGCCCACTGCAACCACAAGAGGCTCATAGTGTAGTGGGGAACAACAAGCACATTTAAATAATGCATCGATGGGCCTAAACTATAAAACCATAAATATCATCAAAGCAATCAAATCGAGCCTCCTACTGATCACTTCAGTGCAGCTAACCAAGACTGAGTTTGGACCAGCTAATCAAGGCTTGCATAATTAACCATGGCCGATAAACGGAGGTTATGACCTTAGATTACAGCACTCAGACCTGGAAAGCTCTGACAGCTGCGAAAGAGGTTGGTTGTCCCACTCATCCAGGGAGACAATTACTTTCCACCAAACCACACATTTCCTCATTAACTTTCGCTTTCTTAATATCTCTTCTCCCACAAACATTCCTTCAGTCACTGTTGGCCATAAATGGAGAGGAAGGAAGGAAGGAGGGAGCGAGAGAGGGAGGAAGGAAATAAATGGAGATATAGAAAGGAAGGAAGGAGGGAGGAAGGGAGGAGATAAATGGAGAGGAAGGGAGGAAGGGTTAGGGTTAGGAAGCTCATGGATTCTCCAAAATATAATCCATATAATTTATTACCTCCAGTCTCAGCATTAGAGCTCATCACCTGTTATTTTTATTTTTAATTGTATCATTATTATTATTATATACTTTATTCATTAAACATGAAACTCAGCCAACTGAACATTTAAAAATGCACCACAAATACCAGTGACTGGTGCTAAGGGTTGATAGGGTTTGCTGCCAGCGTCCTAGGTATCAACCAGGTACTTTTTTAAAATATAAGATGTTCCGAGTAGCACAGTTTTTTGCAGTTCCGCTGGTGTTATTGCAGGAAGCTGCAATTTGTGGATGTATCTTGTAAAATTCTTGGACATGGTGCCAAGTGCCCCGATGACCATGGGTATCACTCTTACATGCTTCATCCATAGTTGTGTAGTTTCGATGGCCAGGTCGCGATATTTCGTGACTTTTTTCTAGTTCTTTTTCTTCGACACGCTTCCTAATGGCACAGGGGAACTTTTATGATGCAAAGGGTCTGCCATTATATTTCCACAGCAATCCTGTGAGGTAGGCCAGCCTGAGCCAGCCACTGGCCTCAAAACCTCCAGTAAATTCTGATCTCCTGGCTCTTCCCTTATCCCTTCAACTATGGCTTCTGGAGATGCTGACATTGGAGCTCACCTGTTTGCCAGTGACGCAGACATCAATCTACGGCTGAATCCTGGGGGATTTCATTGCCGTCCTACAAAAGATCCCTTCCTGACTTGAAAGAGTGCAGAGAAAAGCAACAAAGATGACCAGGGGGCTGGAAACTAAAACGTATGAAGAACGGTTGCAGGAATTGGGCATGGCTGGTCTAGTGAAGAGAAGGACCAGGGGAGATGTGATAGCAGTCTTCCAATATCTCAGGGGTTGCCACAAAGAAGAGGGAGTCAAACTATTCTCCAAAGCACCTGAAGGCAGAACAAGAAGCAATGGGTGGAAACTAATCAAGGAGAGAAGCAACTTAGAACTGAGGAGGAATTTCCTGACAGTTGGAAGTCCCAAAGGTGCTTTTTCAGGAGGCAACTGAACTTCCTTGTTGTTGTTTTTTCTTTGAAGACGTTTTGCTCCTTCAGTAATTACCAGATGTTTGCAAGGAATATCAATCCTTCCATTCCCCGCTATCCTGTCAAAGCTGAAGAAGCTTCTTGGATGAGAAGCGAAACATCTTCAAAGAAAAAAACCAAGAAAGTCCAGTTGCTTCCTTAAAAAGCACCTTTGGGACAACCGTGTCCTGGATAACTGAGAATATCTACAGACCTTTGACAATTGAAACAATCAACCAGAAGTTGTGGGTAGCTCAATCACCTGAGGCTTTTAAGAAGAGACACTTGTCTGGACCAGTATGCTTGAGCAGGGGGTTGGACTAGAAGACCTCCAAGGCCCCTCCCAATTCTGCTATTCTCTTTTAGTAATTCTCCGAAAGGAAGAGTCCATTGCTAATATCCAAAAACTCTGGAAGAATGAGATGTAGCTAAGTCATAACTGGAGAAAGGGTGCCATCTATCTGTAGCTTTGAAGAAACCATAGATTGGCCTTCACTTTAAGAATGTCACATATTTTCCCCTTCTTTTCTCACCAAGCATTGCAGGTCAAGATATTTTCCAGAGAGGGTGGTGGTGGTGGAAATAGACTAGCTTGGCATCCCCCTTCAGACGAACCCTCTGTGCAGTTGTATCTCCTGAGGAAAAAGCGAGGATTCACTGGCGTGATGCATCACCGTCATTCCTTCGAACCCCCTTCTCCAAAGGACAAAGCTCATCTCAACCAAGATGTGTTGAACAGATCTTGGCAAGTGAGCGACTCAAGAAGAAGGTGGGAATCTCCATCGGCGCTTGAGAAATAGCCAAGTGATAAAAGGGGAGACGCATGAAGGAATTCTACAATCCCGAATGCACGTCAGAGACGAAGCTGGAGGAGACATTGAACGAAGCAGAAAGTTTTCAGTGCAAATGGATTCCAGGGAAGCCGTAATGCAGGGAACGAAGAAGAAACTTTGGAGCATTGGTGCAGAGGTGCAGCAGGCACGGGGCCATCATTGAAGCATGCGTCCCCTCGGGAGGATAAACCGTGGCCAATGAAGCATTGCTGCATGTGATCTTAATCAACGCTCCCAAATTAAAATCGGGCCACTATATTGGCAGACAGAAGACTCGTCCAATCTCCAACTCAATAGGGTTGAGTTCGGATCATAGGAAAAGGACGTTTGAGGCTTGCCATGCTCTGGAGAACATTGAATAACACAACAGTGAATAACTCCTAAAATGATTAGAGGTGTGTGTGTGTGTGTGTGTGTGTGTGTGTGTGTGTGTGTGTAGACTCTAGAAAGAGTGCAGAGAAGAGCAACAAACATGATTAGGGGATGATTAGGAGCTAAAGCATAAAGAGGTTGCAGGAACTGGGTATGTCGAGTTTAATGAAAAGAAGGTCCAGGGGAGACATGATAGCAGTCTTCCAATATCTCAGAGGTTGCCACAAAGAAGAGGGAGTCAAACTATTCTCCAAGGCACCTGAGGGTAGAACAAGAAGCAATGGGTGGAAACTAATCAAGGAGAGAAGCAACTTAGAACTGAGGAGGAATTTCCTGACATTTAGAACAATTAACCAGTGGAATTAATCAGTGCAGAGAAGAGCAACAGAGATGATTAGGGGACTGGAGGCTAAAACAGATGAAGAACGGTTGCAGGAACTGGGTACATTTAGTGAAAAGAAGGACTAGGGGAGACTTCATAGCGCTGTTCCAATATTTGAGGGGCTCCTACAAAGACGAGGGGATCAAACTATTTTCCAAAAGGCAAGACAAGAAACAATGGTTGGAAACTAACCAAGGAGAGCAGCATCCTAGAACCAAGGAGAAATTTCCTAATGATGAGAGCAATCAACCACTGGAAGGCCTGGCCTTCAGAAGTTGTGGGAGCTCCATCACTGGGGGCTTTCAAGAAGAGATCGCATACGTTAGGGCTGTGATGGCTCAGCGGTTAAAGATGCTGAGATTGTCATCTGGAGAGCTGCCAGTTTGTGTTCAAGACCCGAGGGCTGCATGACGGGGTGGGTCCCTGTCCCTTGCTCCAACACAGGATGTTTTTAAGAAGAGATCGGACAACCATTTTTTCTGCCAGTGGTATGGGTGCTCCTGCTCAAGCCGGGGGGGTTGGACTAGAAGACCTCCTAGGTCCCTTCCAACTCTATTATTCCACCTTCTATGTTTGAACTCCACCCCAAGGATGCCCTACCTAAAGGAAACCTTTGACCCTGTGGAAAGAATTTTCTGGCTTGCCTGGACCGAAAATTAAAAAAAAAAGAGAGATTTATTTTTTTTTCACTCGACGCAGATTGATTTGCTTTGGAACAGGCAGAAACGAAGGAGCTGCCCTCAGCTGCAAACTGCAGCTTGGTTGGTGTTTACTCCAAAGGCTTCTGCAAGACATTTAAATCAGCAGTGATTTATATAAATTGGTCTCTAATTTGGTGGTGGGGGGATGAAAAATAGAAAGGAAGAGGTTCTCTAACACTGCAATCCCAGAGATGTTTATACAAGAGGCTCAGTGACTGACTTCACACAATTAACTCATTTTCTGAACTGCCACCAAACACGGAACAATCAACTTACTAAACCAAACAAGACGGGGTCTCAATGAAACACACACACACACACACACACAGGCACACAAACACACACATAGGCACACACCAACTAACCAAGATTAACATTAGCAGAGCCATCAGATTCAGCTGGGCGTACAGCTGTGGGCTTAAGCAAGTTTTTTTTTTAACACTTATCCTTATGAAGATTCTCTCTCTCTCCCTCTCCCTCTCTCTCTCTCTCTCTCTCTCTCTCTCTCTCTCTCTCTCTCTCTCTCTCTCTCTCTCTCTCTCTCTCTCTCTCTCCTCTCTCTTTCTCTCATCTGTTCCTAGGGCATCCCACCCTGCAAGGTATCATGGCTTATTTTCATCCTCTGCTGGATTGTAACACCACTGATCAAGATTTGTAGCTCTCTAGAATGGAAAAAAAAGATCCCTATTTGTACATTGTCAAATAAGGTATAACTACTTCATTTGCTAAGGAAGGGAAGGGTCAGCTCCACTAAGAACCCATCATCAGAGGGAGGAGGAAACCCCATCTTTTTCCAAAATAGCTTCCCAAACCAGCCAAGATGCACCAGGGTTTTGCATTCAGATGTAGCCAATTCCCAAGCAAAAGGCTATTCAATCTGTCCTTATGTCTGAACCTGTTCAAACCGAGGTCCAGTTCTATTCGGATTGATGGATCTAGAATCTCAGGTTGCAAAGCCGGGCAGAGAAGCAGGTTTAAGAAAATAAAAATAGTAAAAACACTCCCTTTGAAAGATGCAAATATTAGGTAAATTCTCTCCTTAAAACGAGATGAGTGTCAATATTGTCTTTTCTTTTTTTAATCCACATTTTGAAGAGAGGCGACGGGACAGTCTTGCTCGTTCATGAAGGAACAAACCCATCATTCCCCCATTTTCCCATCCTGCTCTTATTTATTTTTTTAAATTTTTCTTCCTGCAAAATAATCTGTGTTCCATCTAAGCGATATAGCAGTGGGTTAAAGTGAAGCCTTGCCTTTTGCAACGGGAGAGGTGCAATGCAGCCTGGTGATATACCCTCGCTCTTCTCCAAATGCAATTTGATTCTCTCTCCTTCTTTTTTTCTCCCTTTCTCTCTTCTTTTCCCCCGCAAAAGGCATATTCCATCTTGCCTGCCGGCCAGACTTTTTTCCCTGCTGTGGAAACCCACCCAAAAAATCATCCCGAAGAATTCACCCTCAAAGGTTCTGCGTTTGGATCAGAACTGTGGAAAGCAGTAGGCTGAAATCTATACAGCCTTAGGGGTATCGGAAAATGTTGGCAAAAAAATATTCTAGAATTTCTCTTCCTTACTTAGGGGCACCCATGCAACTCTAGCGTCAACACACCCAAGCCCACCCAATCCACACACTGGGACAGCGGAAGCTTGGGCAGGTGGGATGGGGGTTGTTGGGCCCCCCACTCTCATTGGGGAAATGTGCATGTGGTCTCCCTGCCCCCCCCCTTCTCTCCAAGATCTCCTTCCCAGTAGGGCTGGTTATGGAGTGCTTGTGGGTGTCTCCCTCTGGATGTGCATATATGTGAGCATGGACTCTTTTCAAGGCATTCCTCATTTCCAGCTAAAAGTCATTTCTTTCTCCTGCTTCTCCTCCTCCACATAGAGTCCATGCTGCAGATGGAAGCAACTGTGGAGATGATGGAGAAGATGAGGATGGATGATGACTATGGGGGGGGGGGGCTGGATCTTGAGGGTTGGGAGGTTGGAGGGGGGCAGGGCAAACTCGCAGTAGGAATTGGTTCTTCCAACAGTGGGGCTTTCCCCCCAAAACCTGGTCCCGTGGATATTAAGAAGGGGGGAATAAGAGGGAAAAGGAGAAGTATGTCTACCTCCCCTTTCCAAGTTAGCTCATCTACTATCTGTAATGGAAGGACAGGATGAGGGGAAGATCTCCACTTAAGCCAGCAACCAGCTTTTCTTCAACTCAAGGGAGGAATCACTTGAAGTTCTCTCTCTCCCTCTCTCCTTCTCTGCCACCCACCTCTCATTGCATCATCATTTTCCTCTTAAGAAACTAGACCCTCCAAATTTGACTTGGAGAATATCTCCCAACCACCACCACCTCCTTCTCCTCCTCCTCCTCCTCCTCCTCCTCCTCCTCCTCCTCCTCCTCCTCCTCCTCCTCCTCCTCCTCTCTCTCTCTCTCTCTCTCTCTCTCTCTCTCTCTCTCTCTCTCTCTCTCTCCTCGGCTTTCCAAGCTGAAAGACAACTTGGTCAGCAGGTCCACTCCTTTCTCGATTTAGGATGGACTGCTCAGGAATGACCTCTCTACCACCACCACCTATTCTCTTTAGCCGCAAAACACATGAGCCCCTAAATGTATGAGATGGAGATGTGGGAAGAAGGTGGCCCCAACGCCTCCTGGAATCAACGTTGGATGTCTCCTTTTGCTGAGCGAGAAGGATCAGCTGGTAGTATCTAGTGAGTTGTAGAAACTCTTTCCAACCCTACCTACCTACCTACCTACCTACCTACCTACCTACCTACCTATCTATCTTATATAAAAGAGAGCCTTGGTGATCTGGTCCTCCTCCTCCTCCCCATCTTGCTTTGATGTCCAGACTTGACCATTCAAAGCCAACCCATTCCTTGGCTTCCTTTAGTCCAGACTTCATCTTGGTCTACAGTATCCCCCCCCCCCCCCAAAAAAAAAGAGTCTGTAGCATCTTTTTCCAACTAACTCATTTCATTAAGAGGCTGGGGGTTTCTGGAGCTTGCAGCTCCATTCATTGGCTGGAAGATGGACAGCTCCTGGCTTTTTCATCCAAAAGGGCCAGCCAGCCGGAAGAGATGCCCCCAGACTCTGACAGATTTGGGGGGGGGGGAGGTTTGCAGGCTAGAAACCTAGAGCTATGAATCCCGGGCTTGAAGTAACAGAATAACAGAGTTGAAAGGGACCTTGAAGGTCATCTAGTCCAACCCCCTGCCCAAGCAGGAGACCTTACATCTGCCTCTACCCAGGATCGAACACACAACCTCCTGATGGTGAGGTGAGAGCTCCACCTTTCCCTATTTCCCTGAAACCCCTACCCCCAAAGACTCCCCCCCCCCCAAAAAAAAATCACTGCAACAAATAAATCAGCAAGCCAACTATTTTTATTCGGCTAAAAAAGCGTCTCGCTCGGGATGAAATCGAAGCCTGCCGGTTATCGCCTCCGAATCTGGCGCCACTCTTCCCCGCCTTGACATATTCGGGAATAATTAAAAAAAAAACCTAAGCCTCGGAGGGAGAAGGGGATGAGTGGGTAGGATCTTGCTCCCCCTCTCCCCGCACCCCGAAATTAGCGGAAAGATCCCTCCACACACACAAAGGGCCCGGGGAAGAAGCATTAAACATCCCCCACCGCCCGCTCGCCCTTTCTTGTTCTCTCCGTTCAGCCTTCTTGCAAGACAGAGAAGGTCATTTTCCTCGGGTGGGAGGTGGGGAGGGGGCGGCGCGATGCTTTTTGGCAGCCCGGCGAAAGTTTGCCTCCCCCCCATCCTCAAATAATGTGGCTCCCCCCCCATCTCTTCTCAGCTAAAGAGGGGGCGCCGCAAAACGCCTCGCTTGCCAAATGCGTAATCCACTTTTGGGGAGGGAGGAACATGACGGTCTTACTTGCGAGTAAGCATCCAGGGGGCTTCTCCCCCCCCCTTTCCCCCCATGCAGAAAGGTTCCTTCTCGCCGCCGCCCTTCAGTGGTGACTTCCCTCCTGAAGTTCGCTTTCTGCGTTTCTAGCCTTCCCGATCCTATAAAGGGGTCCTAGAGGCGCAAAAGAAGGCGAGGGGGAAGGATTGGGGAGGGGAAAAAAAGAGCAAGGGAGCCGGTTTGCCTTAGCGGGTGAAGAAGGTCTGAAGCCGGGACTCTCGCCCTTTACTCGCGAGTAAAGCCTACGCGGGGCGCGCAATCCCAAACGCGGCATCTCCCGGGCGGCAGGGAGCGATCCAAAGGGATCCCGACGCCAGCTGGATCGGTGCTTTGGAGCAGGTCCCGCAGAGGGAAATGAAACTCGGAGCTGGATGAGGCTTCACCCCATCCAGACTCCGAGACCCCCGTCCGATTGTCGTCCCTTCCCCATCTCCAGACCTCTCTGGAGCAAGCAGCTTTTGGAGCGTCCGGACTTTATGGATTCGCGCAACATCCCCCCCCCCCCGTTTTTGGTTTTTTTTTGCCTCCAGACCTTCGAGTCAGCTCGCGGGTTTTACCTCTTCCCTGGCGGACCCAAAATTTCAGCGCTTCGGTTCACGGCGGCGAACAAAGTTGTCCCTCCAAAAACTGGGGTCGGGGACTTCTATCACGGACCAAAGAGACCCCCCCCCTCAATATATATTGAAAGATCATCTTTCCACGCTCGGATCCTGCAGGGCTCGATATTAGGCTTGGGGGGGGGGTTGACATTCTCCCACACCCACTCGCCCAAAATACATTGATATTTTTTTTTCTCACCCCCGTGGCCAACGGCAATTCCCAACGCACAGCTGAATTAAAGCTGTCTGTTATTAAGGGATTGAAAACCCATAATAATCATAAGCATGGAGATCTTACCTTTTCAAGAGAGTCCAAGCAATTATATCCTTCTTCTCAGCCGGAGCAAATCCCAAATGGAAAACATCCACAAATCCAGAAAAGAGAAGCGAGCCATGGGGGCTGCCCCAGGACAAAACCAGCGAGCCAAAATCAAGATTATTATTAATAATAATAATATATTTTTTTTGGAACAGTGTGAGTTTGGGGTTTCTTTTTTTTTCTTTGCTTCCAGCCCACTCTTTGAAAAAAAAAACACTTAAAAAAAAACCACACACCCACACCCCAAACGAAACTTGGAAAAGTCTTCCACACAGCTTCCAGCACTCGCGAAATCACACACACACACACACACACACACAGGCACACGCAAAACGCCGGCGCTCCTGGATTGTTGTCGTCTTCGCCGTTGGGTTTAGTTCAAAAAGGGAAGAGGGAGAGAGACGCGAAGTCCGAATTTAAAAAGAAGGAAAAAAATCAAAATATTCTGGAATGGGGTTAGCCAAGAGTGTGTGTGTGTGTGGGGGGATATTAGCCCAAGCTGGACGGAGGATGCGGCTGAACAGAAGTCCGGAGATCCGACCGAATAAGCGTCTGTTCGCATCCGCAGAGCCCGCGGCTTCGGCTGGGTTTTTACGCTTCCTTCCTCGACGCTGGGGAGGGAGGAGATGGGGTCCCCCTCCCCAGAAAGGCTCGCTGTTTGGAAGCCTCTTTTCTTCCTCCCGAAATATCCTTCTCTTCCTCCTCTTCTTCCTCCTCTTCCTCGCCCGGTTTTTTTTTTTTTTAGCTACCTGGGCTGATGGCTAATGCTCGCGCTCTTGATTCCCCCGCGGCGCTTCGCGGTACCCAGAGGCTGCGGCGCGGATTACATCAGGCTTTTTATAAGCTTCCTTCCAGCTCTCTCTCGCCCGGGAGTGAGAGAGAGAGAGAGAGAAAGAGAGGGATGGAGAGGAGGAAGAGGAGGAGGAGGAGGAGGAGAAGGAGGGCGGGCAAGAGAGGCGGGGTGGGAAAAGGACCAGTGACGGATCGCTGCGCGCTCTCGGGCGCACGGCTCCCTTCGCCAAGCGGGCAGAAGCTTCTCCGACTGAAGGAGGCAAGCCGGGCATATAAGCGCACTGTCATCCTTCCTTCTCCTCTTTCCCTCCCTCCCGACCGACCTCCCTCCCCACCCCCGTAAAAAGGCCAGCCGCGGGAGTGGGAAGAGAGAGCTTCACCGCTAAGCGAGACAAGAGCCGACGGTCTTCGGGGCGACCCACCCCGGGAAAACTTTCTTGGAATGGTTTGGAGAGGTCCCTGCAAGAGCTGGCAGGGCGCGATGTCTGGATAAGCAACGGGAGGGTTTGGAGGGCTGGGGGGAACCGGCGTAGACCTCCAGGCGGGGGCGCTGGGGGGAGGGGAACGGGCTGTGCAAGGTGGCGGAGCAGATGCAAAGCATGGAAGGGGGGTTGAGGAACAGCTGGGCAGGGGGGTCGGTTGGAAGGGACGGGCTAGCAAGATTTGCTCTTGGCCCCGTTTCGGGGTGGGGTGGGGGGTTGGCATGGGGAAAACGGGTCTGGTGGGGAGGGAGTGTGGGGAGGGGGGCGGCGACAGGGGGTTCCTTGTTTGGAAAGGAAGAGAGCTGGCCGGAGGGTCTTTGATTTTCCCCTCCCTTCTGCCCAGCCACCCACCCACCCGCGGGGGAAACGTGAGAAGAAAGGGAGGGAGAGAAAGAAAGAAGCGTAATGAACGTGGGAACGGGGAGCGGAGCACCTTCGGATCGCCTAGCCTCCCCCCCCCCCCCCGTCCCCGCACCCGTGAGGGTCGATCTTCTGCGCAGGCGCGCCAGGCATCTCTTCGATGCTGCCTTCCCGTGGAGAAGGACTGGAAAGCGCCGAAGGGGAGATCGTACAATCTCTCTCGCGGGGGAGGGGGGCGCCTTGTTGGTGCACGGGGCTCAAAGCCGCTCCCTGTGCCCCAGAAGCCCAGGAAGGGGAGGCAGCCTCGGCCAGCTTTTGCCCTGCCTGCACCCCCTTCTCATGTTTGAAAGTTCAGGGTCCTTGCAGCGTCCATCATTTCTGGCTGACCATCAAACTCCAGGTGGCAAACGCAGAGGGGCTCTTCGCTGGAGACTGTGGCTGGGGTCCTACCAAGTGCTAAACCAGCTGCCATCAACTGGTGGTCGGTGGGCCACTGGTCATCAGCAAGAAAATTTTGGTGGCCCGCAGAAAAATTATTTGCATTTTCTCTATTGCACTAAATCAGGGGTCCTCAAATTACGCCCCCCCCCCAGGCCAGATACGTGCAATGAACGCTTGTGTTGCTGCAGAGAGTCTCCCCCTTCTGGGTCTTTTTGTGTGGGGCAGAGGGGGGGCAGAAATTCCAACTTGGGGTCTGTTTCAGCCTCCTGGTGGGGGGCTTTGGGTGATGGCTGGAGGGAAGAGACGCTGGTGGCGAAGAGCTGGAGGGCCTTGTTCCAGTGGGGTTGCATCGGGGGCCTGGAACTCGCTGACCATCTCAGCCTGCTGAGCCTCCAGGCACTGGTACCTGGCCTTGCACTCCCACAGGTCTCCCCTCTGCTTGGAAACTATGCTCCTAGTCCTCAGTGAGGTGCTTATGCTGAGCCGCCACCTCGGTCAGATCCAATTTGAACTGAGCTGTTTTGCCAACTCTTTCTCCTGGTGGCTGCTTAGCTCCAGCAACGGCGGAGGGGGGGGAGCTGGGAGGGGAGGGGCGAGTAGAGGCCTGCAAGGAGCCCCTCAACATGAGTGACTGAGTTGGCCACTCCCACCCAGTCACATGACCACCTAGCCACGCCCACCCAGCCAGTCATTAGGCAGCTCATATTAGTGGTCAGCGGGATTTAAAATTATGAACTTAGTGGTCCCTGAGGTCCGAAAGGTTGGTGACTCTTGTGTTAAACTTCTAGGGTCTTTTGTTCTGGGTGGGGGGAATGCAAGCAGGTAAGGGGAAGAAGAGGAGGGGGGTCTGCTTTTCTGGGCATCTCATTAGCTGTGGGACCAGCTATGCCGTTTTCCAGTCCTCACCAATAGAAGAGAATATTGGTAGCTCGCGGTTACCATGGTGGAGTTCATGAAACTCTCCTTGGGAATCATTGGTGGGTTTCCAATTTTTTTTACTACTGGTTTGCTTGTGGGCACATACTTTCCACCACCCCCACTACCAGTTCACCCGATCCAGGCCAATCCCGCAGAAACCCTCCTCTGTTGGTAGTTTTCCTGCTAAATGAAACTAAATACCGGTGCTTGAAGGGAGTGTGGTTTTTGGAGAGGAGGAGGAGGAGGACTTTGGGGTCCTTGGTGGCATCTGGGCTTGGTAGTTTTTTGGTAGGCAATGTCATCAGTGCTAGAAGGGAGTGGAGGAGGAGGAAGAGGAAGAGGAGGGGGAGGGGAAGGAAGAAGAAGAGGAGGAGGGGGAGAGGGAGGAAGAGGAGGAAGAGGAAGAGGAGGTGGCCTCTGGGCTTGTTAGTTTTCTTGCAGACATTTCACGACCCAACTAGGCAATATCATCAGTGCTAGAAGGGAGTGGAGAAGGAGAAGGGAGAGGAGGAGGAGGACTGTGGGGTCCTTGGTGGCATCTGGGCTTGGTTTTTTGGTAGATGACCCAACTAGGCAATATCATCAGTGCTAGAAGGGAGTGGAGGAGGAGGAGGAGGAAGAGGAAGAGGAGGGGGAGGGGAAGGAAGAAGAAGAGGAGGAGGGGGAGAGGGTGGAAGAGGAGGAAGAGAAAGAGGAGGGGAAGGAAGAGGAGGTGGCCTCTGGGCTTGTTAGTTTTCTTGCAGACATTTCACGACCCAGCTAGGCAATATCATCAGTGCTAGAAGGGAGTGGAGAAGGAGAAGGGAGAGGAGGAGGAGGAAGGGGGATGCGGGGTCCTCTCAGAGCTTGATAGTTTGCTTGCAGATGTTTCATGACACAACTAGGTAACATCATCAGTGCTGGCACCAATTTCCAGTCCTTCCAGCTGATTTTCTGCATAAGCTGGCTCAGAGGCATTTTGTGTAAATTTTATTGTGCCCTAACACATATTATTTTCATGGGTGTCTCATTCACAGAGTTCTGGGTTCCTGTCTTTTGAGGGGAGAAAACCCTTGCCAGTCACCATTGGGCCCTCTGGGTATTTTCCCTACCCGCTAGCTGGGCACTGTATTTGTGAACTAGTTAGGTCAGTGGGAAGAACCAGAAGGCCTGCCCTAGGTCAGAAAGGGGCTCAGATTTGATTGTTTTTATATGTCGCCCCCTCTCACTGATAAGGAGCTGGACTTAAGGCCAATGCCTCTACGGAGATATTTAATATTTAACCCAGCACCTCTCAACCTTGACAAAAATTAAGACAGGTGAACCTCAACTCCCAGATGGAGGGAAGGAAGGAAGGAGAGAGTGGGATTAAAGGGATAGAGATAGAAAAGGGAAGGAAGAAAGGTATAAGGAAGAAGGAAGAGGAGGGGGGAAGGAAGGAAGGAAGGAAGGAAGGAAGGAAGGAAGGAAGGAAGGAAGGAAGGGAATGTATGGAGAGGGGAAGGGAGGGAAGGAGGAAGGAAAGAAATGTATGGTTGAAAGGGGATGGAAGGAAAGAAGGAAGGAGGGAGGGAAGGAGAGAGTAAAGGGATAGAGATAGAGGAAAAAGGAAGGAAGAAAGGTATGAGGAAGGAAGGAAGAGGAGAAAGAAGGAAGGAAGGAGATGTATGGTTGGGAGGGGAAGGAAGGAAGGAGAGAGGGAAGGAGAGAGTAAAGGGATAGAGATAGAGGAAAAAGGAAGGAAGAAAGGTATGAGGAAGGAAGGAAGAGGAGAAAGAAGGAAGGAAGGAGATGTATGGTTGGGAGGGGAAGGAAGGAAGGAGAGAGTGGGAGTAAAGAGATAGAGATAGAAAAGGGAAGGGAAGGAAGGAAGGAAATGTAGAGAGGGGAAGTTAGGGAAAGAAGAAGGAAGGAAATGTACAGTTGAGAGGGGAAGGAAGGAAGGAAGGAAGGAAGGAAGGAAGGAAGGAAGGAAGGAAGGAAGGAAGTGGGAGTAAAGGGATAGAGATTGAAAAGGGAAGGAAGAAAGGTATGAGGAAGGAAGGAAGAGGAGAAAGGAAGGAAGGAAGGAAGGAGGAGAGAGTGGGAGTAAAGTGGTAGAGATAGAAAAGGGAAGGAAGAAAGGTATGAGGAAGGAAGAGGAGAAAGGAAGGAAGGAAGGAAGGAAGGAAGGAAGGAAGGAAGGAAGGAAGGAAGTGGGAGTAAAGGTATAGAGATTGAAAAGGGAAGGAAGAAAGGTATGAGGAAGGAAGGAAGAGGAGAAAGGAAGGAAGGAAGGAAGGAGAGAGTGGGAGTAAAGTGGTAGAGATAGAAAAGGGAAGGAAGAAAGGTATGAGGAAGGAAGAGGAGAAAGGAAGGAAGGAAGGAAGGAAGGAAGGAAGGAAGGAAATGTATGGCAAGGGGAAGGAAGGAAGGAAGGAAAGAATTCCCAGAATTTGTTGTTTTCTTAAGAAAATGAGAACTCAGAAATCTACCTCCATTCTACTCCTAGGATTTGCAAGCAACCTCATCTGAAAAATGTATTTAGCAACACTTTATTTGTAATGTCATAGCAGAGTCACCTGCTGAGACCGGCAGCTGCATCAATTGAATCAATAAATCAATACATGAAGCCCAGACAGTTGCCGTCGTTTTCATTTTATTGATCAAACCGATTAGAATCTTCAGACTGGTAAGGAAAAACCTGATGAATTTCCTCAAAGTAAACAGAAGAGATGCCCAAATGCCTCTTTGCTCCTCTCCGGGCATTTTGCCCTGCATTGCAAAGGTAAGGGAAGGGTGGAAACTTTCCACCTTTGAGGACAAAACCCCAGGAGGAAGGAACTACTCTAAGTGGGTAGAAGGGAGGGAGGGAAGGTAGGAGAGGGAGGAGAAGGAAGGGAGAGAGAGGAGAGGGAGGAGGAAGGTAAGTTGGTAAATTGGAAAGAAATAAGGATGGAGAGGGAGGGGAGGAAGGAGGGAGGTAGGGGAGGAGAAGAAGGGATGCAGAGAATGGGAAGGATGGATGGATGGAAAGGAAAGGAAAGGAGAGGAGAGGTAAGAGAAGGAAGGGAAGGCGAAGGAAAGGAGGAAGAGGAGGAAGGTTAATAATGAAGGAAGGGAAGGAAAGAAGGGGAGCAAAGGAAGGAGAAGGAAGGGAGGGAGAGGAGGAGGAAGTTAAGTAGATGGAAAGAAAGGATGGAGAGGGATGGGAAGAAGGAAGCAGGGACGGGAGCAGAGGGAAGGAAGGATGGATGGAAAGGAAAGGAAAGGAGAGGAGAGGTAAGAGAAGGAAGGGAGTGAGAGGAGGAAGGTAAATAAGGAGGGAGGGTGGTGAAAGTAGGGAAGGGAGGGATGTGGGGAGAAAGGGAGGGAGGGAAGGAAGGAAAGAAGGAACCAGACCTGTTTTTGCAACACATATTATGATGCTTGTTAAACAAACTCCTCGAACCTTAAGCAAGCACTCCTGTCATAAAGGGAACACCACCATCATTAAACAAACCCACGGTGGTCCGGGGTGGGTGCAGCGTTGCCCAAATCCAGAAGTAAATGCCAGTTTTCATGAAAGGCACCCTAAAAGACAGAGTCGTGAACCTGAGAGGTTGCCAGAGACCCTCAACGTGGCCCAGCTACTTGAAAGCCCACGGCCAACCATCGGAACTTCAAATCCAGGTTCTAAGTAGGACTGTCGGAACGTTGAACGGTCGCTAAGCAAGTAGACATAAATTGAGGACCCCCGGTATGGCCTGATCTTTTCAGCTCTGCCCTTCCTTCTTTCTCTCTGGTCCTCATTCACTTTTTCCCCCAGCTGTTAAATGTTTTTATTCGTTTTTATTTCATTGAAGTTTTTTTTATTTTTCCCTGCGGAGTTACCTGTGAAGTTTATAATGGGATCTTGGTTTAATTAAGCCGGGTTCACTTAATGACCATGCGATTCACTTAACGACCACATGGTTCACTTAACAACCACATGGTTCACTTAATGGCTATGGCTGCTGAACAGCTGGGGCAAAAAGGCCAGAAAAGAAGGTGCAACTCAACACCTTAACACCTGCCTCACTTAGCAACAGAAATGTTGGCCCCAATTTTGGTTATAAGTCAAGGACCACCGCCTGCCATAACCTACCCTTCGCTGTCTCAGCCCACTGTCTCCCTTGGGCTTAAAGTAAGGTAGAGTGGAGTGGGTTGAGAGGAATGTTGGGAATATATTTCTCTTACTACCTCAAGCAAAGAGATAGTAGAATTCACCATCCAGAGAGGTGGGGAGCTCCCAACTCCTGGGTGTATTTGGGGAGAAGGTGTGGATGCTTCGGGGATGCCTAATATTGGATTCTTCAGTTCAGCAAGGATGGACGGCCCTGGGTAACTTCCGTCACTCCCACCAGCTCTGCAGGTCTTATGGGTTTCTGCAGCAACAGCCCTGTAAGGTTGGCCGTGAAATTTCAATCCTTACTATTGGGTTGAGGTGATCTAGGGTGAACTTCATAGTGAATTACCTGTTTGGTTTATTTCTTTTTCTCTTTCTTTCTTTTTCTTTTTCTCTCCCTCTTTTTTCCTTCCTTCCACCTCCTACTCCTCCCCCCCTCTACAAACTCCACTACTAGCACTGATGATATTAGTAGTTGAGTTGTGAAACATCTGCAAGAAAATCACCAAGCTCAGAGAGCACCAAGGACACCACAGTCCTCCTCCTCCTCCTCCTCCTCCTCCTCCTCCTCCTCCTCCTCCTCCTCCTCCTCCTCCTCCTCTCTACAAACCCCAGTCCCTTTCTGCACTGATGATATTCCCTAGTTGGGTCATGAAATGTCTGCAACAAAACCACCAAGCTGAGAGAGCGCCAAGGACCCCACAGTCGTCTTCTTCCTCCTCTTCCTCCTAGTCCTCTTCCTCCTCCTCTTCTTCTTCCTCCTCCTCCTCTCCACAAACCCCGCTCCCTTCTAGCACTGATGATGTTACCTAGCTTCTGTCATGAAATAGCTGCAAGAAAACATCGAAATTCAGAAAGCATCAAGGACCCCACAGTCCCCCTCCTTCCTCCTCCTCCTCCTCCTCCTCCTCCTCCTCCTCCTCCTCCTCCTCCTCCTCCTCCTCCTCCTCCTCCTCCTCCTCCTCCTCCTCCTCCTCCTCCTTCATTTCCCCTCCTCTTTCTCCTTCTCCTTTTTTCCTCCTTCTCCTACTCTTCCTTCTCCTTCTTCCACCGAAGAATAGGTTGGGCATAAGGCTTGGGTTGTGTGTGTATGTGGGGGGGGGGGCTTTGGAGGGTGGGCCGAGAGAGCCCCTAAGCAGCCTCTGCCCATGCCCGCCCACTCCTCTCCAGGCTCTTCCTTCCAAATGGCCTCTTTCCCTCTTTTCTTTCAAAATCTGCTTTCCTCCCTCCCTGACGTTGTCCGGCCGAGGATTACATGGCCTGCTCTCTGCAGAAGAATGGAAGAATGGCGCACAACTCTCTGACCCCCCCCTTCTTTTTGTTAAGCGGGTTTTGCAACCCGCCTTTACAAGAGAAACTGGGCGACTTCCCCCAACCTTCAGAAGCGGCCTGAGGATGAGGAGGCAAGGGTTAGAAATGGGACACGGGACGAATGACATCCTTTTTTTTGGTCTGAGCCCTTGTGTCTTTTTGAAGCAAAGGGGCAAATGCTTTAATTTCAGGCGGTGCATGCCTAGAATGTCAATGGCATCGTCTCTTTCTTCTTCCTCCCTATCTTTTCTTTTGCTCTCCTTCCTTCTCCAAGTTTCCTATTGTTCTCCTTGGGCAGTTTTCTCCTTTCGGAGTTTTAATTAATCCATGTAGCCCAGCAACACTCGAAGGACGTGAGCTATTAAAACACCAAGGGGGGTGCGTTAGAAGCAATCGGACTTCTCAAAAAATACAGGGGGGAGGGGAAAAAAACCCACCAAATTTGACATCGTCTCTCTATTCCCCCATCCACGAAGGAATCCCAGGATAACAAGAGCTGGAAGGGACCTCGAAGGTCTTCTAGTCCAACCCCCTGCTCAAGCAGAAGACCCTATACCCGTGATGGTTAACCTATGGCACGGGCAGAGCCATATTTGCTGCCACACAAGCCGTCAGCTTCAGTGCGCATGTGCACACCAGCCAGCTGATTTTCAGCCTTCGGGGGGGGGGGGGCAGGGGAAGCCGTTTTCACCTTCCCCAGGCTTCAGGGAAGTCTCTGGAGCCTGAGAAGCGTGAAAACTCCCCCCCCCCAATGCAGGGGGGGCGTCATGGGTGCATG
Organism: Natrix helvetica; assembly: GCF_964273705.1. NCBI lineage: Eukaryota > Metazoa > Chordata > Lepidosauria > Squamata > Natricidae > Natrix > Natrix helvetica. The sequence continues at coordinate 168,465,579 of NC_138550.1, read as the reverse complement.
TGCAGGGTGTGGCCGTGCATACATGCACAGGTAGGCAGGACGCATTGAATTGTGAGTGTGGGCATGTGCACACCCACACAATTTTGGCACGCCTTTACAAAAAGATTAGCCATCCCTGCCCTATCCCACTCCAGACAAATGGTTGTCCAGTCTCTTCCTTAAAAGCCTCCAGTGTTGGAGTAACACACCATGTCTGGTGGCAAGTCGTTCCACTGGTTATTTTTTTCTCACCCTCAAGAAATTCCTCATTATTTCCAGGTGGGTTCTCTTCTCAATTAAGAAGAAAATTAAGAAACTTAATTAAGTTTCCCTCCCCTGTCAAACGAGAGGCCTTGATCACAATTTATTTGTTTATTGGGAAAAGTTACATGGCTCTCCCAACCCCACCCCAACCCTAATAGTAACGTAACCTGAACCAGGCACATTAAACACAATGTATGTAGTTACTAGGTGCTTCATGACAAAACTCTGTGATCGGGCAATGCAGGAAAAATCTGGTTCACTCCAGTTCAATCCGTTGGCTCAGGGGTGGTCGGTGATTGAAACTCATAATGGAATATCACTCCCGCCACCTTGAGTCTGGAAGAAGTTCCATAGGTGGAAGGTGTAGACATTTGGGTGAGATACCAACGTCTAGTACTGTAAGGAGCCCCGGGCTGCTCCTGAGTGAAGGAGTGGAACGTCTGCCAGTTTGAACTGAGGTAATGGAATGTGAGGCAACTGGCAGTTGGAACAGACTTCTTTTCAGGTGGGGAGGGGGAGTAGAACTCCTTGGCATCAGAGCGTGTTAATTACTGTATAAGAAATACTAATGATCTGATGGTCATTTCAACAAATAGTGAGCACCTAGAAGCCGAGAGGAATATACATGCCAAATTTCAAGGCTTTACGGTTCTGGAAATTTCGTGATGAGTGGTGAGTGGTATCAATAACCCCCCCCCCCTCACTTCCTCCAGCAACCACATCAAACCAACCATTTGATGGGCTCCATATCAACCTAAGGTCACCAGACCCACTACCAGACCCCAGACCTTTCCAAAGAGTGTCAAACTGGGGGCAATCCTGTATCCACAGGGATGATGTTCCAAAGGGAGAGAGCCACCACGGAGAAGGCCCTTCTTCTCAGTCCCACCAGATAGACCTCTAAGCTTGAGATAGCCCAGAACGGTTGTTGTCTGAATGTCTTTGAGGAGAACGGGTTCTTTGGATGAATGTTGAGGGAAAGAACCATGTTTTCGAAATTCAAGGAAGATGCAACCTCTGGTGGCAAGTCGTTCCACTGATGAATTGTTCTCACTATGGGGAAATTTCTCCTTAGTTCTAGATTGATTCGTTCCTTGATTCGTTTCCATCCATTGCTTCTTGTCCTGCCTTTGGGAGCTTTGGAGAATAACCTCTTTGTGGCGTATCATTAGATCCGTGATGGCCAACCTATGGCACACATGCCAGAGGTGGCATGCAGAGCGCTCTCTGTGGGCATGTGTGCCATCACCAGCTGCTCTTCTGGATTCCATCACATGCACAGCTGCTCTCTTCTGGGTCCTGGTGCTCTGGCATGCGTGCACTCCAGTTTCACCACTCGGTGCCAAAAAGGTTATCCGTCACTACCTTAGATATTGGAAGACGGCTATCATGTCACCCCTCGTCCTTCTTTTCATTAAAATAATGATTGGATTATTGAGTCTGTCATCTGCCCCTCTATTACTGTCAGGTTTGGCACTGCAACCAGTCAAGACAAACACAGACTTCAGTGGAGAATTAGAATTGCAGGGGGGGGAAATGGCTACCTACCTCCCTGCCTTCCACTGAGGACCTGAACACTACATGAGTCAAAAAGAGAGATGTGAAAATATCTACAGACCCTTTGCATCCTGGACATAAATTGTTTCAACTTCTACCCTCAAAATGACACTATAGGGCTCTGCACACCAGAGCAACTAGACACAAGGACAGGGTTTTTTTCTCTCCACACCACCATTCTGGTAAACAATTAATTCCCACGACGCTGTCAAACTCTCCACAAAAGGCAGTATTCCCATCATTATTCTCATCTTACCTTGTTTTGTTTGTTTTGTTTTTATTGGATTTATATGCCGCCCTTCTCCCAAAGGACTCAGGGCAGCGTACAGCACTAAAAACCACGTATCACAAAAGTTAAAAGGAAATTAGATAAGTATCCAAAAAACCAAACCCAATTAATATAACAATAACATTTTAAAAAATGAGTTAAAATTAACAGGCCAGGCCAGGCTTGCTGGAAAAGCCAACTTTTTAGGGCCCGTCGGAAGGACCGGAGGTTGGGGTTTTTGTGAAGCTCCGGGGGCAGCTCATTCCAGAGGGAAGGGGCTCCCACAGAGAAGGCTCTCCCCCTGGGGGTCACCAGCCGACACTGTCTGGCCGACGGCACCCTGAGGAGGCCAACTCTGTGGGATCGTACTGGATGGTGGGAGGCTACTGGTGGCAGTAGGTGGTCTCGCAGGTACCTGGGCCTAAGCCATGGAGCGCTTTAAAGGTCATAATTAATACCTTGAATCACACCCAGAAAACAACCGGCAACCAGTGCAGGCCGCTTAAAAGGGGTGTAACATGGGAGCACCTAGGTATCCCCATGACAACCCGCGCGGCCACATTCTGGACCAGCTGAAGCCTCTGGGTGCTCTTCAAGGGCAGCCCCATGTAGAGAGCATTGCAGTAGTCCAGGCAAGAAAGGACGAGGGTGTGAGTGACTGTAAGAGTGATCTTGCCTATTACCTACCTCCTTATCTTCTCATGACTGTAACTCGGTTGCTTGTATCTTACAATTTACATGGTTTCCTTAGTATCCTAGTATGAGTAACGTTGGTTGATTGTTTGTTCAGTATCCATGACTATCACTAAGCGTTGTATCTTACGTTTTATGACGAATGCATTTTTACAACGACTAGGGTCATGGTCTATCACTATTGTTGTATGTACACTGAGAGCTTCTGTACCGGAGACAAATTCCTTGGGTGTCTAATCACACATCTCTGCACCTTTTCTAGAGTTTCCACATCTTTTGTATATCGTGGCCGGATTCCCAAGTGAAGAAAGTTAGCACGCACCCGTCTCCCAGGAGAATGAAATGTTTTGGGTAATATTTAAAAAGGCAGAATTTTATATTTCCCCGGATGAGAAATTGAGAAACGTGACGTTGGAGACAGAAACTCGGTCCCAGCTCCTCCCCCTCCCCCGGCAGATATTTTGGTGCTAGTTTATCTACAAGACAAAAGACATGCAGCTCCAGGATGATAGGATTATCCCAGGGGTGAAATTCAATTTTTTTTTACTACCGGTTCGGTGGGTGTGGCTTGGTGGGGGGTGGCAGGGGAAGAATACTGCAAAATCTCCAATCTCATCCCACTCTGGGGCCAGCCAGAGGTGGCATTTGCCGGTTCTCTGAACTACTCAAAATTTCCACTACCAGTTCTCTGAACTACTCAAAATTTCTGCTACCGGTTCTGCTACTGGTTCTCCAAACTACTCAAAATTTCTGCTACTGGTTCTCCAAACTACTCAAAATTTCTGCTACCAGTTCTCCAAACTACTCAAAATTTCCACTACCAGTTCTCCAAACTACTCAAAATTTCTGCTACAGGTTCTCCAAACTACTCAAAATTTCTGCTACCAGTTCTCCAAACTACTCAAAACTTCTGCTACCAGTTCTGCAAACTACTCAAAATTTCCACTAACAGTTCTCCAAACTATTCAAAATTTCCACTACTGGTTCTCCAAACTACTCAAAATTTCTGCTACCAGTTCTCCAAACTACTCAAAACTTCTGCTACCAGTTCTGCAAACTACTCAAAATTTCCACTAACAGTTCTCCAAACTATTCAAAATTTCCACTACTGGTTCTCCAAACTACTCAAAATTTCCACTACCAGTTCTCCAAACTACTCAAAATTTCTGCTACAGGTTCTCCAAACTACTCAAAATTTCCACTACCAGTTCTCCAAACTATTCAAAATTTCCACTACTGGTTCTCCAAACTACTCAAAATTTCTGCTACTGGTTCTCCAAACTACTCAAAATTTCCACTACCAGTTCTCCAAACTATTCAAAATTTCTACTACTGGTTCTCCAAACTACTCAAAATTTCTGCTACTGGTTCTCCAAACTACTCAAAATTTCTGCTACCAGTTCTCCAAACTACTCAAAATTTCTGCTACCGGTTCTCCAAACTACTCAAAATTTCCACTACCAGTTCTCCAAACTACTCAAAATTTCTGCTACTGGTTCTCCAAACTACTCAAAATTTCTGCTACCGGTTCTCCAAACTACTCAAAATTTCTGCTACCGGTTCTCCAAACTACTCAAAATTTCCACTACCAGTTCTCCAAACTACTCAAAATTTCTGCTACCGGTTCTCCAAACTACTCAAAATTTCTGCTACAGGTTCTCCAAACTACTCAAAATTTCCACTACCAGTTCTCCAAACTATTCAAAATTTCCACTACTGGTTCTCCAAACTACTCAAAATTTCTGCTACAGGTTCTCCAAACTACTCAAAATTTCTGCTACCGGTTCTCCAAACTACTCAAAATTTCCACTACCAGTTCTCCAAACTATTCAAAATTTCCACTACCAGTTCTCCAAACTACTCAAAATTTCTGCTACAGGTTCTCCAAACTACTCAAAATTTCTGCTACAGGTTCTCCAAACTACTCAAAATTTCCACTACCAGTTCTCCAAACTATTCAAAATTTCCACTACCAGTTCTCCAAACTACTCAAAATTTCTGCTACAGGTTCTCCAAACTACTCAAAATTTCTGCTACCGGTTCTCCAAACTACTCAAAATTTCTGCTACAGGTTCTCCAAACTACTCAAAATTTCCACTACCAGTTCTCCAAACTATTCAAAATTTCCACTACTGGTTCTCCAAACTACTCAAAATTTCTGCTACCGGTTCTCCAAACTACTCAAAATTTCTGCTACAGGTTCTCCAAACTACTCAAAATTTCCACTACCAGTTCTCCAAACTACTCAAAATTTCCACTACCAGTTCTCCAAACTACTCAAAATTTCCACTACCAGTTCTCCGAACTACTCAAAATTTCTGCTACTGGTTCTCCGAACTACTCAAAATTTCCACTACCAGTTCTCCAAACTATTCAAAATTTCCACTACTGGTTCTCCAAACTACTCAAAATTTCTGCTACCGGTTCTCCAAACTACTCAAAATTTCTGCTACAGGTTCTCCAAACTACTCAAAATTTCCACTACCAGTTCTCCGAACTACTCAAAATTTCCACTACCAGTTCTCCAAACTACTCAAAATTTCCACTACCAGTTCTCCGAACTACTCAAAATTTCTGCTACTGGTTCTCCGAACTACTCAAAATTTCTGCTACTGGTTCTCCGAACTACTCAAAATTTCCACTACTGGTTCTCCGAACTACTCAAAATTTCCACTACTGGTTCTCCGAACTACTCAAAATTTCTGCTACTGGTTCTCCGAACTACTCAAAATTTACAGTACTGGTTCTCTGAACTACTCAAAATTTCTGCTACCAGTTCTCCGAACTACTCAAAATTTCCACTACTGGTTCTCCGAACTACTCAAACTTTCCACTACCAGTTCTCCAAACTACTCAAAATTTACAGTACTGGTTCTCTGAACTACTCAAAATTTCCACTACTGGTTCTCCAAACTACTCAAATTTTCTGCTACTGGTTCTCCAAACTACTCAAAATTTCTGCTACCGGTTCTCCAAACTACTCAAAATTTCTGCTACCGGTTCTCCAAACTACTCAAAATTTCCAGTACCAGTTCTCCAAACTACTCAAAATTTCTGCTACAGGTTCTCCAAACTATTCAAAATTTCCACTACCAGTTCTCCGAACTACTCAAAATTTCTGCTACTGGTTCTCCGAACTACTCAAAATTTCTGCTACTGGTTCTCCGAACTACTCAAAATTTCCACTACTGGTTCTCCGAACTACTCAAAATTTCCACTACTGGTTCTCCGAACTACTCAAAATTTCCACTACTGGTTCTCCGAACTACTCAAAATTTCTGCTACCAGTTCTCCAAACTACTCAAAATTTCTGCTACCGGTTCTCCAAACTACTCAAAATTTCCACTACCAGTTCTCCAAACTACTCAAAATTTACAGTACTGGTTCTCCAAACTACTCAAAATTTCTGCTACCGGTTCTCCAAACTACTCAAAATTTCTGCTACCGGTTCTCCAAACTACTCAAAATTTCCACTACCAGTTCTCCAAACTACTCAAAATTTCTGCTACAGGTTCTCCAAACTATTCAAAATTTCCACTACCAGTTCTCCGAACTACTCAAAATTTCTGCTACTGGTTCTCCGAACTACTCAAAATTTCTGCTACTGGTTCTCCGAACTACTCAAAATTTCCACTACTGGTTCTCCGAACTACTCAAAATTTCCACTACTGGTTCTCCGAACTACTCAAAATTTCCACTACCAGTTCTCCAAACTATTCAAAATTCCCACTACTGGTTCTCCGAACTACTCAAAACTTCTGCTACCAGTTCTCCGAACTACTCAAAATTTCCACTAACAGTTCTCCAAACTATTCAAAATTTCCACTACTGGTTCTCCAAACTACTCAAAATTTCTGCTACCGGTTCTCCAAACTACTCAAAATTTCCACTACCAGTTCTCCAAACTACTCAAAATTTCTGCTACAGGTTCTCCAAACTACTCAAAATTTCCACTACCAGTTCTCCAAACTATTCAAAATTTCCACTACTGGTTCTCCAAACTACTCAAAATTTCTGCTACTGGTTCTCCAAACTACTCAAAATTTCTGCTACCAGTTCTCCAAACTACTCAAAATTTCTGCTACCGGTTCTCCAAACTACTCAAAATTTCCACTACCAGTTCTCCAAACTACTCAAAATTTCTGCTACTGGTTCTCCAAACTACTCAAAATTTCTGCTACCGGTTCTCCAAACTACTCAAAATTTCCACTACCAGTTCTCCAAACTACTCAAAATTTCTGCTACAGGTTCTCCAAACTATTCAAAATTTCCACTACCAGTTCTCCGAACTACTCAAAATTTCTGCTACTGGTTCTCCGAACTACTCAAAATTTCTGCTACTGGTTCTCCGAACTACTCAAAATTTCCACTACTGGTTCTCCGAACTACTCAAAATTTCTGCTACTGGTTCTCCGAACTACTCAAAATTTACAGTACTGGTTCTCTGAACTACTCAAAATTTCTGCTACCAGTTCTCCGAACTACTCAAAATTTCCACTACTGGTTCTCCGAACTACTCAAACTTTCCACTACCAGTTCTCCAAACTACTCAAAATTTACAGTACTGGTTCTCTGAACTACTCAAAATTTCCACTACTGGTTCTCCAAACTACTCAAAATTTCTGCTACTGGTTCTCCAAACTACTCAAAATTTCTGCTACCGGTTCTCCAAACTACTCAAAATTTCTGCTACCGGTTCTCCAAACTACTCAAAATTTCCAGTACCAGTTCTCCAAACTACTCAAAATTTCTGCTACAGGTTCTCCAAACTATTCAAAATTTCCACTACCAGTTCTCCGAACTACTCAAAATTTCTGCTACTGGTTCTCCGAACTACTCAAAATTTCTGCTACTGGTTCTCCGAACTACTCAAAATTTCCGCTACTGGTTCTCCGAACTACTCAAAATTTCCACTACTGGTTCTCCGAACTACTCAAAATTTCCACTACTGGTTCTCCGAACTACTCAAAATTTCTGCTACCAGTTCTCCAAACTACTCAAAATTTCTGCTACCGGTTCTCCAAACTACTCAAAATTTCCACTACCAGTTCTCCAAACTACTCAAAATTTACAGTACTGGTTCTCCAAACTACTCAAAATTTCTGCTACCGGTTCTCCAAACTACTCAAAATTTCTGCTACCGGTTCTCCAAACTACTCAAAATTTCCACTACCAGTTCTCCAAACTACTCAAAATTTCTGCTACAGGTTCTCCAAACTATTCAAAATTTCCACTACCAGTTCTCCGAACTACTCAAAATTTCTGCTACTGGTTCTCCGAACTACTCAAAATTTCTGCTACTGGTTCTCCGAACTACTCAAAATTTCCACTACTGGTTCTCCGAACTACTCAAAATTTCCACTACTGGTTCTCCGAACTACTCAAAATTTCCACTACCAGTTCTCCAAACTATTCAAAATTCCCACTACTGGTTCTCCGAACTACTCAAAATTTCTGCTACCAGTTCTCCGAACTACTCAAAATTTCCACTACTGGTTCTCCGAACTACTCAAACTTTCCACTACCAGTTCTCCAAACTACTCAAAATTTACAGTACTGGTTCTCTGAACTACTCAAAATTTCCACTACTGGTTCTCCAAACTACTCAAAATTTCTGCTACTGGTTCTCCAAACTACTCAAAATTTCTGCTACCGGTTCTCCAAACTACTCAAAATTTCTGCTACCGGTTCTCCAAACTACTCAAAATTTCCACTACCAGTTCTCCAAACTACTCAAAATTTCTGCTACAGGTTCTCCAAACTATTCAAAATTTCCACTACCAGTTCTCCGAACTACTCAAAATTTCTGCTACTGGTTCTCCGAACTACTCAAAATTTCTGCTACTGGTTCTCCGAACTACTCAAAATTTCCACTACTGGTTCTCCGAACTACTCAAAATTCCCACTACTGGTTCTCCGAACTACTCAAAATTTCTGCTACTGGTTCTCCGAACTACTCAAAATTTCTGCTACCAGTTCTCCGAACTACTCAAAATTTCCACTACTGGTTCTCCGAACTACTCAAAATTCCCACTACTGGTTCTCCGAACTACTCAAAATTCCCACTACTGGTTCTCTGAACTACTCAAAATTTCTGCTACCAGTTCTCCGAACTACTCAAAATTTCCACTACTGGTTCTCCGAACTACTCAAACTTTCCACTACCAGTTCTCCAAACTACTCAAAATTTACAGTACTGGTTCTCTGAACTACTCAAAATTTCCACTACTGGTTCTCCAAACTACTCAAAATTTCTGCTACAGGTTCTCCGAACTACTCAAAATTTCTGCTACCAGTTCTCCAAACTACTCAAAATTTCTGCTACCAGTTCTCCAAACTACTCAAAATTTACAGTACTGGTTCTCCGAACTACTCAAAATTTCCACTACCAGTTCTCCAAACTACTCAAAATTTCCACTACTGGTTCTCTGAACTACTCAAAATTTCTGCTACTGGTTCTCCAAACTACTCAAAATTTCCACTACCAGTTCTCCAAACTACTCAAAATTTACAGTACTGGTTCTCCGAACTACTCAAAATTTCCACTACTGGTTCTCTGAACTACTCAAAATTTCCACTACCAGTTCTCCAAACTACTCAAAATTTACAGTACTGGTTCTCCGAACTACTCAAAATTTCCACTACTGGTTCTCCAAACTACTCAAAATTTCCACTACCAGTTCTCCAAACTACTCAAAATTTCCACTACCAGTTCTCCAAACTACTCAAAATTTACAGTACTGGTTCTCCGAACTACTCAAAATTTCCACTACTGGTTCTCTGAACTACTCAAAATTTCCACTACTGGTTCTCCAAACTATTCAAAATTTCCACTACCAGTTCTCCAAACTACTCAAAATTTACAGTACTGGTTCTCCGAACTACTCAAAATTTCCACTACTGGTTCTCTGAACTACTCAAAATTTCCACTACCAGTTCTCCAAACTACTCAAAATTTACAGTACTGGTTCTCCGAACTACTCAAAATTTCCACTACTGGTTCTCCAAACTACTCAAAATTTCCACTACCAGTTCTCCAAACTACTCAAAATTTACAGTACTGGTTCTCCAAACTACTCAAAATTTACAGTACTGGTTCTCCGAACTACTCAAAATTTCCACTACTGGTTCTCTGAACTACTCAAAATTTCTGCTACTGGTTCTCCAAACTACTCAAAATTTCCACTACCAGTTCTCCAAACTACTCAAAATTTACAGTACTGGTTCTCCGAACTACTCAAAATTTCCACTACTGGTTCTCTGAACTACTCAAAATTTCCACTACCAGTTCTCCAAACTACTCAAAATTTACAGTACTGGTTCTCCGAACTACTCAAAATTTCCACTACTGGTTCTCCAAACTACTCAAAATTTCCACTACCAGTTCTCCAAACTACTCAAAATTTCCACTACCAGTTCTCCAAACTACTCAAAATTTACAGTACTGGTTCTCCGAACTACTCAAAATTTCCACTACTGGTTCTCTGAACTACTCAAAATTTCCACTACTGGTTCTCCAAACTATTCAAAATTTCCACTACCAGTTCTCCAAACTACTCAAAATTTACAGTACTGGTTCTCCGAACTACTCAAAATTTCCACTACTGGTTCTCTGAACTACTCAAAATTTCCACTACCAGTTCTCCAAACTACTCAAAATTTACAGTACTGGTTCTCCGAACTACTCAAAATTTCCACTACTGGTTCTCCAAACTACTCAAAATTTCCACTACCAGTTCTCCAAACTACTCAAAATTTACAGTACTGGTTCTCCAAACTACTCAAAATTTACAGTACTGGTTCTCCGAACTACTCAAAATTTCCACTACCAGTTCTCCAAACTACTCAAAATTTCCACTACTGGTTCTCTGAACTACTCAAAATTTCTGCTACTGGTTCTCCAAACTACTCAAAATTTCCACTACCAGTTCTCCAAACTACTCAAAATTTACAGTACTGGTTCTCCGAACTACTCAAAATTTCCACTACTGGTTCTCTGAACTACTCAAAATTTCCACTACCAGTTCTCCAAACTACTCAAAATTTACAGTACTGGTTCTCCGAACTACTCAAAATTTCCACTACTGGTTCTCCAAACTACTCAAAATTTCCACTACCAGTTCTCCAAACTACTCAAAATTTCCACTACCAGTTCTCCAAACTACTCAAAATTTACAGTACTGGTTCTCCGAACTACTCAAAATTTACAGTACTGGTTCTCCGAACTACTCAAAATTTCCACTACTGGTTCTCTGAACTACTCAAAATTTCCACTACCAGTTCTCCAAACTACTCAAAATTTACAGTACTGGTTCTCCGAACTACTCAAAATTTCCACTACTGGTTCTCCAAACTACTCAAAATTTCCACTACCAGTTCTCCAAACTACTCAAAATTTCCACTACCAGTTCTCCAAACTACTCAAAATTTACAGTACTGGTTCTCCGAACTACTCAAAATTTACAGTACTGGTTCTCCGAACTACTCAAAATTTCCACTACTGGTTCTCTGAACTACTCAAAATTTCCACTACCAGTTCTCCAAACTACTCAAAATTTACAGTACTGGTTCTCCGAACTACTCAAAATTTCCACTACCAGTTCTCCAAACTACTCAAAATTTCCACTACCAGTTCTCCAAACTACTCAAAATTTCCACTACCAGTTCTCCGAACTACTCAAAATTTCTGCTACAGGTTCTCCAAACTACTCAAAATTTCCACTACTGGTTCTCCGAACTACTCAAAATTTCCACTACTAGTTCTCCGAACTACTCAAAATTTCCACTACCAGTTCTCCGAACTACTCAAAATTTACAGTACTGGTTCTCCGAACTACTCAAAATTTACAGTACTGGTTCTCCGAACTACTCAAAATTTCCACTACTGGTTCTCTGAACTACTCAAAATTTCCACTACCAGTTCTCCAAACTACTCAAAATTTACAGTACTGGTTCTCCGAACTACTCAAAATTTCCACTACCAGTTCTCCAAACTACTCAAAATTTCCACTACCAGTTCTCCAAACTACTCAAAATTTCCACTACCAGTTCTCCGAACTACTCAAAATTTCTGCTACAGGTTCTCCAAACTACTCAAAATTTCCACTACTGGTTCTCCGAACTACTCAAAATTTCCACTACTAGTTCTCCGAACTACTCAAAATTTCCACTACCAGTTCTCCGAACTACTCAAAATTTCCACTACTGGTTCCCTGAACTACTCCAGAACCTGTCAGAACCTGTTAGATTTCACCCCTGGATCATCTTTCAGGGCAAAGCTATTCAGCCAGAATGGGAATTGCCCTTCATTGCATCGCCCAGCAAGATGCAGCCTAGAACTGTGTGTGCTTTATTTTGACTGCTGCCGCACACCGCTGGCTCCTATTTAAGTGGTGGTCCACTAAGACTCCAAGACCCCTCTCACAGTTACAGTTTTAGGAGATTTCTCACTGCCTATATACCAGTGATGGCGAAACTTTTCAGCACCGAGTGCCCAAACCAGAAGGCCTGTGCATGTGTGTGCATGTGCCAGAGCATTGGAAATTCGAAGACCAGCTGGCCGGCACACACATGCCTGTTTTTTGGCTGTTTTGGGGGCCATTTAGGGGCATTTTGGGGCCATTTTTCAGGCCATTTTCAGGCTGTTTTTGTAATGGTCTCAGTGGGTGCAAGCTGGTCTTTGTGGGCACTGGAGCACTGGAAAATGGCCTGAAAATAGCCCCGAAAAGGCCCAGAAATGGCCTGGAAAAATGCTTGGTTTTCTGGCCATTTTCTACTGCTGCGGTGCCCGCAGAGACCAATGTGCCAGAAACCAGAAGAACATCTGGTGACAGTGCACATGCCCACTGATATATATATATATCTGTGCTTGACTGTGCCACAGGGATGGAAGACAAGTTGATTCTGGACTCTTCTTCTTTGAGTTAAAGTATTATCTCCAGCCCTTGAGCTGGCAGAAAGCTATATTGGCATAAAATGTGATTTCTCCTGTACTCCAGTGTACTGGGGATTATGGTTACTGATTGATTAAGCATGGCTCTGATCATGTACTGTTGCTGAATTGCCTTAGGCCACATGTATATCTTGTAATCCTGGCAGATTCGTTGGAATTATTTCTTCTAGAAGTTTCAGTTAAAGCAAGCAACTGGAAAACTACTCCAGACGTGTCTTTTCTTTAGAGCAATAGAGAAGGCACGAGAAGCTACAGTGGTGGACCATTATCTTACCAGAGATATGAGGCTAGCAGATACCACTGTCCTTATTTACAGTGTGCAGGACATGTTAAAGTCAGGCATGTATAGATACTCCTTTATTTACAATACAATAGCAGAGTTGGAAGGGACCTTGGAGGTCTTCTAGTCCAACCCCCTGCCTAGGCAGGAAACCCCATACCGTTTCAGACAAATGGCTATCCAACATCTTCTTAAAGACTTCCAGTGTTGGGGCATTCACAACTTCTGGAGGCAACTTCTGTTCCACGGATTAATTGTTCTAACTGTCAGGAAGTTTCTTCTCAGTTCTAGGTTGCTTCTCTCCTTGATTAGTTTCCACGCTTTCTTGCAGATGTTTCATTATCCAACTAGGTAACATCATCAGTGCTAGAAGAGAGTTGGTTTTGGGAGGAGGAGGAGGAGGAGGAGGAGGAGGAGGAGGAGGAGGAGGAGGAGGAGGAGGAGGAGGAGGAGGAGGAGGAGGAGGAGGGGAAACTGTGAGGTCCTTGATGCTCTGCTTTCTTGCAGATGTTTCATTATCCAACTAGGTAACATCATCAGTGCTAGAAGAGAGTTGGTTTTGGGAGGAGGAGGAGGAGGAGGAGGAGGAGGAGGAGGAGGAGGAGGAGGAGGAGGAGGAGGAGGAGGAGGAGGAGGAGAAACTGTGAGGTCCTTGGTGCTCTGCTTTCTTGCAGAAGTTTCATTACCCAACTAGGTAACATCATCAGTGCTAGAAGGGAGTTGGTTTTGGGAGGAGGAGGAGGAGGAGGAGGAGGAGGAGGAGGAGGAGGAGGAGGAGGAGGAGGAGGAGGAGGAGGAGGAGGAGGAGGAGGAGGAGGAGGAGGTGGAGAAACTGTGAGGTCCTTGGTGCTCTGCTTTCTTGCAGATGTTTCATTATCCAACTAGGTAACATCATCAATGCTAGAAGGGAGTTGGTTTTGGGAGGAGGGAGAGGGAGAGGGGAGAAGGAGGAGGAACTGCGAATTATCACTGTCCAAATCTGCTACCAGTTGCACTGGCCACTGGCAGGCCACAACAGTACTTAGCCTCATTGTATATCACTTTGAATATAAACTTATCGACATACATTAAAATGAAATTTTGTTGCACACAGCTTTCAAAGAATCACCACCACAATATACCAAATATGAGCGTGGCAAAATAAATAAATAAATACAAAACTATGTATATACCCACGTATGTTATATGCCGCAGAGAAACAACACAGTCTACTTTACTTTACTTTACTTTTATTTGCGCTTATAGACCGCCCCCTCTCCCAAAAGGGACTTGGGGCAGTGTACAGTCCATACAGAAAATACATCACATGAATAATTAAATAATTAAATAATTACATTGTTAAATAGATGGATATGGAGGAGGTTAAAAAAGAACTGTACGTCTAAGTAAAGTATCTAAAATATAATTTAAAAAAAACCCTAAAAAATCCCATGTTAAATTTAAAACAGTTCCCCTAAAATGCCAGTTAAAAATATATCTGCCAGGAGGTAGAAGTTATGCATGTGCCAGGCCAGCCAATCGGAACAGGCGTGTCTTCAATTTTTGTCGGAAGGAGCGGAAGTCGGTGGTGGTTCTAATGTCGGGGGAGAGGTCATTCCAGAGGGTTGGGCCCATCACAGAGAAGGCCCTACTCCTTGGCGTCGCCCGTTGGCATTGCCTAGTGGACGGCACCAGGAGAAGTCCCTCCCTGTGAGAGCGGATTGGCCGCAGGGATGTGTGTGGCAGGATGCGATCCCGCAGGTAGCTAGGTCCTGTGCCATGGAGCTCTTTGAAGATGGTAATTAAAACCTTGAAACGCACCCGAAAAACCACAGGCAGCCAGTGCAGCTCGCGCAGGAGAGGTGTTACGTGGGAGTACCTAGTACACCCCATGACAGCCCACGCGGCTGCGTTCTGGACTAGCTGCAGTCTCCGGGCGCGTCCCAAGGGAAGCCCCATGTAGAGAGCATTGCAGTAGTCCAGGCGAGACATCACCAGTGCGTGAGTGACTGTGCGTAGGGCATCCCGGTCCAGTAGAGGGCGCAATTGGCGCACCAGGCGAACCTGGTGGAACGCCCCCCTTGCCACGGCTGCCACATGATCGTCCATTGACAGCCGGGCATCAAGGAGGACGCCCAAATTGCGCGCCCGTTCCACGGGGGGCAATTGTTTGCCCCCTATGGCCAGCGATGGAGTCAGCTGGCTGAACCGAGGTGCCGGTAACCACAGCCACTCAGTCTTGGAGGGGTTGAGTTTGAGTCTGCTGTCCCCCATCCAGACCCCGACGGCTTCTAAACACCGGGACATCACTTCGACAGCCTCGTTGGGGTGGTTTGGGGTTGAAATGTACAGCTGGTTATCATCAGCGTACAGATGGTACTCAACCCCAAAACCACGGATGATCTCACCCAGTGGCTTCACATATGCGTTGAACAGAAGAGGCGAGAGGACCGACCCCTGTGGCACCCCACAAGTGAGTGGCCTCAGGGTCGACCTCTGCCCTCCTGTCAACACACATTGCGTCCGGTCGGAGAGGTAGGAGCCGAACCACCGCAAAACGGTGCCTCCGACTCCCATCCCCTCCAGCCGGCGCAATAAGATACCATGGTCGATGGTATCAAAAGCCGCCGAGAGATCTAATAGGACCAGGATAGAGGAACAACCTCTATCTCTGGCCCTCCAGAGATCATCAACCAACGCGACCAAGGCTGTCTCCGTGCTGTGCCCAGGTCGGAAGCCGGACTGGCGTGGGTCTAGATATTCGGATTCGTCAAGGTGTCGCGGAAATTGCTGTGCCACCACATTCTCAACAACCTTCGCTAGAAAGGGAAGGTTGGAGACTGGATGGTAATTAGCTAGCTCCGTCGGGTCAAGTGAAGGCCTCTTGAGTAAGGGCCTCACCACCGCCTCTTTCAAGGCAGTTGGTAAGGATCCCTCGCCCAACGAGGCGTTCACCAGGCCCAGAAGCCAGCCTCGTGTCACCTCCCAGGTTGCCAGTACCAGCCAGGAGGGACACGGGTCCATTGAACATGTGGTGGGTCGCAGCCGTCCACGTAACCTGTCCAAATCCTCGGGGGCAACAGAGTCAAACTCCTCCCAGAATGGTCTCACAAGACTCACTGTTGACGGCTCGCCCGGTCCACTGAAGGGGGCCCATCCGCTCCGGATCTGAACGACTTTGTCCTGCAGATATTCCCCAAACTCCTCTGCTCTGCCCTGTAAGGGTGCCCCCCGCGTCACCTGCGATAAGAGGGAGCGGGTCACCCTAAACAGGGCGGCAGGGCGGTTATCAGTGGACGCAATAAGAGCGGCACAATGTCTACGTTTGGCCGCCCTCAATGCCACAAGGTAGGTCCGTAAATAGGCTCTTACCTGTGTTCGATCAGATTCGGAGCATGAGGACCTCCACCTGCTCTCTAGACGTCTCCTATGGCGCTTCATCACCCTCAACTCCTCGGTATACCAAGGAGCTCGGGTGGGTCGCTGCCGTAGGAGAGGTTGCAAAGGCGCGACCCGGTCCAAGGCCCCAGCTGCCGCCCTATTCCAGGCGGCCACTAGGTCCTCCGACCGAGAGCGGATCAGGGCTACAGGTAGTGGCCCAAGCTCTGTCTGGAACCTATCCGGTTCCATCAGGTGCTTGGGGCGGTACCAGCTTGGACAGTCTGGCTCCGCCTCCTCGTGGTGGGGGGTAGTGCCAGGGAAGTCCAGCCGGAGACATGAGTGATCTGACCATGACAGGGGAGTAATAACTAAGTCCCCTATTCCCAGATCACTCGTCCACTGCTCAGATACAAAAACAAGGTCCAGTGTGTGGCCACCTTCGTGTGTGGGGCCCTGAATTAATTGGGTCAGGTCCATGGCTGTCATGGAAGCCATGAACTCCCGAGCTACCTCAGATGCTACTCCCGTCGACGGCAAGTTGAAATCCCCCATAACCAAAAGCTTGGGGATCTCAACTGCCGTCTCTGAGATCAGCTCGAGGAGCTCGGGCAGGGCCACTGATGCATAGCGAGGAGCCAAGTATACAATCAGCAGACCCCACTGCCTCCCTGGGCCCCATTTCACACCTAGGGACTCACACCCGGGTATCTGAGGGACAGTGAACTCTCTCGGCTCTAAACATTCCCGTATAACTACCGCCACCCCACCACCCTTACCCAGGGCCCGAGGCTGATGGAATGCACAGAAACCCGGTGGGCACATTTCCATGAGGGGTAAACCACCCTCGTGGCCCAACCAGGTCTCCGTTATCCCTGCAAGGTCCAGCTCCCCCTCAGAGATCAACTCATTAACGAGGGGGGCCTTGTTGGTCACGGACCTTGCATTGCAGAGCATCAGCCGCAGGCCCTGGCTCTGTAGTTCCTGGCCACCTAGACTGCGGGGGTTGGTACAAACGACCGGGTGTAGCCAGCAGCCACGGTCTCCCAACCGACCTTGTGATCTTCTCTTGTCCTCGCATCCCCCCTCCCCGCGACCGTTGTAATAAAACAACCCTCTGTTGGAATAGCTTGTTCCCTCCCCCCCCACTCCGCTCACTTCCCTCCTGGACTCACCTATTCGTCTGGCACTGGCTCCCCTCCCGGCCTTGTTGACCCACCCACCCTCCCTGGAACCCCCTAACAACGATACAAAACATTTAATTAAAAATCCCCTTAGCTTCCGTTTCTTCCTCCTCTCGGGGTTCACAAACCCGTCATCAAGGCAGGCCCTTGAGAAAGCTAAGGGCCATGCCTGCAAGAGAGGGGCCTCCCGCAGGCGGAGCAGGTCAGTCCTCGAGTAGATTGTTAAAAACCCGGTGGGGTCAGGTGCTGCTGGTGGAAAGTTAGTAGACAGTGGGTCAGGGTCTCCGTAGGAAGTAGGAGGCTAGTTCGAATGCATGCATGTACATGGTGAGAAAAACCTTGTGAGTTTACCAGAGGGACAGCCTCGGGAACAAAACAGTTACAGGATCTGGAAGTCCTGCTAGAAATACTTTGAAACCTCCTCCCAGAGGGGAGCAACAGAAACAGACCGTGAAGTGTGTGTGTGTGTGTGGGGTCTCTAACAAGGCTTTGAGCTCTAAGCCCATAGCGCTTATAAGCAATATCCTGAATAATGGGAAATGAACTTCCTATAATCTTCTTGGTTGTCCTCACCACTCCCTGTAGGGATTTTCTATGAGGCACTGCTACCACCAAACCAAACAGGGATCAGGATGAAATCCTCCCAGTTCAGCCCTGTTTGGCTGAACCAGCAGGGACAATGGTCATTGGTTCTCTGAACAAGTGACAAAAATCCTTGGTGGCCCCCGCCCACATCCACCTGCTCACCCAATAGCCACTTGACATGCCCACCCAATCTGAACGTTTCTCCCTCCATTCACAGCAGAGCTGCTGCAGCCTGTCCCTTTAAGGTAGATCCAGGGAGGGAGGGAGGGGGCTGGGGGGCATAAAAGGAGTAGCAGTTCCACTGTGAACGGAGGGAGAAGCATTCAGAATTCTCTCTGCTGTATTTAACATTGAATTCTGTGGCAGAGACAATCCAAACGTTTCTCCCTCCATTCACAGCAGAGCTGCTCCTCCTTTTATGGTCCCCCTCCCCCGGGTTCCCTCCTTCCCAGGGACTATCTTAAAGGGACAGGCTGCAGCAGCTCTGCTGTGAATGGAGGGAGAAATGTTTGGATTCTCTCTGCCACAGCATTCCCTATGATCCCTTCTCATGCTCATACACACATCATTTTTTTTTCCTACCGGGTTCTGCGGGCGTGGCTTGGTGGTGGTGGGGTCATGTGACTGAGTGGGCATGACCATGAGGGACATTGAGTTGGCCACACCCACTCAGTCACAGGACACCCCTTCCACCCCACAGAACCAGTAGGGGAAAAATGAATGTCACCCCTGACAGGGGTGCAATTTGTTAGAATGCTTTCAAACGTGTCTCTGTCAAAAGCGGCCAGGACAGAAGGAGAAAGATGCGCACTCCTCATCCGACGCAGGAAATGCAGACACTAAAGATGATGTGTGGAGGGGCCATTTCATATTGTTAGTTATGTGCATCCCCAGATATTTAATGCTGTAATGGTCGAAAGTGTTATTTCATTACATAGAAATACATTTTGGTTAGGAGAAGTGCTAGAAGTTTTCCATTCCATTTTTGGTTTTCCTTTCAAAATATCTACTGTGAAGCTGATTGATTGATTGATTGATTACGTGTCATCAAGGCAGTGTCAACTCTTAGTGACTGCACAGAGAGGATGTTATGTATCCAACTGGGATTTTCTAGCTTTCAAACATCTATTCCCCTATAATTGAGTGAAGCAGATAGATGTTTAAAAATAGAAAAGGAATTGATAAATGGCCCTTCAACCTCATTTAATCATTGCGCATTTGCCTGAAATTATTACTAGCATAGCCATCAGGTCATAATTAGAACAAAATTGTTTGTTTTTTATAATATGAAAGCCATTCTTGGCCCTTCCTGCTAGGATCAAGCACTTTTATCATCAAGAGAAGAAATCCAATTTTAAAATGAACACGGAAGGTACATATTTTAATTTCAGAACTGACTTCTTGGCAGCCTACATTAAAGTTATTGAATGCTGCCACTGAACCATTGTCCGCCTAGCCCCTTCTAAGCGCATTAATTGCTGAGCATTTCTATGAAGTGTTCGAACCATTATATGCCCTTTATAGGGGGGTCGTGAGGCTGGCTTCCTTCTTTTAACTTTCGCTTCAAGTAAAATTGGGTAAAAGAATTATGAATAAATACATTGAATTTCCTTGAATTTCACTTGAGCATTGCAAATGGGTTTGGAATTCCAAGAAAGCTCCAAACCCATTTGCACTACATAGGTGACCCTGAGGACACAGATAAATCTCCAGATGGCCTCAATAACTATCTAAGATAAAGGTAAAGTTTCCCCTCGCATATATGTGCTAGTCGTTCCCGACTCTAGGGGGCGGTGCTCATCTCTGTTTCAAAGCCGAAGAGCCAGCGCTGTCCGAAGACGTCTCCGTGGTCATGTGGCCGGCATGACTCAATGCCAAAGGCGCATGGAACGCTGTTCCCTTCCCACCAAAGGTGGTTCCTATTTTTCTACTTGCATTTTTTATGTGCTTTCGAATTGCTAGGTGTGCAGAAGCTGGGAAAAGTCACGGGAGCTCACTCTGTTATGTGGCGCTAGGGATTCGAACTGCCGAACTGCTGATTTTTCTGATTGACAAGCTCAGCGTCTTCGCCACTGAGCCACCTGTGATGACCACCAAGGTCCCTTCCAAATTGTCATTCTATGTTCTATCTTCGTTTTTCTACTTTCTTCATTCCCAACACGTCTATTGACCCTATTTTACAGCCCTTCCCTCTGTCCTTTCCCACCCACCCAATTCATCCTTTATTCTATGTTGCATTTCTAGGGTGTTTGGTGTCCACTCCAGAGACGCCTCCCTGTAAAAACCTTGCCACTGTTGCCATGGGGGCCTCCGTCGAGAGTTCCTTCCACTTCCCACCTTTCCTGCTCTTCAGAACCGAAAGCTTCTCCCCTCCCCCACCCCCGTCATCTCAGGAAGTAAGAAAGCTGCCAGATCTATTGCAAAAGCAAAGTTATTCCTCTCCGGGCTCTGAAGAATGCAAACAGCATTCCTTCGCAATGAATCACCTGCCTATTATCAAGAAATGGAGTGTGGGAGGTTTAATTTGCAGAGATGCCCACTTGATGTTTCCTATAGAAGAGAATATGTGCGGCTCAGGGCTGAATTGTGGAGTCCTTGTTGTTCTGGGAGCTGGGTGGTTTTCTTGCAGACGTTTCATGACCCAAATAGGGAACAGGATCAGTGCAGGAAGGGAATGGAGTTGGAGGGGGAGGAGGAGGAGGAGGAGGAGGGGAAGGAAGTTTACTGAAGTTTCCTTGGTGCTCTCTGAGCTTGGTGTGGGGATTTTTGCAGACGTTTCATGACCCAACTAAGAAACATCATCAGTGGAGGAAGGGATTGAGGTTTGTGGGGGGGTGGAGGAGGAGGAGGAGGAGGAGGAGGAGGAGGAGGAGGAGGAGGAGGAGGAGGAGGAATGTAGGGTTTTTGGTGCACTCTGAGTTTGGTGGTTTTCTTGGAGACGTTTCATGACCCAACTAGGGAACATCATCAGTGGAGGAAGGGACTGGGGTTTGTCGAGAGGAGGAGGAGGAGAAGGAGGAGGATTGTGGGGTCCTTTGTGTTCTCTGAGCTTGGACATTTTCTTGCAAATATTTCATCACCCAACTAGGGGGCATCATCAGTGCAGGAAGGGACTGGGGTTTGTGGAGAGGAGGAGGAGGAAGAGGAGGAGGAGGGGTGAAGGAAGAGGAGGAAGATTGTGGGGTTCCTGGTGCTCTCTGAGCTTGGTAGTTTTCTTGCAGATGTTTCATGACCCAACTAGGGAACACCCTCAGTTCAGAAGGGCCTGGGCTTGGAGGGAGAGGAAGAGCAGGAGTCTTCTCTCTCAGGTGCCTTCTCTCCTTGATAGTTTCTTGTCTTGCCTTCTGGTGCTTTCAAAAATAAGTTGATCCTCCTCTTCCTCTTCTTTGTGGCAGCCCCTCAAATACTGGAAGATTGTTATCATGTCACCCCTAGTCCTTCTTTTCTGGCCAAACTCAAATCCTGCAATCGTTCTTCCTATGTTTTGGTCTCCAGGCCTTTAATCATCTTCGTTGTTCTTCTCTGCACTTTTCCCAAAGTCTCAGCATCTTTTCTGTAATGTGGTGACTAAAACTGGATGCAGGACTCCACATGTGGCCTTATTCCATGCTGTGAACATCTGCCCCATGACAAGGTGGAACCAAAGTCCATTCACTCTACTTATGCAGTTGTCGGGTTATATTTAGTATTGCAGATAACTGGTTAATCTGGACAGATTTCTATTTATAGGCGAGCAGCCATAAAGAAGCTAAATTGAAATATCTCCTCATCTCCTTCTTGGTTCTTTGGGTCCAACCATGAAGGTAAAAATGCATTATGGGTAAAGAGAAGTGTCATGGCTTTGCCAACCTTCATTCTTCAAATACACATAGACTGCAATTCCCGGGATTGCTTAGGCATTTGATGCCCTTGGATGTCTATGGAGATTCTCAGTCACCCAGGTCATGGTTGTCCCAAAGGTGCTTTTTTATTTTTCAAAAGGCAGCTAGACTTTGTTTTTCAGTGAAGATAGAAATAGAATAACAGAGTTGGAAGGGACCTTTGAGGTCTTCTACTCCACCCCCTGCTCAAGCAGGAAACCCTACACCATTTCAGACAAATGGCTATCCAACATCTTCTTAAAAACTTCCAGTGTTGGGGCATTCACAACTTCTGGAGGCAACTTCTGTTCCACTGGTTCATTGTTCTCACTGTCAGGAAATTTCTCCTCAGTTCTAAGTTGCTTCTCTCCTTGATTAGTTTCCACCCATTGCTTCTTGTTCTACCCTCAGGTGCCCTGGAGAATAGTTTCAAGGTTCTGATTACCATCTTTAAAGCGCTCCATGGCATAGGGCCTAGTTACCTGCGGGATCGCATCCTCCCACATACATCCCTGCGGCCAATTCGCTCTCACAGGGAGGGCCTTCTCCTGGTGCCGTCCACGAGGCAATGCCAACGGGCGACACCGAGGAGTAGGGCCTTCTCTGTGATGGGCCCAACCCTCTGGAATGACCTCCCCCCCGACATCAGAACCACTACTGACCTCCGCTCCTTCCGGCAAAAATTAAAGACACACCTGTTCCGACTGGCTGGTCTGGCATAATTTATAACGTCTACCTCCTGGCATACACATTTTTACTGGTTTTTAGAGGGATAGTCTTTTTAAATTTAATCTTATATGATATTGGGATTTTAAATTTTGTATATTTTGATTTATTTATTTAGCTGTACAGTTTGGCATATTTTTATCCTCCTCTCATATACGTATTTATGTATCTATTATTATGTTTTAATTTGTTGTTTTTTTGATACGGACTGTACACCGCCCCGAGTCCCTTTCGGGAGAGGGGGCGGTATATAAACGCAAATAAATAAATAAATAAATAAATAAATAAATAAATAAATAAAAAATAAATAAGTTTGATTCCCTCTTCTTTGTGGCAGCCCTTGAGATATTGGAAGACTGCTATCATGTCTCCCCTAGTCCTTCTTTTCATTAGACATACCCAGTTCCTGCATCCGTTCTTCATATGTTTTAGTCTCCAGTCCCCTAATCCTCTTTGTTGCTCTTCTCTGCATTCTTTCTACCTTCTAAACTTAATAACAGAATAACAAGAGTTGGAAGGGACCCTGGAGGTCTTCTAGTCCAACCCCCTGCTCAAGCAGGAGACCCTACACCACTTCAGACAAATGGCTATCCAACATCTTCTTAAAAACTTCCAGTGTTGTGGCATTCACAACTTCTGGAGGCAAGATGTTCCATGGATTAATTGTTCTAACTGACAGGAAGTTTCTCCTCAGTTCTAAGTTGCTTCTCTCCTTGATTAGTTTCCACCCATTGCTTCTTGTTCTACCCTCAGGTGCCTTGGAGAATAGCTTGACTCCCTCTTCTTTGTGGCAGCCTCTGAGATATTGGAAAACTGCTATAATGTCTCCCCTAGTCCTTCTTTTCATTAAACTAGACATACCCAGTTCCTGCAACTGTTCTTCATATGTTTTAGTCTCCAGTCCCCTAATCCTCTTTGTTGCTCTTCTCTGCACTCTTTCTAGAGTCTCCACATCTTTTCTACATCGTGACAACCAAAATTGGATGTTTCACTTCTGGTCTGAGAAGCTTCTTCAGTTCTGACTGAATGGTGGCGAATGGAAAAATTTCTATTCTTCGTTTATTAGCACTTGTGCTGGGAATCATTAAGGCCCCTTGAAGGTGTACCTGTGTCCTCAGGGACACCTGAGTGGTGCAAATGGGTGTGTGAAGCCTTCTTGGAACTGTTGAAAGGACGATGCAGTAGACTGGAGATAGATGATGTCGTACCACTCCCCTTCTGCAGAGAGAGGGCTGTTCAATCTTGACACAACTTCTTTGACCCTTCTTTCAAACTAGTGGTCTTCTCTACACAAATTGTGTCCAGAAAGATGACTGCAAGGAATATAAATCTTTTCATTCTCTGTGGTTCAGTCACAACTGAAGAAGCTCCTTGGATGAGAAGAGAAATGTCTTCAAGTCTAGTTGCCTTTTGAAAAACAAAACAAAACGCAACACCTTTGGGATGTCCTTAAAGATGGCATTAAAAAGAGATTCACGAGGAGAAACGAAGCCAAGACTGCTCAAGGTTATTTAACAGATTAACAGAGTTGGAAGGAACCTTGAAGGGATCTAGTCCAACCCCCCCCACTAGCCCAAGCAGGAGACCCTACATCATTTCTGACAGATGGCAGTCCAATTTCTTCTTGAAAGCCTCCAGGGATGAAGCTCCCACATCTTCTGAAGGCAACTTTTGTTCCATTGGTTGATTGCTCTCACTGTCAGAAAATTCCTCCTTATTTCCAGGTTCCTTGGTCAGTTTCCATCCAATTATTCCTTGCCTGGCTTTCAGGTGCTTTGGAAAATAGTTTGACCTCCTCCTCTCTATTGCAGCCCCTCAAATATTGGAAGACTCCTATCCTGTCTCCCCTGGCCCTTCTCTTCACTAGACTAGCCATGCCTAGTTCCTGCAACCGTTCATCATTTATCGTATGTTTTAGCCTCCAGTCCCCTCATCATCCTGGTTGCTCTTCTCTGACTCTTTCTAGAATCTCAATATCCTTTACAGATTAACAGAGTTGGAAGGGAGCTTGTAGGTCATCTAGTCCAACCCCCAGCCCAAGCAGGAGACCCTACACCATTTCTGACACATGTCAGTCCAATCTCTTCTTGAAAGCCTCCAGGGATGAAGCTCCCACAACTTCTGAAGGCAACTTCTGTTCCATCGGTTGATTGTTCTCACCGTCAGAAAATCCCTCCTTATTTCCAGGTTGAATCTCTCCTTGGTCAGTTTCCATCCATTGTTCCTTTCCTGGCCTGATTTTTTCCTGCTGCTTGGATATCTTCTAGAAAAAAAAATATGTTCAGCGCATATGTGAAAATAAAAAGCATGCAGGTGTTTCTCCAGCTTTTGTGTCATTCGTGGCAAAACATTTTGTCAGCTTTCTGCTGACAAAGATTTCTCCCTAGCCAGGACCACTCGGCTCATCCAGCTGAGTCACTTCCATCCGCACCACAGCCTCTCTCTAGTTCCCTTCCAGCTGGGCTTATTTTTATTTTATATTTTATTGAAAGCAGAAGAAAGCAATAAAAATCCCGAGGAAACAAAATCATCAGCCAGCCCCACAATTATTTCTGGGGGGCGGGGGGGGGAGAGAAAAAAGTTGACACCAGAGTATTCTTGGACCAAACCCGGATACTTTATCAACATCCGCGCTTGTCCCAATTCTCCCCTGCGGTTGTGATGGGTCTTTTTCTAATGTGTGTTTTTGTGTGATTGTTCTCCTTGCGAAGACTTCATCAATTATGCTGTCCACCCAGTCTCCGGTTGGGCAAGAAGCCCCTTTTGTGTCTTGTGACATTTCGCGATAAGCGCATTAGAAGAACCAGAAGGATTAAAAATATGCAAATGCTTCAGGAAAGTTCTCCCTGTGACAATATGAGTCTTTTGGTCCTTCACTCAATTAAATGGAAGTTCTCTTGGAATCAAAAGGGCCTTTCCTTAGAACTGGGATAGGCAAACCTATGGTGCAAGTGTCATAGGTGGCACCCAGAGCCCTCTCTGTGGGCAGGAGAACCGTCGCCCCAGCTCAGCCCCACCGTGCATGCGCGCGCATCTCTCACTGGCCAGCTGATTTTGAGGTCTCTGCCACTCATGTGTGGGGGTGGGGCGCATGCAGGAGACATGTGTCTGCATTCAGTTTTGGTCCCCACGATGTAGAAAAGATGCTGAGACTCTAGAAAGAGTGCAGAGAAGAGCAACAAAGAGGATTAGGGGACTGGAGACTAAAACATATGAAGAACGGTTGCAGGAACTGGGGATGTTTAGCTTAAGAGAAAGAAGGACTAGGGGAGATAGCAGTGTTCCAATATCTCAGGGGTTGCCACAAAGAAGAGGGAGTCAAACTATTCTCCAAGGCACCTGAGGGTAGAACAAGAAGCAATGGGTGGAAACTAATCAAGGAGAGAAGCAACTTAGAACTGAGGAGAAATGTCCTGACATTTAGAACAATTAATCAGTGGAACAGAAATTGCCTCCAGAAGTTGTGAATGCCCCAACACTGGAAGTCTTGGAGAAGATGTTGGACAGCCATTTGTCTGAAACGGTATAGGGTTTCCTGCCTAGGCAGGGGGTTGGACTAGAAGACCTCCAAGGTCCCTTCCAACTCTGCTATTGTATGTATTGTTTGTATTGTATGTATCTGTTCACAGGGGGTTGGGGGTCACACATGCATGCGTGGGGGGAGGGGGAAGAGCAGAGGGTGCGGCTCCCCCCCCCCCCGCGGCACATTTTTGGTCCCAGGAGACTGCAGGGAGTCCTACTAGGCCCAAAATGGGGCATGGGGGGAGTGGAGGGAGTGCAAGGGGGGTGCGGGGAGTGCAAGGGGTCATACGCACATGCGAGGGGGGTGCATGGAGGATCATATATGCATGCACAGGGTGCGGGCTGTGGGAAGGGTGTTTGCGAACGCATTGGGTGATGGGTGCAGGCGCATGCTTTTGGCAGGTGATGAGAAAAATGGTTAGCCGTCACTGCCTTAGACGGTACGGATCGGGTGAGTGGAAAAGAAAGAGACTTGGGCCTTCTGCAGAATTACATTACGAAGATGTCCAATAGTTCACAGCCTAGATCAGGGGTGTCCAAACTTGGGAACTTTAAGACTTGTGGACTTCAACTCCCAGAATTCCCCAGCCAGCATGGCTGGCTGGGGAATTCTGGGAGTTGAAGTCCACAAGTCTTAAAGTTCCCAAGTTTGGACACCCCTGGCCTAGATTCTCCAATGGAGGAAGCAGAACAGGTTTACACCGTTGAACCTTGTTTAGATTGGCCCCTGAGATGAAATTCAGGAACCGTCAGAAAGGAAGGCACAAAAATGAGGCTTCAAATCACTTGGGATTGAGCCAGGGGTGAGTTCCTGCCGGGGTTACTGCCAGTTCAGCGGGTAAAAAATGTACATCTAAAAATCTCTGTGTCTGTGCCAAATGTTAAAAAAGAGGGGGGGGGGGGGAATACATTTCTGCAATGAGAGCAAAGGTGAGAAGAAGGCAAGAAGCAGCCAGTTGCATGAAGCTAGAAGACTTTGCCGGCCAAAGTTTTCTGTCGATTCTCTGGGCGTGGCTTGGTGAGTTTGGCTTGGTGGGTTGCCATGAGTGATGTAAAGTTTGCCATGCCCACTCAGTCACATGACTCTCCCACCAAGCCATGCCCACCGAACCAATAAGGGGGAAAAAATTAAATTTCACCACTGTCAAATATTGGAAGACTGTTATCCTGTCTCCCCTGGTCCTTCTCTTCACTAGACTAGCCAGGCCCAGTTCCTGCAACCGTTCTTCATATGTTTTAGCCTCCAGTCCCCTCACCCTCTTCGTTACTCTTCACTGCCCTCTTTCTAGAGTCTCCACACAGGGATGAAATCCAGCAGATTCTGATCCACTGATTCATTGTTCTCACTGTCAGGAAATTTCTCCTTTGTTCTAAGTCGCTTCCCTCCTTGATTAGTTTCCACCCATTATTTCTTGCCTGCCTTCAGGTGCTTTGGAGAATAGGCCGACCCCCTCTTTTCTGTGGCAGCCCCTCAAATTATGAAACACTGATATCATGTCACCCCTAACCCTTCTCTTCTTTAGATTAAATATACCCAGTTCCTGCAACTGTTCCAGAGGTGGCATTCAGCAGGTTCTGACCTCTTCTGGAGAACCAGTAAAGGAAATTTTGAGTAGTTTGGAGAACTGGCAAATACCATCTCTGGCTGGCCCCAGAGTGGGCTGGGAATTGAGATTTTGAAGTATCCTTCCCCTGCCACGCCCACTAAGCCACGCCCACAGAACCGTCAGTAAAAAAAATTAAATTTCACCACCGTCTCCACATCTTTTTTTTTTTTTTTTACATCATGACAACCAAAACTGGATGCAGTACTCTGGGGGTGGCCTTACTAAGGCTTTGTAAAGTGGTACTACTACTTCAACTGATCTTGATTCTATCCCTCTGTTGAATGCAGCCTAGGATTGTGTGTTGGCTTTCTGGGCCGCCACTGCACACTGTTGCAATCTTTAACACAATTTCCATTGTTGTCAAGAGATAGACCTTCGAAGCTTATTGTGAATGGACTCTTACTTATTGGTTTTGTGGGGAGGAAAGAGGAAGGCAGCGATATTCTTGTAAATAATAAACCTTAATGCTAGTCACGGTACTCCTTCAATAGCTCTCTCTCTCTCTTTTCCACTCATTACTAGAGATAAAATTTATAGAATTTGAAATAAATGGCAATAATAAACATAATTATTACGGAGGCCCGGGAGAAAATTAATAGCTTTCCATAGATTATTCTGGTTTGTATTCAGAGAGGGTCATTGGCAGAAAGCTACCCGTAGCATTCGCTTCTGCTGTGTAGAGCAAAAACAAACAACATTTTACCTCTTAATTTTTAATTGGGCCTCGAAGCCAAGCATGCAATCCAGACTTGCCTTTGTTAAGAAACAGGAAAAGAAACAAAACCTGACTAATTATTTGGAGATAAATGCAGAGCTATAAGAAACACAAGAATATCCTTTGGCGACCATCAGAAAATTCAAATAGCTCTTCAGCCTACTCTAAAGACCAAGGGTGGGATTCAAAAATGTTGGAATGGTGTGGGAGGAGGAATGGATTTCCAGAGGAATAAAACTGCAGACTGCAGGAACCAATTGCGCCACTCAGGTGACCCCGAGGACATCGATAAATCTCCCAAGTGCTTCAAGGACCCTCTAAAAGGATGCAAGTGACCAGCTGTCTGCAAGGAATATAAATCCTTCCATTCCCCACCATCCAGTCAGAACTGAAGAAGCTTCTTGGATGAGAAGCGAAACGTCTTCAAAGAAAAACCAGAAAGTCCAGTTGCCTTCTGAAAAAAGCACCTTTGGTACAACCATGTCCTGGAGGACCGAGAATCTCCACAGACATTTTGGCACACATGCATTCATCCGCAGAGACCATAGTGTAAGGATAGTAGCAACTTCAATGTGAAAAAGGTTGAAATATCTGTGTTGAATGACTGTAGGATACCACCTGAAGCTACATGAGTCCTGCTCTATGAGCTTGTTGGTTTTCTGACAGATGTTTCATGACCCAAGTAGGTAGCCTCATCAGTGCTAGGTGTGAAGGGGTTTTTTCTCTCTGTTTATATAGACAGTGGCTTGTCCTGTGAATGTTTGTGGAAGTTGCTTACAGTTTATTGTCTGAATTAAAAATTCTTTGATTGGGGCATTGTTTACTTTTTAATTATTGGTCTTGCGGTAATCCAGATGTTAATCTCTGCTTAGCTGGGTGCTGGTTGCTGGCAAGGGGTTGCTACGACCTCTTAGCTTTTTGAGCGTCTCAGTTGAATGGTATGTAAATGCTGTTTATCTCCGTGTGCCTGTTGATGGCTGATTTGCCTGAGTACTTAGCCCTGTGATTATCTGTGGAATCTCTCTCTTCTGGATTTGGGAAGGGGCAGCCCATATTCTCTGCAGATGTTCCTGTACACAATGCAGAGCTATTTGGTGATGCTGATCAGCATAAGCTTTGTTGCATGGTTACTGGGATGGAGAGAAGAGCCTGCAGTTAGATTTCCACACTTAAGTTATTGCGATGACTCCCTCGGATGCTTCTGTAGATATCTCTCCAGATGTCAGTTGAACCAGTTCCAGGCACAGCTGGAAAGCCCTTGGTTAATGGCCCCAAGCAGCCATCTTAGAGGGGCTTGGATCAAGCACAGCTGAAGCAGGACAGCCCAGAAGTTTCAGGTGGAGAAAGCTAGCAGAAGAAGAACTGCCTTCGCCATCTAATCTGAGAACAGGTAGGGCAGGGAAAGGAAGGAGCAGTGAAGGTCAGCCAGATTGCTCGTGAGGAGGCAGCCTCATCCCTCTGAATGGGCTGCAGAGGAAGCTGGCTATTTAGCACAGCAGAGAGAAGGAAGTGATGCTGGATACAAGGAGTTCATTTCTTAGCTGTGTGTTTCCTGGTCCTTGCGAGTCTGGCCTCATTTTGGATCGACACCACGCCTTGACTTGGATGGTGCCTTGTGAACCGTGGATTTTCTTGCCTCGAGAACCCTCTTGTGTTGTGGATTTAATTTTGGCCTGGTGGGTTTATTTGGCCTGGGAAAGTTTCAAGTGACTTCAAGTCTAGTCATTGGCCATTGCTCTGCAGACTAGCATTGGCCTGCTTGGGGTTGGGCTTCATTGGGACAGTTCTGGGTTTTGGGTGAAGGGAGTTGAGGGGGAACATTAGTTAACCCACTGAACCACAGGGGGGGGTATGAGAGAGAGAGAGGGAGAGAAGGAGAGAAGGAGAGAGAGGGGGGAGGGAGGGAGAGAGGGAGAGGGAGAGAGAGCGCAAGCAGGACAGCAGTTATGAACATTAGAGGACTGGAGGCTAAAGCATATGAAGAACGGTTGCAGGAACTGGGCATGTCTAGTTTAATGAAAAGAAGGACTAGGGGAGACATGAGAGCAGTCTTCCAATATCTCAGGGGTTGCCACAGAGAAGAGGGGGGTCAACCTGTTCTCCAACGTACCTGAAGGCAGGGCGAGAAGCAACAGATGGAAGCTAATCAAGGAGAGAAGCAACCTAGAAAATAGGAGAAACTTCCTGATAGTTAGAACAATTAATCAGTGGAAAACCTTCCCTCCAGAAGTTGTAAATTCTCGTACACTGGAAGTTTTTAGGAAGAGATTGGATAACCAATTGTCTAAAATCATTTAGGGTCTTCTCCTTGAGCAGTGGGTTGGATTAGAAGACCTCTAAGATCCCTTCCAACTCTATTTATTCTATTCTATTCCATTCCATTCTTTATTATTCCATTCTATTCTATTCTGTTCTGTTCCGTTCCGTTCCGTTCCGTTCCGTTCCATTCATTCTTTATTATTCTATTCTATTCTATTCCATTCTATTCTCTATTCTATTCTATTCCATTCCATTCTCTATTCTATTCTATTCTATTCTATTCTATTCTATTCCATTCCATTCCATTCCATTCTTTATTATTCTATTCTATTCTAGTCTGTTCTGCTCTGTTCTGTTCCCTATTCATATATATATTCACACGTGTGCAGATCCATGCATACCTCTCTTTAGAGCCACCGAGATGAAGGCCCGTTGCCTTCACCTTCCCACCGTAGGACCTGATGGCTCCTACAGACAATGCCAATACTTCAGGTTCCAATGAAATGAACAAGGCGACAGCCCAAAAGGAGAGACTGCCGTCATCTGAGCACTAACTGAAACGATGTCGCTTGCAGCAGCAATCACAGAGGTGCTATTATTGATTTTTCCAAACGGGAACGCCTGTCTCCGGAGTCCTTGCTTGTAAGGATAATTTGGCTGCTTTAAATATGCAGATCACGTCCCTCTAATTGTGCTTCCACTCTTATTTGCATTTACATTCCCGACTGTCACTCTGATCAGCTTCATGTATGTTTGTGTGTGTTTGAAAGTACGGGAGGGCTGGTCCTTTGTAGATGGATCCTCCACTTTTATTATTAGCAGGATCTGGTAAAAAATAAGGCAATCGGATTAGCTGGGCGATGCATTTCATGAAAAAGGAGCAAATAAATAGATCCAACAACTGCTTTTGTCTAACAGAGGATGGTTTCACCAGCTGGGTGAAGAATACTATTCCACAGTTCTTCTCTGTTCCAAACCAATGAAAAGCTTCAGTCCACCTTCTTGAATTGCAAATGGCCGTTGATATTCTCCCTCATCCAGGTAGTGGTTGTCCCAAAGGGGCTTTTTTTTCAGGAGGCAACTGGATTTTCTTGTTTTTTTTTCTTTTGAAGACATTTCACTTCTCCTCCAAGAAGCTTCTTCAGCTCTGACAGGATAGTGGGGTAGTGGAAGGATTGATGCTCCTTGCGGACAGCTGGTCATTTGCATCCTTTGAGAGGGTCGTTGAGGCCGCTTGGAGGTTTATCGGTGTCCTCAGGTCAAGGGCTGTGTCAGGTTTTTCCTTGAAGACGTTTCGCTTCTCATCCAAGAAGCTTCTTCAGCTCTGAGTGGTGGGGAAAGGGAAGGATTGATGCTCCCTGAAGACAGCTGATCATTTGCATCCTTTGAGAGTGTCGTTGAGGCCACTTGGAGGTTTATTGGTGTCCTCAGGGTCACCTGAGTGGTGCAAAATGGTTCCTGTAGTCTGCAATTCTTCTCTCTGGAACACCATTCCTGCTCCCACACCATTCCAAGGGTCTTCATCCCAGTGGTGGGTTCCTACCAGTTTGGACCGGTTCAGCTGAACCGGTAGTGGTATGGTGGCCTCAGTTGCTGGAACCGGGGCGAACCTATTCCCTGGTCTCTTCTGCCTTCACCAGCATGTTTCTGCTCATGCACAGAACAGTTTTCAGTCTACTGCACATGCACAGCACATCTGTGGTGGGAGTGTGCACGAGCAGTGCACATGCAAAAGGCCCTCTCAGTTAACTGATTCCAGCCTCATCTCTCTGGGCTCACAGACCAGGATAGTTATTAATCAAAAAAACCAACCATTAAGTGAACAGAACAGAAAAACAGAGTTGGAAGGGACCTTACAGGTCATCTGGTCCAACCCCCTGCCTAAGCAGGAGACCCTACACCATTTCTGACAGATGTCAGATGTCCAATCTCTTCTTGAAGGCCTCCAGTGATGAAGCTCCCACAACTTCCGAAGACAACTTTTGTTCCATGGGTTGATTGTTCTCCCTATCAGGAAATCCCTCCTTATTTCCAGGTTGAATCTCTCTTTGGTCAGTTTCCATCCATTATTCCTGGTCTGGCCTTCGGGTGCTTTGGAGAATAGCTTGCCCCCCTCCTCTCTCTGGCAGCCCCTCAAATATTGTAAGACTGCTATCATGTCTCCCCTGGTCCTTCTCTTCACTGGACTAGCCAGGCCCAGTTCCTGTAACTGTTCTTCATATGTTTTATTCTCCAGTCCCCTAATCATCTTTGTGGCTCTTCTCTGTATTCTTCCTACAGTCTCAACATCTATTTAATAGTGTGGTGACCAAACCTGGATGCAGTACTCTAGGTGTGGTCTTACTGTTTACTTTACTTACTAAGGCTGTAGAAGTATATACTTCTTCAGAGGTGGTTTTCACTTAGCTTCCCTACCGGTTCAGAAATGTGCATGCCTGCACACATACAATCTCACTATGTTCCCATGCACCCTGGCCTTCCGCGCATGCACATTCCTCTTTCTCGCCCCTTCCGTTCATGCGTCCAGGTACGAAAATGTGCCTAAATAGGATGACACAGAGCTGGGGTGGGTGGCAGGCTCAGCCACGATTTCCGCTACTGGTTCGAGCAAACCTGTCCAAACTGGCTGAATACTACCTCTCTACTTCTTACAAGTAGAAGTGAGAAAACCAACAGTTCTGGCTAAATCTGTAGCCTCTCTGATACCTAGAAGCTGTGGTGGTGCAGGGGTTGGAATGCAGTATTTCAGGCCACTTCTGCGGACTATCGACTGCCAGCAGTTCGGCAGTTCGATTCTGACCAACTCAAGGTTGACTCATCCTTCCCGCCTTCAGAGGTGGGTAAAATGAGGGCCCAGCTTATTTGGGGGGGGCAATAAGCTGACTCTGTAAACTGCTTAGAGAGGGCTGTAAAGCACTGTGAAGTGGTATATATGTCTAAGTGCTATTGGGAAGGAAGGAAGGAAGGAAGGAAGGAAGGAAGGAAGGAAGGAAGGAAGGAAGGAAGGAGGAAAGGAAGGAGGAAAGGAAGGAAGGAAGGAAGGAAGGAAGGAAGGAAGGAAGGAAGGAGAGATGAGATGGAATGAAGGAAGATGAGAAGGAAGGAAGGGAAACAAAAAGAAATAAGAATACAGCATTGCAAGCTGACTCTGCTGACTGCCAGGAGTTCAATCTGGACTGGCTCACAGTTGACTTATCCTTCCATCCTTCCAAGGTCAGTAAAAGAAGGACTCAGATTGTTGGGAGCAAGAGGCTGACTGTAAACCGCTTACAGAGGGCAGGAAAGCACTATGAAGTGGTATATACTGTAAGTCTAAGTGCTATTGGGAAGGAAGGAAGGAAGGAAGGAAGGAAGGAAGGAAGGAAGGAAGGAAGGAAGGAAGAAGGAAAGGAAGGGAGGAAGGATGGGAGGGAGGGAAGGAGGGAGGGAGGGAAGGAGGGAGGGAGGAAGGAAGGAAGGAAGGAAGGAAGGAAGGAAGGAAGGAAGGAAGAAGGAAAGGAAGGGAGGAAGGATGGGAGGGAGGGAAGGAGGGAGGGAGGGAGGAAGGAAGGAAGGGAGGAAGGAAGGAAGGAAGGAAGGAAGGAAGGAAGGAGAGATGAGATGGAAGGAAAGGAAACAAAAAGAAACAAGAATACAGCATTGCAAGCTGACTCTGCTGACTGCCAGGAGTTCGATCTGGACTGGCTCACAGTTGACTTATCCTTCCATCCTTCCAAGGTCAGTAAAAGAAGGACTCAGATTGTTGGGGGCAAGAGGCTGACTGTAAACCGCTTACAAAGGGCGGGAAAGCACTATGAAGCGGAATATAAGTCTAAGTACTATTGCTCGCGCTATTTGGCTCTTGCAAAGCTAATGAACATCAGAATTTTCAGGGTTTCTTTCACACCTCCTGTGAAGAAGCCAAGTATTTCCCACCCCACACCTGTGCATTTCACTGTATCTGTTTGCACCAACCTCATCCTGCCCAGTAATATTCATTCTACTCTTCACATTTCATTACCAACAATAAAAGAAAATATACTCAGAGCCCCCAGTCTCCAACTCACGATGGTGACAAATCAGGGTCTTAACTAAAAGAAAAGAAATAAAAGAAATAAATGCAATCCAGAGTATTATTAGAAGCCTCAAAATAACAGCATGCATCATAAAGCTATTTTCTAACTCTGGCGTGTATTTAGAATATTATATACCAGTGTGTCTGACACACCTAAAAATACAAAAGCATTGTTAAAGTGGGGGGGGGGAATTAAGCAGAAGGACCAGTTTAGAATAGAAAAACAGAGCTGGAAGGGACCCTGGAGGTCTTCTAGTCCAACCCCTTGCTTAGGCAGGAAAACCTGCACCACTTCAGACAAATGGATATCCAACTTCTTCTTAAAAACGTCCAGTATTGGAGAATTCACAAGTTCTGGAGGCAAGTTGTTCCATTGATTAATTCTAACTGCCAGGAAATTTATTCTACATTGCTTCTCTCCTTGATTAGTTTCCACCCATTGCTTCTTGTTCTACCCTCAGGTGCCTTGGAGAACAGCTAGACTCCCTCTTCTTTGTGGCAACCCCTGAGATATTGGAACACTGCTATCATGTCTCCCCTAGTCCTTCTTTCTCTTAAGCTAAACATACCCAGTTCCTGCAACCGTTCTTCATATGTTTTAGCCTCCAGTCCCCTAATCCTCTTTGTTGCTCTTCTCTGCACTCTTTCTAGAGTCTCAGCATCTTTTTTATATCGCGGCAATCAAAAGTGGATGCAGTTTTATTTTTTTATTTTTTTTAAGAAATCCAGACCACCTTTTCTTAAAACAAATCAAATAATGAAGTTTAAATGACTGGAGCATTTTATGTGGGTTTTTTTTTTAAAGGGAAGGGTTCAAAGAAGAAACAAGAATTAATTGGAGATAGAGCGATTGTCACCCATTCATGAAATATCAGGAGATAACATCAGAAGCTGCTGGCAGGGGGTAAATAGAACTGCTTCCCTGTTTCTCCGAAGACAAGGATTAGGGGGTCACCCAATGAAATTTGATTGACGGGAGGCTTTTGAGGAATAAAAGGGAACATTTCTTCATTCAGAATGTGGCACACATTGCTGTGAATGTACTTTTCTTGCAGGCCAATGTTGAACAAGGGGGAGGGAGGAGAGAAATCACAACCTTTTGTGCATTCTCTGGAAAAATTCACAAGTTTAGAGAGAGCCCTGGATTTTTACCAACTCAACGTGCCTTAGCTGGAAGTTTAGAGATCTGCATCTACTTCTACAATATACAGCATAATAGCAATAGACATATACTGCTTTACAGTGCTTTCCAGCCCTCTTTAAGCAGTTTACAGAATCAGCCTCTTGGCCCCCAATAATCGGGGTCCTGGTTTTACCCACCTTGGAAGGACGGAAGGCTGAGTCAACCGTGAGCCTGGTGAGATTCGAACTGCCAAATTGCAGGCAGCAGACAAGCAGCAGAAGGA
The DNA here is from genome assembly GCF_964273705.1 of Natrix helvetica. NCBI lineage: Eukaryota > Metazoa > Chordata > Lepidosauria > Squamata > Natricidae > Natrix > Natrix helvetica. Next base: position 168,429,311 of record NC_138550.1, on the reverse strand, counting down.
TCCTGCAGTGATGCACTCTGATTATAAGGGGGGAAGGAAGGAAGGAGGAAGGAAGGAAGAAGGGAGAAGGAAGGAAGGAAGGAAGGAAGGAAGGAAGGAAGGAAGGAAGGAAGGAAGGGAGAAGGAAGGAAGGAAGAAGAAACAGAAGGAAGGGCAGTAGTACTTATCTACCACTTCACAGTGCTTTACCACCCTCTCTAAGGGGTTTACAGAATCAGCTTATTGCCCCCAATAATCGGGGTCCTCGTTTTACCCACCTTGGAAGGATGGAAGGCTGAGTCAATCTTGAGCCTGGTGAGATTCGAACTGCCAAATTGCATGCAACAGACAAGCAGCAGAAAGCTCCTGCAGTAATGCACTCTAATTATAAGGACGGAAGGAAGGAAGGAAGGAAGGAAGGAAGGAAGGAAGGAAGGAAGGAAGGAAGGAAGGAAGAAGAGACAGAAGGAAGGGCAGTAGTACTTATCTACCACTTCACAGTGCTTTACCACCCTCTCTAAGGGGTTTACAGAGTCAGCTTATTGCCCCCAACAATCTGGGTCCTCATTTTACCCACCTTGGAAGGACGGAAGGCTGAGTCAGCCTACAGCCTGGTGAGATTTGAACTGCCAAATTACAGGCAGCCTGCAGTCAGCAGAAGTAGCCTGCAGTACTGCACTCTAACCACTGTGCCACCGTGGGTCTTAAGGACTGTAACAGCCACTATGTAAGACAAACAGACAGAAGGATAACAGGGAAAGAGTGCAGAGAAGAGCAACCAAGATTGTTAGAGGACTGGAGGATAAAACAGGAGGATAATGGTTGCAGGAATTGGGTACGTCTGCTCTAGTGAAAAGAAAGACTAAGGGTGACATGATAGCAGAATTCCAGTATTTTGAGTGGCTGCCATAAAGAGGAGGGGGTCAACCTGTTCTCCAAAGCACCAGAACGCAAGACAAGAAGCAATGGATGGAAACTAATCCAGCAGAGAATTGGCAATTGAGGCGAACCTTCCTAACAATGAGAACAATCAACCAATGGAACAACTGGCCTCCAGAAGTTGTTGAATGCTCCAACTCAGGAAGTTTTTAAGAAGAGACTCGACAACCATTTCACTGAAATGGTATAGGGAATCCTGCTTCAGCGGGGGTTGGACTAGAAGACCTCCAAGGTCCCTTTCTCACTCTGTTATTCTGTTAATGGTTCTAAGTTCTTTTTCACAAGTATTTAAAGGTTTTTATTTTTTACTACAAATGTTGACATATTTTATAAACAAAGTGTTGTCCGTGTTTTTTCTTTTACATCCTCTCATATACATAATCCATTTTGCATCATAGTTCTGTTTCCAGTTTCAGCCATATTATTCTCTTTCCATATTTTTCATCTTAAACTTATTTTCTTCTTAGTACATAAATATTATCACTAATTGCCCCTTCAAAGTTAAACCAAATTACCATTTCATATTTCATCTGTTGGTCTATTTTACCATAAGCAACATACGTCCTCAAGTCCAATTTTTACATAGAGAACATTTAACTTAATTAATTATCCACAATTAACAATGTTACTATAGTTCCCTTATATCTTAATTGATTACATACCATTAACAATATTGATACAGTTCCTTTTTCTCTACTTTTTTTTTTTGCGCCATTGTGAATCCCAGTTTTTCACAAGAAATTTTCAAGGCATACTCCACCCGATATCCGGGGGATTGGACTGCTGTCTCAGCCAAAAAGAACTTTGCACGTGCCTCTGTTAAATGTCATTGCATTATCTTGAACCTTTCTCTTCGGTTTTGAATCTTTGTTCGTTATTTCTGAAGTCTTAGCTGCCTCGCCCGGCCCAGTTTTTGCATCGTCTGAAGATGTAGGAATTGCTGCCCACCAATTTATCTAGTCATTACTAGTTCCAGAACTGACACCTTGCGGTGTCACATATGATATTTTCCTTGGATTAGCACGTTGGGGGGGCACATTTTTCCGATGGATTCATTTAATTGGCATGCTACCCAACCCCCCGCTTAGCTGCTCACTAATTAGAATGCCATCACTTCAGGGGCATCAGGGCAGCGATGCATGAATCCCTCTGGTTATTACTGAACAATGATTTTCAGCATTCCTTAATGTTGAAGGTGATGCAGACTGGGTCCGCTAGGACTTGTAGTTGAGAAATATTTAGAAGCTTTGCAACAATGGCGAATATCCTTTCATTCCCCACCATCCAATCAGAGCTGAAGAAGCTTTGTGGATGATAAATGAAAGCAGAGGTGGTATTCAGCCGGTTCTGAGCGGTTCTGGTCAACCGGTAGTGGAAATTTTGAGTAGTTTGGAGAACCGGCAAATACCACCTCTGGCTGGCCATGCCCCCATCTATTCGCTGCCTCCCAAATCCCAGCTGATTGGCTGGGCTTTTTCTGTTGCCTTGCACAGAGAATGGAGCTGGAAAGCAGATTAGTGGGGAAGGGAGGAAATGGGAATTTTTTTAGTATCCTTCCCCTGGAGTGGGGAGGGCATGGGGATTTTATAGTATCCTTCCCCTGGAGTGAGGAGGGAATGGGGATTTTACACTATCCTTCCCCTGGAGTGGGAAAGGAATGGGGATTTTACACTATCCTTCCCCTGGAGTGGGGAGGGAATGGAGATTTTACACTATCCTTCCCCTGGAGTGGGGAGGGAATGGAGATTTTGCAGTATCCTTCCCCTGGAGTGGGGAGGGAATGGAGATTTTACACTATCCTTCCCCTGGAGTGGGGAGGGAATGGAGATTTTGCAGTATCCTTCCCCTGGAGTGGGGAGGAATAAAGATTTTGCAGTATCCTTCCCCTCCTATGCCCACCAAGCCACAGAACCAGTAGGAAAAAATGTTGAATCCCACCACTGAATGGAACATCTATAAAAAAAACCAAGAAAGTCCCGTGGGATACAATCAAGATCAAGGGAGGTACTAATTAAACTCTATGAAGGCTTATTAAGAGTAGAGTACTGCATCCAGTTTTGATCACCACACTATAAAAAAGTTGTTGAGACTCTAAAAAAAAGTGCAGAGAAGAGTAACCAGGATGATTAGGGGACTGGAGGCTAAAACATACGATGAACGGTTGCAGGAACTGGGTTTGGCTAGTCTAGTGAAGAGAAGGGCCAGGGGAGACACGATAGCAGTCTTCCAATATTTGAGGGGCTGCCCCAGAGAGGAGGGGGTCAAGCTATTTTCCAAGGCACCCAAAAGCCAGACAAGGAATAATGGCTAGAAACTGACCAAGGAGAGATTCAACCTAGAAATAAGGAGGAATTTTCTGACTGTGAGAACAATCAGCAGAAGGAACAGAAGTTGTCTTCAGAAGTTATGGGAGCTTCATCACTGGAGGCTTTCAAGAAGAGATTGGTCTGCCCTCTGTCAGAAATGGTGTAGGGTCTCCTGCTTGGGGGGTGGGTGGGGAGGTTGGACTAGATGACGTGCAAGGTCCCTTCCCACTCTGTTAATCTGACTCCAATTTGAGGAAACGCAATCCATCTTCCTCCAAGGTGACATGCTATATATGTATTTCTCCAGTAGATGGAGAAATTGCAAGTACACCAAGTCCCTGGGAGAATTTCTCTTCTCTTCTCCTTCGTCGACTGTCCTGTAAAATTGCTGTCCTACTTGTGTTACCTTCTCTGAGTGAGAACAGCTGCAACTGAGGTGCTAATTTCACTGCAAATTTTAACAGCTTGCTTGAATGTACCAACCACACACCCTATGCGAGGTCTCTAAATGTGGCAAGAAAGACTGTGAGGATATCGTTGCAAAAAAAGGAAATTTAGGATATTCCTCCTGCTTGTATATAAGCATCAGTCTCAGACTTGGTCAATTTATCTGCCAGAGTTCAGGATCTTTCCCTCCCATCGGATCCAACTCTTTTCAGATCTTTAAGGACAGGAGTTTAAGGAATACAATTTTGTACTTTTGGGGGTAAAATATGTTTGTGCCTATATGAATCTGTTCATGTGGTTTTGTATTGATATATTTATCAATATTATCCACGTTCTAAAATTAAAGTGTATGTCTAGTCTTCTACAGTTCCTCAAATAGCTTTCTTGGTGAGTCTTGAAGAGACCTTCAAGTTGCTAGGTTCTATAATATCTCAAGATCTAAAGTAGACACCTAACATCAAAAACGTCATCAAAAAAGCACAGCAAAGAATGTTCTTTCTGCGCCAACTCAGGAAGCTCAAGCTGCCCACGGAGCTGCTGATTCTGTTCTACAGAGGAATTGTTGAGTCTGTCATCTGCAGCCTCCATAACTGTCTGGTTTGGCTCTGCAACCCAACAAGACAGACACGGACTTCAGAGGATAATCAGAACTGCAGAAAAAAACAATTATTGCCAACCTGCCTTCCATTGAGGACCTGTACGCTGCACAAGTCAAAAAGAGGGCCCTAAAAATATCTACAGACCCCTCACATCCTGGGCATAAATTGTTTCAACTCCTACCCTCAAAATGATGCTATAGAGCATTGCACACCAAGACACAAGAACAGTTTTTCCCCAGACGCCATCACTCTGCTAAACAAATAATTCCCTCAACACTGTCAAACTATTTACTTAGTCTGCATTACTAATACTATTAATCTACTCATTGTTCCTATCATCCATCTCCTCCCACTTATGATTTATGAGAAACTTTGTTGCTTGTTTCCTTATGATTTATATTGATTGTTTCCTAGTATGGTTTGATTGCTTATTTGTACCCTGATTATCATTAAGTGTTGCACCTTATGATTCATGATGAATGTATCTTGTTGTTTTTATATACACAGACAGCATAAGCACCAAAGACAAATTCCTTGTGTATTTAATCACACTTGGCAATAAAGAATTATATTCTATTCTTTACCATTCTATTCTATTGTTCTGTTCTGTTCTATTCTATTCTATTCTATTCTATTCTATTCTATTCTTTGTATAACTCACCAAGTTTTAAGCTCACCAAGATTTTTTAAAAAATGATTCAGCATGTAAAGCAAACCAGTTCATCCAATCAATATCAATATTACTAAAAATGTTGAAATCAGTACCCTTAAAATAGTAAAACTGGGTTGTTTTCTTGCAGACGTTTCATTACCCGACTATGCAATCTCATCAGGGATAGAAGAGAATGGAGTTTGCTCCCTGTCTATACAGTAGCTTGTTCTGTTGGTGTTGCTGGAATTATTGTTTTCTTCTTGGTGGTTCCTTTATTAGGTTGCTGTTTACTGCTTGATTGTTGGTCTGGCATGAAATCTGGTGTTTATGGGTGTTGATTGCAATGACGAGACACTTTGGTCTTTTTGTTTCCTTTTTAGATTTTGTTATTGTCTCTTTTAAATGATATATAAATGTTGTTTACCTCTATGTGCCTGTTGATGACTGACTTGTCTGAGTGCCAGGCTTCCAGGGATCCTCCCGCAATTTTGGTACTTAGCTTGCTCTAAGATGCTCACAATTCCCCAGCTGAAACTTTGGTTAGATGTCCCCATGTGTTGTATAATTAAGGAGTTTTCATTGTGTTTTCTAACTGGTAGTTGGTATTCATGTGCTGTCTTCTGATTGTTTAAAGCACTGAACAGGTTACCCAGTTGGGTAATGAAATGATTGCAAGCAAACAACCAAGTTCAGAAAACACCAAAGATCCCACAGTTACCCTCCTCCTCCCTCTCCCTCTCTAACTCTGTCTCCCTTTCCCTTTCCTTCCTCTTCCATCCAAAATCATATTTTCCTCCTCCTCTTCTCTTTTCCTTCTCCTTCTCCTCCCTCTCCTCCACTCTGCGAAACCCACTCCGTTTCTGGCACTGATGATGTTACCTAGATGGGTCATGAAATGTCTCCAAGAAAACCACCAATTTCGGAGAGCACCAAGGTTCCCATCCTTCAACCCTAACCTACAAATATTATCTTCTATTTTTTTTCCAACATTTTTTTCAACATTTAAAATCACAATTACACTTTTACAGTTCTCCGTTATCAGTATTTTTTTCTCCTAATTTCGAATTTTCCATTCTAAGGCCTATTGTTTTATACATATACCTTCTTATTTCATAGTTACTCATTTATGTAATATATACAACATTTACACCTATGTTACTCTCTAAATATATACCATTTCCTTTTGTTATACTTTCTATGTATTCATTATGCATTAATTTTACATCTCTTTTCTTGCCAATTATGCCACTTATTCCATATCTTATAATAGTCTTATTTCCTCTCTATCTCTTAGTTCAATCATTAATTTATCCATTTCCTCACATTCTAGCACCTTTTCTTATGATCTCTGCTTTTGAGGGGACATTTTCTTTTTGTTTCTAATTTTGGACGAATGAGATTCTGGCTACGATAATAATGTGAAGCATAATATATTGAATTTCTTTACTTATATTCCCTTTTATTATTCTCTTCTATTGAGAGATTATTTGCCACTTCCCTGGTCCAAAACTAAGGTTTCCATCACATATCAGCATTACTGCAATAATTTATTGCGCCTAGAATTATTGAAATCTTTTTCTTCCCCCTCTCCGTGTCCCAAGTTTCTTTCTTCAACTGGAAATCACCAGCGATGCTTCAAGCTACAGATAATCTTAGCTCCTTGAATATGATACGGCTTTTCCCACTTGATATTTTTACCCGTGATATTTCTGCAATTGATCTGCTTCATCTAATTTATTGCATTCAACAGCCTCGTTGACTTATGCTGCGGTATCATTACAAAAGTGACATTCTATTACTTCTGTGGATTCTCTAACTATTGAGCAGAATTCCAAAGATTATATCCACTTCAGAAAGCTTCTGTCATTTCAATTAAATCTATTCCTCTTTATAGTGCCTGATTGTTCAACTTGTTCGTTTTGGAGCTGAGGCCAAATAATGGGCAATACATCATACCTATTATTTTCTTCTCTGTATAAATGCCTCTTGATTTTGGAGTTGATATTTCTTTTTCTTTAAAGTCATAGTTTCGCCGACCTCACATTTTTTTCTTCATAATATGAACCAGCAATGTGCAGCTGCTGCCAAAAAAAGCTAATACCATCCTGGGTTGTAGAAACAGAGGCGTAGAATCGAGATCACGTGAAGTATTAGTAGCGCTTTATAAAACCCTAGTAAGACCTCACATGGAATACTGCAACCAGCTTTGGTCACCATACTACAAAAAAGATGCTGAGACTTTGGAAAAAGTGCAGAGAAGAGCAAGTAAGATCGTCAAAGGCCTGCAGACTAAAACGTACGAAGAATGGCTCCAGAATTTGGATTGGCTAGTCTAGAGAAAAGAAGAATTAGGGGGATATGATAGCAGTATTCCAGTATTTGAGGGGCTGCCACAAAGAAGAGGGGATCAAATTATTCTCCAAAGCACCTGAAGGCAGGACAAGAAATGGTGGTTGGAAACTAATCAAAGATAGAAGCAAACTGGAATTAAGTAGAAACTTCCTAATAGTGAGGACAATTCATAGGTTGGCTTCAGAAATCATGGGCAGTCCAAAACTGGAAATTTTGAAGAGACTGGACAGTCACTTGTCTGAGATGGTATAGATTCTCCTGCTTGAGCAGGGGGCTGGACTAGAAGATCTTCAAGGTCCTTTCCAGCTCTATTCTATTCTATTCTATTCTATTCTACTCTACTCTACTCTACTCTACTCTACTCTACTCTACTCTATTCCATATTTTATTATTCTATTCTATTCTCTTACCCTACCCTACTCTACCCAATTGTCCTACCTGTGAGAGCAAAAGATTTCAGGGAATTTTCTTCTCCTTGCTCTCAAAAAATGAATGATGGCCTCTCAAATCTGGTTTTTCAATCCATTTCAACCTTCAAGTCATTCTTTTTTAAATGTCAAGCATTAATACTTTTTTCATGAAATTATTGAAAATCTCATACATTTCATAACCACCCTTTCACTCCAATTCCCAGATTGCACGAGCTGGTTGCAAATATATAACGCTCCGTACAGATAGTCCTTGATGTACGACCACAATTGAGCTCAACATTCATGTTGCTAAGTGAGACATCTGTTAGGTGCGTTTTGCCCCAGTTTGTGACCTTTCTTGCCACAGTCACTAAGTGAATCATTGCAGTTGTTAAGTTAGTAACCTGGTTGTTAAGTAAATCTGGCTTGCCCATTGACTCTGTTTGTCAGAAGGTCGCAAAAAAGAATCATGTCACACACACACACACACACACCGGATACTGCAACTGTCATAAATACATGACAGTTGCCAAGGGTCTGAATTTTGATCATGTGATCATGGGAATGGGAGCTCACGGCCTTGCTATTATCATAAGGAATTGATATGGTCTGTTGCTGCAGTTGCCATATTTTTCAGAGTATAAGACGCTCCGAAGTATGAGACGCACCTATCTTTTGGGGAGGAAAACAGGGGGGGGGGGAGAAATCTGCCTCTGCCTCTCAGCAATTTGCCTTCTTGCAACAAACAGCAAACAGTACAGACGATATACACTGTTTGTGGTGTTACAGTTCAGACTACACTTGCACGGATGCTGTTAAAATTGATGTGTCTTTCTGGAAGTATACGTTATTCTCTGCTGTTTGAAAGAAGATACAATAGCACTGGGCCTCTTCAGAGCATTCAAGCATTGATTTAAAAAAAACTTCTTCATTTTGTTAAGCTGTCTGGAACAATAATAAAGCAGTCTTAAAAAAATAAGTCTAATAATTTGAACATTCTATAGGCATTTATAGTTATTGACTTACCTCCTGGCAGCAAACAGCCTGATTAGCACAAGGGGAAAAAAATCTGCCTCTGACTCCCAGCAATTTGCCTGACAGAGCCAACTGCAAGTTTCACTTTCAATTTCAGCAAGAGCCTCCTGATCATCAGCTGTTTTAGGCTGCAGGGATTGCCATAGACTATTGCAGCCTCCGCAAGCCCCATTTTCCCCGTTTGCTGCAAGGAGGTAAATTGCTAAGAGGCAGAGGCCAAAGGGTGGGAGCCGGTGTGTAGGTGGGGCTACATTCAGTGTATAAGACACACCCATATTTTCATCCTCTTTAGGGGGAAAAAGGTGCACCTTATACTCCAAAAATACAGTAACTCCTTGCAGGACTATTGCCTGGACTTTTCGATGGGTGAATGCCATTAATTCACAAGAGGTAAATAAAGAGAGGTTTTTTGTGACAGGGAATCTTTCTTTCTGCTATGGCTGGGTCAGGACACTCAAGGGAGAATGCCTGGACTACAAATTCTTCCATCTTTAACCGTCTTTTTAAATAGGAAAAATTCCCTGCAATGTACCATCCTTAAAAGACTGTATACCAGAAAAGAAAGTAAGGGGAAGATATGGAACCCAGATGATACACCATTAAGTAAAAAAGGAGGGGAAGAGGAGAGAAAACAGGGAAGAAAATAATAATATATGTATATATTAAAAAGTAAGATACAAAGGGGAAAAATGTAATCAGGATAGTTTTGAGAAGGAAAGCAAACAAGAAATGATGTTCAACTATTTTTGGGTCTGTGGAAATACCACCCCAAGAAAATAAAAGGTAAGAGCTAGAAGATACACCTACAACAATAGAAAAAGAAAGGAAGAGAGAAGGAGAGGAAAGGAGAGGAAAAGGAGGGAAGGAAGATAGAGGTAAGGAGAGGAAGATGGAAGGGAGAAGGAGAGAGGGTAGGAAGGGGAAGAGGAAGAGAGGAGTAGGGGAGAGGTAAGGGAAGAAGGAAGGGAAAGGAGAGAGGAAGGAAGAAAGTAGAGAAGGGAGGGAGGGAGAAAAGAAAGGACCTACAACAATAGAAAAAGAAAGGAAGAGAGGAGGAGAGGAGAGGAGAGAAAGAGAAGGGAAGGAAGAGAGGTGAGGAGAGGAAAATGGGAGAAGGAGAGGAGGAGAGAGGGTAGGAAGGGGAAGAGGAATAGAGGAGTAGTGGAGAGGGAAGGGAAGAAGGAAGGGAAAGAAAAGAGGAAGGAAGGAAGTCGAGAAGGGAGGGAGGGAGAAAAGAAAGGGAAAAGAAGGTGGTGTCAAAACAGGTGAGGGATGATAAACAAAGCAACCCACAACCAGTGACATGCGGTGAGGTTTATGGCTGGTGAGGCTGGTGACGTCATCAGCACAAGCCACGGTCCCTTCATGTTGACTCAGGAAGGCGGGGAATGGGACCACGTGTGCAGGAGGCTGAAGCTGCCTCAGCCTCCTGCACACGTGGTCCCATTCCCATCCTTCCTGACTCCTGAGTCAACATGAAGGGGACCACGGCTCAAGCTTCGCGGTTGTCTGGCTCGCGCTCCGCGGTCCCGCACCTCGCGCTCCACGGTCCCCTTCATGTTGACTCAGGAAGGTGGAGAATGGGACCACGTGTGCAGGAGGCTCCTCAGTGCCTTCTTTTCCCTTTTCCCTTTTTAAAATTTTCATGATGAGAGCAGTGAGGCTCTGCCTCCCCTGCCTCCCCTGACTGCACGTCCCTGCCCACAACCCTGTAAATGGAATGACAAATGTATAAGAACGCCGAATGTAAAAAAGAATAATAACTACGTGAATGTATACCTATAATTGTATATAGAGAACAAAAAATTAAAACAAAACTTAAAGAAAAAAAGACAGTATACATATGCCAACTGTTTAATGGGACCTAACATCAGTGGTTATAATAAGAAAACCATGGCAAACCTAGTTAAAGATCAGCTTCTTTGGATTTGCCACCTGTATGTGCAGCAGATACAAAAAAAAAATCCAATAGTTTTTCATCTGGTTTTCTCTCTTTCTCTTACGAAAGAAAAGCAACTTAAAAATAGTAAGAGTGGGTAAATTTAAATTGGCAGGTATTCATTACCTGGTCAGCAGGTGATGCAAGGATTTTGACACTGTGTAGGCAGAGGAAGGGAAATTCTGACTTATCTTTAATCACACACATTTATCTTCAGTTCGTTATTTTCGTGACATCAAGAGAGGGATGATATCCAAATCAAGATCATAGCAGCCAGTCCTGCTAACTAGCTCATGAGTTATTTGGTTGAACATTTTTTGGGGTAGAGAACTTAGCAATGATTCGTCCATGTCTTTTGGTCAATGACAGGAAGAGAAAATACTTGGCTGACAACGCAATTCGAGAGTTTCCCCAGCTATTAGAATACAGAGTATAGAATAATAGGGGTGGAATGGACCTTGGAGGTCTTCTAGTCCAACCCCTTGTTCAAGCAGGTGACCCTATATCATTCCAGACAAGTATCTATGGAGATTCTCCATCATCCAGGACATAGTTGTCCCAAAGGCGCTTTTTCAACAGGCAACTGGACTTTCTGGTTTTTCTTTGAAGACGTTTTGCTTCTCATCCAAGAAGCTTCTTCAGCTCATCCAAGAAGCTTCTTCAGCTCAGAGATGAAGAAGCTTCTTGGATGAGAAGCTAAATGTCTTCAAAGAAAAACCAGTAAGTCCATTTGCCTCTTGAAAAAAAACCATGTTTGGGACATTTCATGCCGGTGGCTGTTCATTCTCTTCTTAAAAGCCTCCACTGATGGAGCGCCCATAATGTTTGGAGGCAAAACGTGCCACTGATTAATTGTTCTCACTGAGGGCATCTTAACAGTATCTTGAAAGCCTGATCCACCAACTACCCGTATTCTTGGGAGTATAAGACGCACCTTCCACCCCAAAAAAGGGTGAAAATCTGGGTGTGTCTTATACACTGAATACAGCATTTTTGGCCTACTGAAACCCCGCCCCCTTCACAAAAATGGACAAGTCAAACAGAGAGTTGTGACGATGTCATCCAGGGCTGGTAGCTGGAGCCCGATGATATTCTGGGCAGTTTTGATGATTCTCTGTAAAGCTTTTTTGTCTGCTGCAGACCTGCTCCCATACCATGCAAGGATGCCGTATGTCAGGACACTCTCAATAGTGCTGCGATAGTAGGACAGAAGTAGATGCTGAAATAGATTTGTCTTCCTTAGCATTCTCCGGAAGTGCAGCCTCTTCTGTGCCTTCTTCACAAGCATGTTAGCATTCATGGTCCATGAGAGGTCCTCTGAGATACAAACGCCCAGAAATTTAAAACTACCAACCCTCTCCACCTCCTCGTCATTTATGTACGATGGTTAATGTACATCTATGATTCTATGACTTATAGCTTACCCATCATTACCAATCCAGTTCAGTCAGCAACCAAATAAGACTCTGGAGACTGTTCTGTGGTTGAATTTGCACAGGGTAATGGCCACTTGGAGTTGTCTTCTGAATCAAAGCTCAGTTTTCCTTCTTGTGCATGGATGGCTCAGCTAATGAATCAATCCAGAAGGAATTTTCTGAGATGAGAAGTATAAATATCGGAAGCTTAAGTGAAATGATACACCATCCATCCACCAGCCTACTTGAAGATTATTTCTACTGGGCAGATACTGGACTGATATCATCGGGTAGACCTATGGGAAATTGGAAACCACTGTTCTCAGTGGTTGCTTGACTAGACTGTTATGGACTGAGTTGGTAATTCCTTGATAGGGGTATTGTTTACAACTTGATTGTTGGTCTAGTGGTAATCCTGAGGGTAATCTCTGTTTATCCGGGTGTTGATTGCTGGCGAGAAGGTGTTTAAAGAGCAAACCCCACTCACTTCTAGGATTGATGATGTACCCTAGTTGGGTAATGAAACATCTGTAAGCTTAGAGACAACCAAAGACCCCATAGTCATCATCATCATCATCATCCTTCCCCTCCTCCCCTCCTTCTTTCCCTCCTCCTCCTTCCCCTCCTACTCCTCCTTCTCCTACACCTCTTCCTTCTCCTTCTCCTTCTCCTCCACAACCTTACTCCCTTCTAGC